>NC_090923.1:1211540564-1211872078 GCF_040938575.1 Ambystoma mexicanum | reverse complement strand
GACTGCTCCAATTCCGGTGTCGAAGGCGTCAGTTTGAACGATAAAGGGTTTGCTGTAGTCAGATGCACACAACACAGCTGCCCTACACAGACATTCTTTCAAGCCAATAAAGGCCCTCTGACAGTCTTACATCCAATTAACCTTCCTCGGTTGCTTGGGTGAAGTCAGAGCTGTCAGAGGTGCAGCTATGATTCCATAGTCTGCCATGAAGTTGCGGTAATACCCAGTGAGTCCCAAAAAAGCTCTCACCTGGGTTTGAGTAGTGGGAGGCTCCCAGTCATGTACATCCTGTACCTTACTGGGGAGAGGTTGGAGGTGACCCCCTCCTACCTCGTGACCTAGATGAGCAACTTTCCCCTGAGCAATCTGGCACTTGGTGGCCTTGATAGTGAGGTTAGCCCTTTTCAAAGCCTGCAACACCTTATCCAGATGAGTCCAGTGCTCTTCCCAGGTGGAACTGTAGAATGGCTCCACTCATTGGAAAGCTACCACACAACAATGTTGCATGGGTTGGAATTGGAGGGCTGGGGTCACCTCGAACCCTGGGTGTGATCATATCTGTGAAGACAGTCTACTACCTGGAACTGCTCCTGTGTACTTGGAAGACCACTATGACCCGGAAGACCCTGGCTGGAAGCTCTGCTACAGGTCTCCTAATTTTCCTGAGGATGAAGCTCTGCTACTTCCCGACTAGCGGGAAGCTGCATCAGGCAATCCATTCTCTTGATCCGGCAGGCATAGTTGGATGTCAATCTCATCAGCAGTTGCATGTTCCTCTAAAACTCCTGGATGCATGCTTCGCTCAAATGTGGGAGTACCACATAGCTGCTGGAGGGCAGACAGGTTTTTTTATCCTGTTCAAAAGAGCTTGCCCCATCACTGGACTAGGCAGGCTGGACTCTGCAGCAGTCTATTCTGTTAGGGAACCTCCAGCTATCTCATCCAGCAGTTCTATGTTAAATGACAGGAGAATTTCGCAAACTATTCCGAAAATGTAATATGGTGTGACCTCCGCACGATTATTTTCTGATGGGCCCCTTTACATTGATTTTAGTGAGCCAGCACACCCCACCTTATGTACCCCACCTTATGTACCCCTTTCTTACCTGGTAAACATTTTGTTACAATTGCAAGTTTTACTCGCAGGATGACAAATCAGCCTCAGTAATGCACAGGAGAGCCAGCATTCTCCTAGAATGGTAGGATCCTTTTCCCACCATTTCTAGTTTGCTTGTTATTTCCTGTTTTCTTCTGCCATTCTAGGCGGGAAAGACCTCGGTTGAAGTTTTGTCTTCGGCAGGGATCCTTTGTATTCCCTCCAGAGAGTCTGAGAAGGCAGGAAGCGAGAGAGTCCAAACCTCCACACCCCTTTGTGTTTTACCTTGCCTGAAAGGAACCAAGTCCCAATGGGTGGCGGGCTGGCTGCCTGATTGAACAGCCAGACCGCCCCTTTCTGTAAACTGCAGGGAGAGTTTGCAGAAGTTGTGCTGTAGCTCCTGATAAATACTCAGAACATGGAAGCTGCTGACAAGTCAACCACTGGGGCTGAATCCCAAGAGGAAGATGAACAAAAAACATCTGTAGCGATTTCCAGCGACCAGAGAGCCTGCTGATGCAACCCTTCCTTCCAGTCGACCTGGGGGTCCCGAAAACAACTACTACCCAGAGGCTGGTGAGACCCACTAGTCTCAAGAAGACCTGCATTTTGAGCCATCCCACAATGTGCTGCGACCTTGCTGGCTGCAAACCGCCAACACCCTGGGACCTCGAGCCTGAGTGCGGCATGATCTTCCAAAGTCCAAAACTTGCTTAAACTTTGGTGGACTCCTGCTGGATCTCCAGAGACAAGATTCGAATCCGTGAAGTCCCCTCCCAGTTTGTATTTTGTACATGGCGAAGACTTGTTTTTAAGTCAGTCATTTTGTGCCCTTTTCTAGTTGAGCCAAAACGACAAGGGTGACGATAATCATCCTCAGAAGTGATACTTCATGCATGTCTGACCTCTCCTGAAGATGTGTGTGCCAAAGGCAATGGATCATTTAAAGGGGAAGTTCGATCAGAGTGCGGGCCAGATTAGTGAACAAAATCCAACCTGATATATTCATTCTTCATCTGGCTGCTGTAAAAAGGCACCAAATCCACAGGGCCGTGATAATCCGTGAATAAACCATTGCTGGATTTCTCCTCTGACAACTGTTGCTGCAAGTTCCCATCCGGTGTCCAGTTCTTTCGTCTCCAGACCAAGAATCCAGGGACCGGGTGGCTCCTCTGATGCTGTATCCGGAAGGCATATATATTCTCCAAAAAAGAAGGTATGCTGATATGTGTCTGAAAACCACGATTTCCTATGAAAAAGGTATATCTATTACCCCAAACTTCTCTTATAAACCTTAAAATGTCTTTTTATTAAACACATAGATAATAGTACTCATAAAATGATCACACTACATAAAACTCTATAAAAACATGAAAACAAATTTTTCACAAAACAAGACACAAGAATAAACACATACTGTAGGTTACTTCTCTTGATCACTAGATCAACATCATGTGAAACTTCACATTGGCGTTGTATTTCTTTTTTTATCACACACTGATTTTCTGATTGTTTCCTAGACCCTACTTGCACAAGTTTCTGTCCCTAAACGCACATATAAATGTAGGACATTCATCAGGGGTATTTCGTTACTTGTGTTTCTATAACCGTGATAGTCTTCTTTCCTATCACTTATTTTCTTTGTCAGATGTGTTCAGTGATTTGTAAATCCTGTGGGTTAAAGACAACCTATTAGGGTTTTTATTTTTATTTGCACATATCTACTATCGTAGAAATCTTATAAATAGACTCCGATAGTGACACCCCCGATCCACCAAGGGGGATACGTATGCTTCACTCTTACATACCTTCCAAACTGTGGTGACGACGTCCCACAGACGGCGAATTACCACCAAATGGTAACCAAAAGGGGAAAAACGAGATTTCCTTTTCTTTGGGAATATCTCTCCAAATGTCTTCTATTCTAGAAAAATTGGGTAAACATAAAGGATACTGTTTCAGCAAGGGAGAATGTATATTGCGTATAGATAATTCTTTTACCACCACCAACAAGGTCCTCTTACCTGCGTTGGATAGAGGTGAAAAAATATATAAGATTCCTTCAATATTTCCACTGTACCCTTCAGATGGGACACGTGGCTCAAAGATGCATCAGAGGACAAACTAAGAGAGAGAAATGAGAAAAACCCAAAAAATGGCTCCAGTCAGTGTCTAATTCAAAAGCCACTCTATATCACATGTCCTACTCTTGAAAGATATAATAAAATGTAATAAGCGCCCCTTCACTTACTATTAGGCTGCTTATTTAGTATGTATTTTGTAGCTGGTCTTCTGCAGGTTCTACAGAGCTTGCATCAAAAGGCATAAGTCTGTCCCAGTGTAGATCTAAATACATCAAAAATGTATTCCATTTTAGTATTTGGGCTACATCGTTCCATAATTACACTAAGCCCCAAAAGAATTCGCCTTTTAAACACCCTAAGGTAGTATTAGGTTTCATTTCTCCAGCTTACCTCAATTTGAGATCCCTCCATCGATCATAAGTTTCCCTGCTCGCCAAACGCGATAGCAGGATGGCCGTTCTCTTTTAAATATGGCCATATGTGCGTTCGTGATGACGTCATCACGTTGTATGCGCGACGACGTCATCACGTTGTATGCGCGACGACATCACGTTGTGTGCGTGACGACGCCATCACGCCGCGACGCATGCCGTCATGACCTCACTGCTTGTATGGGAGCCATAGAGTGCCTGTTAACCATGTCATGATGCTCCCATAGGTGCAAACAAAGAAAAAGGAAAATACATGCATACACCCCTGCTTGTGGGGGCGAGAAAAAGTAAACGGCTCCAGCAAGTACACCCACATCACTTTCCAACAGAAGGAAAAGGTACGGGTAAAACAAAATGCCTATTACATAAGGTGTCATGAACGGGTAGACTGAGCAACAAAAACATGCATCCCATCTAGGCATTATGCCATTCAATATTATCATTGAGTCCATGGATATGGCTCTGGGTCAAAAAAATAAGTTTCTGTTCAAGGCTTAGTAATTTTTTGTTTACTTGTTCTTGTGTTTTGCCTCTTATGTTTTTTAAGATGGTCCAATTGAAATCACTATATTTGTGATTGTTTTCCACAAAGTGTTTTACTAGTGGTGCTTGAGCCACCCTGTTTTTGATGCAGCTTTTGTGCTCTATCATTCTCGTTTTACATTTTCTCATTGTTTGGCCAATGTAAATCAATTGACATGGGCATTTGATAACATATACCACATTTTCTGTATTACAATTGGTATGTTCAATAATCTTCCATTCCCTTTCAAGACCTAAGTCTACTGTTGTTGTTTTTCTGGTCTGTGCGCACATAGTGCAATTTCCACACGGATGGTGCCCTGTTACTGGTGGGAGATCCCATAATCTTGTCTGTTCGGGTTCCCTTATTCTAGTGCTGCCTATCTCGTTTCTCATCACTAGATTGCGTATCGTGGTGCTTTTTTTGAACGCTATGAGGGGGTTTTGCATATTCTTTAGTCATCACCTTCTTCCAATTCCTGTTTATAATGCCCTTAATCTTATAGGATAGGTTACTAAAGGTGTTCACAAATACCAGATGGGTTTCCTTATTCTCTCGATTTCTGTGAAGTTGTTGGTCTAAGAGAGCCTCCCTGTTGTTATTGAATGCCCTTCTTGCTGCGTCCTTCACTAATCGTTTAGGATAGCCTCGCTTGGTTAATTTCTCAATCAGTTTGTTAGCCCCATCTTCATAGGATTCATTTGTACTGCTGTTTTTTTTAATACGTAAAAAATGTCCAAACGGTAAGTTAGTCTTAACATGTTGAGCATGGTGACTATTGAAATGGAGGAGAGCATTTTTATCTGTATCTTTGGTGTAGGGTTTGATCAGCAGGAGACCTTGATGATGGTATATAGATATATCTAAAAAATTAACTAGAATGTTACTCATATTCATAGTGAATTTCAGATATCTGTTTTGTTCATTCAACCAAGTAAGAAATTGCTTGGCTTCATCCCTGCTTCCCTTCCAGATAATAAAGATATCATCTATGTATCTTAACCAGCACAGAATGTTATTTTGGTATGGGTTTAAGCTACGATAGATGACAGTCTCCTCGAACATGTTGACATAAAGGTTTGCTAAATTGGGAGCCATAGCGGCTCCCATAGCAGTACCTTCCACTTGCATGTAGAATTGGCCCATAAACTGGAAAAAATTATTAGTGAGTGCCATCTCTGTGCACCATTTGATTAAAGAGTTGGGAACTGGGTGGTCGTCCTCCCTTTGTAGAAGTGTTTCCTCAACCACTTCTAGCGTGGCACGTTGTGGTATGTTGGTATAAAGGGCTTGTATATCCAAACATATTAATAGATTGACGTCGGGATCAAACACATTTCCCTCTATCCTGTTAATGGCATCCGTCGTATCTTTGACATAGCTCCTCATAATGGGTATGAAAGGTCTAAGATAAAAGTCAACATATTTGGATAGGGGTTCTAAAAGGGAGTTAATACCCGAGACAATAGGTCTACCCGGAGGGTTTTCCAAGCTTTTATGAATCTTCGGCAACGTATAAAAAATAGGTACTCTGCCATTGTTCCTCATAAGGAATTCCCCTTCTTGTTTGCTGATAAATTTCATATCTATAGCTTTAATGACTTTGTCTTTGATAATAACCGATAGTTCCTCGCTAGGATCCCTATCAATTTTCAGATAGTGGTTGGTATCTGAAAGGAGTTTAAGACATTCTGCTACATAATCAGTTCTGTTTAACACTACTATGGCTCCTCCCTTATCCGCCTGACGGATGACAATGTTTTGATTGGTGCCCAGAGATTTAAGGATGACTTGTTCATTTTTACTCAAATTTGAGTGTTTAGGAACCCCTTTGGATTCCAGAGCTCTAACCTCTTCTAGCACTTTTTTTTCAAAAACAATGGACTCCGGAGAGTACGAGGAGGATGGAGCGCAAAAAGTGGAGGGGTTTCTAAGGCCACTATGGTTGCTATTTTCACCGAAGGAATTCTCCATGAAAAACTCTTTGAGATGGACTTTTCTCATAAACTGTTGGAACTCAATTCTAAATTCAAAAGGATTATATTTTGATATTACAAAATTTAAACCCTTGTTTAGAACCGATATTATCTGTGAGAGATATGGAGGAAAGATTAACTACCAACCCCTGTGGCTCCGGGTCTGCATTCGGTCTGGAGCCCACTGTCTTTGAGCATCGCCTCTTTCTAAAAAAAGGCTGTCTTTGTCCATTTTTTCCACGGTTATTACCTCTTGTGCCACGTGCTCGATTAGATCTATTGTCTCCTTCACCATTAGTACCACCCCTTCTGTTGTATTCTTCATTATCCTCCGAGCCACCACTTGAACTATAGGAGGTATTTCTGAAGCGGACTCTACGGTTTTGTTTTTGGTTGGGATATTGCCCTGGTTTAGGATCTCCAAATTTGTGGTCTTTATCAGTATATACGAAAGCCTTCTCATGTGTGAAGGTCTGTATATCCTTTTTCATTCGTTTCACTCTCTCTGTGATTGTCTCTGTCTTGAAGTCTTGCATTTCTTTCAAATGTTTTTCTAAACTACTCTTGAACGCTTCCACCTCAAATTTCTTTTTGATTTCTTCTTCTAATGACTTCAGATCGATTTCAATTTTCTTTGCAGTTTCCTGTGCTGTCTCTATTATTAAGATTAGCCAATCTCGACCGCATTTATTGGAGATATAACTCCATTTAAGTTTGAAGTCATTATTGTCCAAGAATAATCTTGGTTCATTTTTCACAATCAGTCCTTGTGGTAGTGCATTTTTCAGATTGGGAGGCCATCACTCTATAAGGTTTATAAGAGAAGTTTGGGGTAATAGATATACCTTTTTCATAGGAAATCGTGGTTTTCAGACACATACCAGCATACCTTCTTTTTTGGACAATATATAGCTTAACCGTGTGGTAAGAAGCGTATGATCCCCCTCTACACGGTCCAGGCCGATTGAGAACAGTGTATTTAGAGACCCTTTGGTCTCGGTGGTCTATAGTCTAATAATTATTCCCTTGTCTTTTCTATTTTTTTGGGTATTACAACAGGATACGTTTGTAACGGTTGGGTGCACTATAGAGTGATGGCCTCCCAATCTGAAAAATGCTTAGCATACAATGATGAATATGTGCGCAAACTGATGGAATCATTACCAATAATGGGCCTTGATAAAGATCTAGACATTCTGAACAAAGACGATCAATGGGATGAACTTGCCCAATTAAGGAAGAGATTCATAAGAACCGAACTTCATGCCATTATCATGTTAGAATATGTCAAAAATCAGGCACTACCACAAGGAGTGATTGTGAAAAATGAACCAAGATTATTCTTGGACAATAATGACTTCAAACTTAAATGGAGTTATATCTCCAATAAATGTGGTCGAGATTGGCTAATCTTAATAATAGAGACAGCACAGGAAACTGCAAAGAAAATTGAAATCGATCTGAAGTCATTAGAAGAAGAAATCAAAAAGAAATTTGAGGTGGAAATGTTCAAGAGTAGTTTAGAAAAATATTTGAAAGAAATGCAAGACTTCAAGACAGAGACAATCACAGAGAGAGTGAAACGAATGAAAAAGGATATACAGACCTTCACACATGAGAAGGCTTTCGTATATACTGATAAAGACCACAAATTTGGAGATCCTAAACCAGGGCAATATCCCAACCAAAAACAAAACCGTAGAGTCCGCTTCAGAAATACCTCCTATAGTTCAAGTGGTGGCTCGGAGGATAATGAAGAATACAACAGAAGGGGTGGTACTAATGGTGAAGGAGACAATAGATCTAATCGAGCACGTGGCACAAGAGGTAATAACCGTGGAAAAAATGGACAAAGACAGCCTTTTTTTAGAAAGAGGCGATGCTCAAAGACAGTGGGCTCCAGACCGAATGCAGAACCGGAGCCACAGGGGTTGGTAGTTAATCTTTCCTCCATATCTCTCACAGATAAAGAAATATTGGTTCTAAACAAGGGTTTAAATTTTGTAATATCAAAATATCATAATCCTTTTGAATTTAGAATTGAGTTCCAACAGTTTATGAGAAAAGTCCATCTCAAAGAGTTTTTCATGGAGAATTCCTTCGGTGAAAATAGCAACCATAGTGGCCTTAGAAACCCCTCCACTTTTTGCGCTCCATCCTCCTCGTACTCTCCGGAGTCCATTGTTTTTGAAAAAAAAGTGCTAGAAGAGGTTAGAGCTCTGGAATCCAAAGGGGTTCCTCAACACTCAAATTTGAGTAAAAATGAACAAGTCATCCTTAAATCTCTGGGCACCAATCAAAACATTGTCATCCGTCAGGCGGATAAGGGAGGAGCCATAGTAGTGTTAAACAGAACTGATTATGTAGCAGAATGTCTTAAACTCCTTTCAGATACCAACCACTATCTGAAAATTGATAGGGATCCTAGCGAGGAACTATCGGTTATTATCAAAGACAAAGTCATTAAAGCTATAGATATGAAATTTATCAGCAAACAAGAAGGGGAATTCCTTATGAGGAACAATGGCAGAGTACCTATTTTTTATACGTTGCCGAAGATTCATAAAAGCTTGGAAAACCCTCCGGGTAGACCTATTGTCTCGGGTATTAACTCCCTTTTAGAACCCCTATCCAAATATGTTGACTTTTATCTTAGACCTTTCATACCCATTATGAGGAGCTATGTCAAAGATACAACGGATGCCATTAACAGGATAGAGGGAAATGTGTTTGATCCCGACGTTAATCTATTAATATGTTTGGATATACAAGCCCTTTATACCAACATACCACAACGTGCCACGCTAGAAGTGGTTGAGGAAACACTTCTACAAAGGGAGGACGACCACCCAGTTCCCAACTCTTTCATCAAATGGTGCACAGAGATGGCACTCACTAATAATTTTTTCCAGTTTATGGGCCAATTCTACATGCAAGTGGAAGGTACTGCTATGGGAGCCGCTATGGCTCCCAATTTAGCAAACCTTTATGTCAACATGTTCGAGGAGACTGTCATCTATCGTAGCTTAAACCCATACCAAAATAACATTCTGTGCTGGTTGAGATACATAGATGATATCTTTATTATCTGGAAGGGAAGCAGGGATGAAGCCAAGCAATTTCTTACTTGGTTGAATGAACAAAACAGATATCTGAAATTCACTATGAATATGAGTAACATTCTAGTTAATTTTTTAGATATATCTATATACCATCATCAAGGTCTCCTGCTGATCAAACCCTACACCAAAGATACAGATAAAAATGCTCTCCTCCATTTCAATAGTCACCATGCTCAACATGTTAAGACTAACTTACTGTTTGGACAATTTTTACGTATTAAAAAAAACAGCAGTACAAATGAATCCTATGAAGATGGGGCTAACAAACTGATTGAGAAATTAACCAAGCGAGGCTATCCTAAACGATTAGTGAAGGACGCAGCAAGAAGGGCATTCAATAACAACAGGGAGGCTCTCTTAGACCAACAACTTCACAGAAATCGAGAGAATAAGGAAACCCATCTGGTATTTGTGAACACCTTTAGTAACCTATCCTATAAGATTAAGGGCATTATAAACAGGAATTGGAAGAAGGTGATGACTAAAGAATGTGCAAAACCCCTCATAGCGTTCAAAAAAAGCAGCACGATACGCAATCTAGTGATGAGAAACGAGATAGGCAGCACTAGAATAAGGGAAACCCAACAGACAAGATTATGGGATCTCCCACCAGTAACAGGGCACCATCCGTGTGGAAATTGCACTATGTGCGCACAGACCAGAAAAACAACAACAGTAGACTTAGGTCTTGAAAGGGAATGGAAGATTATTGAACATACCAATTGTAATACAGAAAATGTGGTATATGTTATCAAATGCCCATGTCAATTGATTTTCATTGGCCAAACAATGAGAAAATGTAAAACGAGAATGATAGAGCACAAAAGCTGCATCAAAAACAGGGTGGCTCAAGCACCACTAGTAAAACACTTTGTGGAAAACAATCACAAATATAGTGATTTCAATTGGACCATCTTAAAACACATAAGAGGCAAAACACAAGAACAAGTAAACAAAAAATTACTAAGCCTTGAACAGAAACTTATTTTTTTGACCCAGAGCCATATCCATGGACTCAATGATAATATTGAATGGCATAATGCCTAGATGGGATGCATGTTTTTGTTGCTCAGTCTACCCGTTCATGACACCTTATGTAATAGGCATTTTGTTTTACCCGTACCTTTTCCTTCTGTTGGAAAGTTATGTGGGTGTACTTGCTGGAGCCGTTTACTTTTTCTCGCCCCCCACAAGCATGGGTGTATGCATGTATTTTCCTTTTTCTTTGTTTGCACCTATGGGAGCATCATGACATGGTTCACAGGCACTCTATGGCTCCCATACAAGCAGTGAGGTCATGACGGCATGCATCGCGGCGTGATGGCGTCGTCACGCACACAACGTGATGACGTCATCGCGCATATAACGTGATGACGTCATCACGAACGCACATATGGCCATATTTAAAAGAGAACGGCCATCCTGCTATCGCGTTTGGCGAGCAGGGAAACTTATGATCGATGGAGGGATCTCAAATTGAGGTAAGCTGGAGAAATGAAACCTAATACTACCTTAACGTGTTTAAAAGGCGAATTCTTTTGGGGCTTAGTGTAATTATGGAACGATGTAGCCCAAAAACTAAAATGGAATATATTTTTGATGTATTTAGATCTACACTGGGACAGACTTATGCCTTTTGATGCAAGCTCTGTAGAACCTGCAAAAGACCAGCTACAAAATACAGACTAAATAAGCAGCCTAATAGTAAGTGAAGGGGCGCTTATTACATTTTATTATATCTTTCAAGAGTAGGACATGTGATATAGAGTGGCTTTTGAATTAGACACTGACTGGAGCCATTTTTTGGGTTTTTCTCATTTCTCTCTCTTAGTTTGTCCTCTGATGCATCTTTGAGCCACATGTCCCATCTGAAGGGTACAGTGGAAATATTGAAGGAATCATATATTTTTTCACCTCTATCCAACGCAGGTAAGAGGACCTTGTTGGTGGTGGTAAAAGAATTATCTATACGCAATATACATTCTCCCTCGCTGAAACAGTATCCTTTATGTTTACCCAATTTTTCTAGAATAGAAGACATTTGGAGAGATATTCCCAAAGAAAAGGAAATCTCGTTTTCCCCCTTTTGGTTACCATTTGGTGGTAATTCGCCGTCTGTGGGACGTCGTCACCACAGTTTGGAAGGTATGTAAGAGTGAAGCATACGTATCCCCCTTGGTGGATCGGGGGTGTCACTATCGGAGTCTATTTATAAGATTTCTACGATAGTAGATATGTGCAAATAAAAATAAAAACCCCAATAGGTTGTCTTTAACCCACAGGATTTACAAATCACTGAACACATCTGACAAAGAAAATAAGTGATAGGAAAGAAGACTATCACGGTTATAGAAACACAAGTAACGAAATACCCCTGATGAATGTCCTACATTTATATGTGCATTTAGGGACAGAAACTTGTGCAAGTAGGGTCTAGGAAACAATCAGAAAATCAGTGTGTGATAAAAAAAAGAAATACAACGCCAATGTGAAGTTTCACATGATGTTGATCTAGTGATCAAGAGAAGTAACCTACAGTATGTGTTTATTCTTGTGTCTTGTTTTGTGAAAAATGTGTTTTCATGTTTTTATGGAGTTTTATGTAGTGTGATCATTTTATGAGTACTATTATCTATGTGTTTAATAAAAAGACATTTTAAGGTTTATAAGAAGTTTGGGGTAATAGATATACCTTTTTCATAGGAAATCGTGGTTTTCAGACACATATCAGCATACCTTCTTTTTTGGAGAATATATAGCTTAACCTTGTGGTAAGAAGCGTATGATCCCCCTCTACACGGTCCAGGCCGATTGAGAACAGTGTATCCGGAAGGCATCCACTCCAAAGCACTTTTCTCCTAATGTACTTTGTGGGTTTGGGTAATACTTACCTTAAGTCTTGGTGAATCCTGCAAGGCTGAGGGGGTGATTTGAGCGGTTGGGAGTTTGCCCTTACCACTTGCCCAGGCCTAATGCTGGAACACATATAGGGAGCCTTTTCTGAAGTCCCTGAACACTTTTAACTAACTCTGAAGCCAATACTTACTTGTTTAAGAAGATATCCTTTGGAACTCTTGACTTTCTTGCAAACTGAACCCTATCCTGACTTGCCTACAGCTGGCTCCTAGACTACTAGGGCCCCTCTTCTACCTCTGAGAAAACCCATGCAACGAACTAGGGAAGGACTTTGATAAGGATTTTGTCTGGAAATGGTAACAAGCATGAAAGGACTGATCAGTTGGTGTTTTAACTGTAACAATTGCTAGTGCAAGCCACTACTGGTTAAACAGTGCAACTGTCATTACTGTAATTTTCCTCTAACAATTGTGGGTGTGGATCACTACTATTTAAGCAGTCACATAACTTTGAATGGTGTTTCCCCCCCTTCTGAAAAGTAATGAGTATTGGTACTGTTTTATTCTTAACTCAATGAGTAAAACCGTACCAATAGGGTTCACCTACCTTGAAAGATTGCTTGCAACATGCCCCACCTTTAAACTGTTGGGTAGGATTATACAAGTGCTCAGTGTTATTCTATAGAAGAAAATGACCATTTAATATTTTAAGGTCTATGCCTCGTGGAACTCTGAAAACGTGGAAAGGATGAAGATTGTGTTAAAAGTTTTAGTTATCTGAATATTCATTCCCCTAACACTATATACAAATAATGCCGGGCATAGTCCATATCCATTATTCCTTGCAGGCCAAGTAAATGATATTGCAATTCTGCTCTTCACTTATAGGGTAATGTTACCAATAAGTAGGATACATTGAACATTTGCATACTCAAAATCTTTAGAGAGCAAATTCATATTTGAGTTTAATAATGCATTACCTTGCAATTGGGGCACTAGAAAGTGCTTGTGTGACATATGTACAAAGAACAGGAAGCAAGGGATGATGTTACACATCCAAGTTGCCTGTTTAATTACAGTCGGTATCCAATATTTGAGCAGACATTTGGGTTACATAGTCTGGGTGACGCTTTTACTAAGGCACCATGAGTAACACATTCTTGTGCTTAAACATCATTCATATTATAAGAAACAGAAAACAAGTGGCTGTAGGAACAAGTCTGGTAACCTTGTGCAGAGCCAAGGTGGGCATAGTCAGGGTTGTCTGGTAATATCAGAATGTGGCCTGGGGCAGAAAATAGAGTTATAGGTGTGGTAGAGCCAAGAATAGGAGTTCTGGGTGGGGAGGAAAGCTTATTTGGCTAATGTGTGCAGGCATATCTTAGCTAGATCTGTTTGTGCAGAAATCTTTTCACATTAGTTTTGAACCTCTTGTGGGTGTATTGTGATTTTAGAATTTTTATGTTTTTACGGTCAAGCTTGCATAGTAGGGCAATGAACAAAGGCTAAATCAGAATATAAACACTAGTTATCACAATTTAGCTTAATTTTGCTAGGAAGCAAAAATTAGATACCGGCTGTGGCTTGTGCCTTATTAAATCTTATTGAGTTGGTGGGAGTCGTCTGTTTGCGCTGCTAGAATTCTTCTGAGTGGCACCCAGAAGGAAGCTGGGCAAGCGCACATGGGCACAGCTTAGAGGGAACATTGGTCTTGGTGTGCTGCTAACAATCTCTTCCTCAATGCCAGTAAGACTGAGATGGTCCTCATTGGGACCCCTTACCCATCTTTCCCAATTTCCCACTGGCTGGCCTCCAATGGCCCTGCACCCTCACCTTCTAGTGAGGCAAAAAACCTGAGTGTCATTATCAACTCCACTTTCTCCTTCTCTTCTCACATCTCGAACATCTCTAAAAAGTCCCACTACCAGCTGCACCTCCTCAGAGGTCTTCTACCTTTTCTCACCTTCCCCCAAAGGCTCACCATCTCCAGAGCCCAGTTTCTCTCGAGGCTGGACTACTGCAACAGCCTCTTTCTCAATCTTCCTACTTCTACTCTCCGTCCACAACAATTCATCCAGAATAGAACCGCAAGACTTATCCTAGGCCTCAAGTTCAGGGACAACATCTCTCCGGCACTGGAATCCCTCCACCGGCTCCCTGTGGTTATTATGATCAAGTTTAAGACCCTCTGCATAGTCCACAATGCTTTCTGGGGCCGGGGCTCACATGATCTACAACACTCTCTTCCTAAACACTCTCCTTCTAGAGACCTTCACTCAGTCTCCTCCAACTCTTTACAGGTGAGCTGTTTTTCCAAGCAGAGATTTAGGGGTAGATCTTTATCCTCTGCAGGCGCCTCCTTCTGGAACAGCCTACCTGCCTCTCTCCGCCTTGAACTAGAGCTCCTGAAGTTCCGAAAATTCCTCTAGACCTTCCTCTTCCCTTCCCCTTTCTCTCCCTTGCTAACCCCCTCTCTTTCTCTCCAACCTCACTCCTCCATCTCTCCCCTAACTCTGTTCAGCTTTTGCTAACTGGTCGCCTGGCTCACCTCCAGAGCCCACAGGCCAGAGGCTCCCCCACCAGTCTTTGCACTTACCTCCGTGCCTCTGCACTATGCTCAGCGCTACTGCGCTTTCAGCATACATTCCATGAGAGAGGTTAACCTCTCTGCACTTAACCCAGGGCCCTGCTGGACTGGGCACACTTGTTCCTCCTCCCCTCTCCCTTGCACTTACGTCTGTACACTAGCTTGACCTGAATTTACTAGGCCTAGTAAATTCTGTCTTGCCCCCACCCTTTGTCTCCCCTCCCTAATCTGGTTGCGCTTGATAACCTTCATGAACTTGAACTAGGAGAAAGTCGTCAGGCCTAGAACGCTAGTTAATTATTTTTTTTTAGATCATTCGGAAACCTCAAGGCCTAAGAAGGACTACTCCCCCTTCCCGCCTTGAAGTGCTTTGAAGCACTTCACTTGTGTATAAACGCTGTACAAATAAACAATTACAATCACCTATTCAGGGGGAGTAAAAGCACAAGTTACATTTAGATTACTTACAATAATTCAAGGGTAGTAGACCCTGTCAGTTATGCAATGACACTCAGTTAAGGACTCACTTAGTAAACCAACCATGTTACCAGGATATTTTTCTGAATAGTGGAACACAAATTCATGGAACAGTATAAACCTAAACTACATTCAGGATAACCCTCAGTTATACCAGGTGAGTAAGGCATAATGTTGTAATAAACTATTACAGCTGCTTTTCAGATCAGTGGAACATAGACTAAGGTAAGCAATAACTCTCCAACATATTTTAGGATGGCACAAGGCAGACCAAGGTAAGTAAAACCTGCAGTACACGTATTAAGAATTGCACACAGCTATTCAAGGTAAGTAAAACCAGAGTCAGACTTATTTTAGACAGGCTATGCAGCAGGTCAGGGGAAGCAACACCCCATTGGTAAACCTATAGAGTTATTCTCTGAAAGTAATAGTTAGGTGAAGCCAACAGCACTTTGTTTGGGAAGAAGGAGTCCCAATTCATAGGTGAGCAAAATAAACTTGCATATATACTTTTCGGAATGGCAAAAACACATTCAAAGGATAAGAACTTTTGTAACCGATCATATTTCAGAGGGACAGTTACCAACCAACTCTCTCACAAGTAAGGAACTTTTAAACACTTGTTATACTTTTCAAGGCAGAATCCTTCCCTAGTCTACTGCATGAGTTCTCTCGGAGGCGGGACCGTAGTGGTCTAGGTGCCAGCTGTAGGCAGGTTGAGATAGGGTTCAGTTTCAGGAAAAGTCAGAGTTCCTGAGGAAGTCTCTTCAAAACAAGTTAAGTAGCTCACTTTAGAGTTAGTTAGGGTTCAGGGACTTCAGAGAAGACACCCTAGAAGGATTCCAGCAATGGGCCTGGGCGAACTGGATAAGAGGACTCCCAATCACATGAATCACCCCCAAAGCTTCACAGGTATCACAAAAGCCTTAATGTAAGTAATACCCCAGCCAACACAGTGGGCCTCATTACGAGGTGGGCGCAAAGGGATACCGGGCACCGTTAAGGACATTGGTGCCGGTAATCCCTTTGCGCCCTATTCCGAGGTCCCTTAGCGGGTCCCTTCCTTAACGCCTGGTTTTACCAGGCGTTATGGACGGGCCCATTAAGGGACTTCAGAGCTAATAACGGTACCGCAATTTGCAGTACAGTTATTAGCGCCTTCCCCCTTCCCATTGAGCCCTATGGTGGCTCAAATGGGAATGGGGAATGGCTTTTTCAATGCAGATTTACCGGTCCTGCAAAGGTTGGAATAGACCGGTAAGTCCCCATTGAACCAGGGCGGACTTGGTACCGGTATTGGAGGTAGTCATGGCACTAATAGCGCCATGATTACCTCCATACTCGGAATGAGGCCCAGTACCTCAGCACAGAAGAAGAGTTTGCAGCAGGAAGTCTTCATGATCTGCATCCAAAAACCTGGTTGATGAATTCCTTGTTGTGAAGACTGACAACAGGACAGTGGAAGGGATTTTGCAGCAGGGATCAATGGGGAAAACTCCAGGCAAGGGTTTCTTTGTGGCTTTGCAGTGGTTCTTTGGTTTTGGCACCCTTTTCAGGAGCCAGGAGAAGACTGAATATCGCTGGCTGGATTCTCATCTCTAATCTGGTCCAGCAATCTGGTGAGGGGACTTCAAGGATTCAAATCAAGTCCCTGGGGGTCCAGCAGGCTGCCCCCAAAGTTTCAGCAAGATTCGGAATTCGCGAGTCCGTCCACCGCGCAAAGGCTCGAGGTCGCAGAGTATTGGGGTATTGCAGTCCGGCAAGGTCACAGCACGCCAAGGGATGGCTCGAAATGCAGGTATTCTTGAGTGTAGTGGGTCTCACCAGGCTCTGGGTCATCCTTTGTGGGATCCCCAAGCTCCAGTTACACAGCAGGCACTCCGTTCGCTGGAAATCGCTACAGCCATCTTTTCCTCATCTTCCTCTTCGGTTTCAGATCCAGAGGTCGACTTGTCAGCAGCTTCCAGTTTTGGAGTTTTTCTCAGGAACTACAGCACAACTTCTGCATTCTCTCCCTGAATTTTACAGAAAGGGGCGTTCTGGCTGTCCAATCAGGACAGCCACCCCCCCACCTCCCATTAGGAGTTGGTTTCTTTCAGGTAAGGTGTAAGACAAAGGGCTGCAGAATTTTGGACTCCTTCGCTTCCTGCCTTGGCTGGGTGGGGAATCCAAAGGACTCCCACCAAAGATAAATCTTCCCACTGCGGTCGCTCCCGCCTAGAATTGCAGGGGAAGACCTCAGAATCAGCAAGCACACAAGAAATGGCCAAAAAAGAAGGAACCCACTATTTTAGCAAAACAGTGCCCCTTCTGTGCATTACCAAGGCTGAATTAACAGCCTGCGGGTAATAAAGACTAAAAGTCATAAAGGTAACACCACTGCCACCAGCCATTCCTGTAAACTCACAACTGTAACAACATTTTACCAGGTAAGTAAGAAAGGGGATGCATTGTAGCCCCCCCCCAGCACTCCACATAAGGCGGGGGGCGCTGGCTCACTTAAATGTTAACGGGGTGAAAATCCCTCTTAACTACTTGGGAACATTAGTTCACCCAAGTACCTGAAAGAGAAATTAACAGGGGAGCCCAAAAGGGGCAACCCAGACTAAGCCCAAATGTTGTAGGAAACTATAACGTCAACCAAACAGTATGGAGAGAGCTAAAAAGGTCACCTATAAAAAGAGTAAAAGACTAAATGAGATGGGAAAAATATTCCCACTCACCTAGGGACAAGGGAAAATAATCACCAAGTCCAAACAAAAGGTTGTGGGGTGGACACAGGTCAGGAAGATTTATCACCAATATGAAAATCTTACCCAATACATCCCGGAATTGCTGTGGTGCTGTTCTAAAATAGTTTCATAACATTTTTACTTACCTTAGAAACTGTATTATGAACTTCTTAAAAGTAAACTGGGTATAACTAGCTATTAGGAAGTAGATAGTTATGTACCAATCAATATGTCATTTACTTACCTTGAAATACATTGTGTTTTACTTAAAGTGTAATTGGGTTTTGTTTTCCCTGAATTGCTCAGTGCAGTCTAAAATAGTTAGGGTGTGTTCATACTTATAACCGAGTAGCTTAAGGCCCCTCCAGAAAGTATATGAGTGGCTTTACTAGCTCTGAACTTTGTTCTACAAAGTAATATCTGTTACAAGGTGTATACCTGTAACTGGGTTGGTTTATCAAGTGATTTCTGTAACCGAGTGTCACTGCATGACTGACCGGGACTACTACCCTTGAATTACTGATTGTATTATAAAAGTATATATAACCTGGTTTTACTCCCCAAGAATAGCTTACTGCCATTCTGAATGTGTTGTAGCTTTGACTCACCTTGACTGCTTAGTGTATTCTTAATAAGTTTTTACTTTGGGTTGTAACCCTTAAGTATTGAGTTGTCTTTCATAATTGTGTTTATATGATGATATGTTATAATACTTATTTCCCCAAGATTTATCTGGGCCTAACCTGTATTTAAATACACCATTTATGTTTACAATACTTAGTGTTTCTTTCGACCATATGTATGCTACAATTTCTTTGTACCAAGCTACATCCCTCTCTCCCTCCTGATATAAGCAGTCCATGCTACCAACATTCTCAGGTGGTACAGCCTTATACTAAGAGTGGAGCTTATGTGCTGTTTCAGATGTATTATGAAACCCTTAGTTGGACTTTAGAAAACTGTCCTAATAAGCATCCCAAATACTGCCTTGTCTGCAGGTTCCCATAGGAACTTGGTAACTTTCTAGCTGTTTTAGCTTATAAGCAGGAGCTGCCTTTAGCCTGCCCCATTAAACTAGGAACAAGCGTGGAGTAATATTCTGAACTTTCATGAAGTATTGAAATGTCTAACTTACCTGCTAAGAACTGTTGAATACTTCTTTGAATTGTGTCACATAGGGTACACACACCTTGCCCTTTTTACTTTGAATTTGTAGATGTACTTACTTGCCTTTAATGTAGACATTTCCTTCTTGCACATCTTTTCATTGGAATACTGTGCGGATATGCCTTTATTGTGTACTTATGTGAGAGTGAACTGTACTTTACCTCTCTCCCCACTGGATTGGATATGGACTGCTCTGCCTACCATTCATAATCCAAAACAATTCTGCCCATCACTAAAAGATGTATAAGCGCGCACCGCAAAACCTTTGCAAAATCTCATTAACACAGCTTCCCATCAAATGGTGTATTCACAACTTTATCTTGAGCTTCCCGTCTCAGAAGAGACGATCTAAGCATTATGCGTCTCCTCGTTAAAACATCTGAAAACAATCCTCTGGCACAATTCTTAACTATATTGTGAAAAGTTCTTAAAAGATGATAAGCCAAATATCTGAGGGTCTATTGATAGTAATCCTTACCCTACTTAGGAATCATTGTCTAAAAGGTAGTAAAGCTCATCTGGCGAGCACAAGCCAACCCCACCGCCTGAGTACCCGCTTGCGCGAGGATCAAAGAAGAATTAAAATGTAGGACCTTTCCAGCAGATTCCAAAATGTGACCTTTTTCTGATGGTCTTGCGTTGGAAGGGACAGGCGCGAGCCCCTTTGCCAACGCTACCGACAGCACGTAGGACTAGGCTAAAGGATGTAAAAACAAAAACAAATGTTCTTCTTGAGGTGCTCTGTATTTATTATCTTGTAGTTTAGGGACCCAATTAGATTTTTTTCCCCCTCAGGTTTCTAATACTAGAGAAGTAATGGCATTTTTCAATGGGATGCATTAACAATGCCTCTCTCTCTCAGGCCACCAGAACACACCTGAAGAAGCCATAAGATTCAGGAGGAAATTAACATTTCTTCCCCAATTTATGCTGACATTTTAACCATAGAATAGGAAATCTGAAAAATACGAGCAGCTGAAAGGTCCTCATCATTGCTAACATCTGTTGTCTCAGCCAATAATTTTATTAAGAACTGGGCCAAATATGGGCACCGGTACAACATGCTTGTAGGCTATGATGGTACATTAGGGAGAAGTAGCATGGAGAGACAGCAAATTCGTATGAGGGGTTATGATACGATATTTATAACGCGCTTATACACAAGTGTTTCAAGGTTGAAATAATTTGATCACAAGGTGGCCGACGGTCTTCCTTTTAAGTAGCAGAATAAGGGTCTGCATTCAAAGAGCTATGGGAAGCATCAGCAGAACAAAGATTCTTTATTTTTGCATTTGACCTTTTGCAACTGTATAATTGAAGACAGACAAACATTTTCATATTCAGCAAAGTCTCCATCACTGATTTAGACAATTGGGGAGGCAAGACAAGCAGTATATAGAGGTGTCTTCTTGGAATCCAGTTTGTTGTTTGTACGTGGCGAAGACTTGTTTTTAAGTCAGTCATTTTGTGCCCTTTTCTAGTTGAGCCAAAACGACAAGGGTGACTATAACAATCATCCTCTGAAGGGATACTTCATGCATGTCTGACCGCTCCTGAAGATGTGTGTGCCAAAGGAGAAAATACCACATTGCTTGCTGAATCATAGAAGAACAAACAGCTTCTGCTGTTCTGCAATCTGTATCGGCAATGGATCATTTAAAGGGAAAGTTTGCTCAGAAAGGTTATTGTCCCAATCGATCGGGCATGTATTTTTAAGCATACTGTAATCGGTTTTAGAAAAAATTCCTATGCATCTCACCATAGTTTTCCTCACTTTTACCCATATGAAAACGACAGGTTGGGCGCCGCCATCTTGTGCTAATCTTATCCGTTGATACATCGCCCTAAGTTCAAGTGCCCTTGCGGCAAGAATATATATTGCACTCCCCTCAAACTGACATCACTTGTCCAAATGATAAGCTCCACCTATTTTCATGACATTAGTGGATAGCTTAGCCAAACGTACCCTGTCATCACCTATGCCATAAGTTTACCCAACGCAAAACCAGGAAGATACAGACACATACTCTCAGTGCAAAACGTTTTTTTTTTTCAAAAATAATAGAAGAAAACATTTATTTTGAAGAAAACAATAGTCTGCAATGTAACAAGTACTTTTATTTTACACATAATGCTCAAAATAGAAGATTATGCCCACAAAAAAATTATGTTAGCCAATAGAAATGATAGCTAGCGAACATTGCATGCTTCGAATGTTTTATCCAAGTTCCTCATGAAACGCTGATTGCGTTCAGCGATCGATTAATCGTCATGTTTAATTTTTTTCTATGTTCCTTGTGTCCTTATGTGACATTACTGATGTTTATTGAACCCACCTGCTGTTCCATTAGTCTGAAGATAAGGAGTCGTTTGACTTTCAAACGCAACGCCTTCACATCAGCACGTTTTCACATCATAAACGCTGAGATTGCTCTTAATTGCTGCTAACGCTAAAGGACAAATTGGTCCCTGGAGATGGTCCCACATGATGGTAATCAAAGAAGCCCTGTTGATGATTATCGTCCAATGTTGATTGAAAAATCCATCAGACGGGAGCTGGAAACTATGGTATGCGAAGAACGGTAGACTATAATTATGTAAATGACAGAATAAAAGAATATATTTCAGTAGCCGTTTTACAATCGGATATACTCAGTACCAAACGAAAACTATGAGCAACACCAACACCACACAGAATAAACACAGATGTCAATACATGGCAGTAGGTCACACCACGACGTGCAGGGAGGTGCACAGAAGTCGTCAGATCACCGAATGGGAGGGAGACCCTGTTGCACCAGATTCCCATAGTGGCTCTTACCTGAAACGAAGGACAGAGATACGAATATCTTAGGTTGAACCACAAACATAGGGCATTATAATTGAAGTGGAAAGTGTAGCAAGCGAACAGATAATGTCTGGGGCCAGGGTGCCCAAGGACACAGGGAAAAGGTTCTCCCCCCCCCCACCTTAGCGGTGCCCAATTATGCGATGGTGGCTTCAAACCGGGATATGCCACGAAACAAAGCGGTGTAGATATCATTAACATGAACACAGGCTGTGGGTGCAGGAGTCATCACCACAATTATAGGCCCCCTAACAAGCCACAACTCTGTACAAAATAAAGGATTGCAAAAGGCACAAAAAACCGCAAGTGCAACATGCAGGCGGTTATAGCGCACCCTATCAATATTCTTCAACTTAACTTTTGATGTGCATTCTTTTCGTCAAAAAGTACATAGTCATTCAGCGCACAGCACACATGCCATTGTCAACCATTTTCAATCGCCCAAATATGTAAAGTTGCGCTTACATAATTTCAGGGTGTTCCATTCTCTCGATGTCAAGCAGAACAACTGCTCCGAACAACAGACCCCAGAAATAGAAACAGAAGTTTTGTATGTCCACTTTCAATATAGTCAAGGTTATCAATTCTTTGTGGCTATTCGACACATTGTGTCCTTCAAAGTGTTAGTGTGTTTCATTCAAGGACAAATAATGCCAGCCTGTATTCAGTGATCTAAGCAAGCGAGGGGTAGGTTCCGGTTTGGAGAAAGAATGCCACAAAAATAAAATACAGCATAAGACCTTGCTTCTGACACGTGGTTTAGAAAACCAACAACAATTAAAAACAGCGATTTACAATGTGTGCTTTAACAGGGGAGCGATAACACAGCAGAAAATGATGCATTGCTGTTGCCTCTAGAACTATCTCTGCACTGTAAGAATAGGAGATGCATACCCCCTTCTTGCTTGTGCCGCACTCTTTCATGGCCCAAAGCATACCCCTGTGCCTCGTCTCCTACAAACCTACAGATCTTCATTACTAAGTCCCTGTTCCACCCTTGATTCATTTGTTCGCTACCTACATTTCTGGCATATATTGTACGCCTCTTAATATAATTCTTGCATTCCTGTTCATGCTCACTTGCGCACCTGAAGCAGCCCTGTGTACCATCAGGCGATACTGGGCGAGATTGTGTGCTCATACTACATATTTCTCCCGTGTGTTTATTCTCATGTCAAGTAGCCACATGCACCACGAGGTGTGGCTTAAAAACACTGTTACGCAACTAAGACAAAACAATTACGCAACTAAAACAATTAAACAATTCCTGTAACAGCGCCTCGATGCCCGCGGGCTGTGCAAGTGCTTTAAAAATGCAAAAATAAAAAAATAAATAAACTGTGGGTAAAAAGACACTTTGCACTGCTCCACCATTATTCATGGAGCAGTGCGCAAAGGATATTTTTGCAGTGCAAAGTGACTTTGCGCGGCAAAAAGACACTTTGCACTGTTCCATGAATCAGGGTGTTTGTTGGCAGTGCGAAGTCGGCCCGGTCTACTCATACCTATTGTGTCTCTAGCCTTTTATCGCACTTGAAGTGGCCATTTTTGATAGCTGGGAATTCAATGTGGTGTTTTTATGTTATTAAGCATTTGTACGGCGCTTTACACATCAGAATTGTGTTTCAAAGCGCCACAATGCTCGATGGGAACAGAACATGGGAAATAATAATGGCAAAACAGTAATATACTGTCGTCGTCCTACTAGGCCTTGTGGCATTTGCCCGGGCAAGTGCATTGTGGAGAGGTGCTGGTGAAGGGGATTGAAGGAGAAGCAAAGGGGTGGACAAGTGCTGGAGGAGTGACCGGGAGGGTAGTGCTAAGGGGAGCCAAGGAGGAGAACCTCGGGCTCAGTGCTAGTACAGGTGGCTCTCAAGGGTGCTATGTAAGCCATCAAGCAGGGGACTGCAGGGCAGTGAAGTGTGTTGGAGGGGTGCTGCTATTGATTGGGAGGATGGTACTGGGATCCTGTAACATTCATGATCATCAGGCCACCGGTCACAGCTGCAGTGGGAGTGATTAGTGGTGAAGCGAATAAGGTATGATGTGCAAGAGGGCCTTGTGGATGAAGGGGTCTTGAATTCGATCCTTGCAGCCACCAGGTAGAAGTGCAGAGATTTTAGGGCTGGACAGATGCAGTACCTGGGCTTGAGGGCAAGGATAAGTCTTTCAGCCCTATTCTGGATTAGCTTGAGATATTGAGTTCTGGGGGAAGGTGAGAAAAGGAAGAATGCCTACGAGTAGGTTGAGCTGGAAGTGGGACTTTTTGGTAGGGTCCATGATGTGAGGGGGACAGCAGAGTCAAAGATGACCCTGAGTTTTTGTGCCTCACAAGATGGTAGGGGATAGGGCTCAAAGATGGTGGGCATAGGGTAGGAGGAAAAGAAGGCACAGATGTCCCGATGAGGCAATTAGGAACATAAGCCTTTGTTCAATTACAATCTGAATATGCGCATCTGGGATGCCATCATTTTCACCACTTTCCATTGCCCTTTCAGAAAACTTATACTGTAGGAGGAACCCACTTCCACTTCATACAGATAAAAATAAAAATGTATTGGTCATACTTATTCCCTCTGCATCGCCATATACACAGATGACATTCCACACGGTTACCTATGCTTCCATGATTGGAAATATGCATCAGTTTACAACAATTTTCCATATGTCTGTGAAATAATTGTGAAGTGTACAGACTGTCCTTAGCTCAGTTGTTCGTGGGTGGTCCCCATAGATATAATTACCATCAAGTGCACGACCGCAACTTTTTCACGTGTATCGCATACCATGAATGGTAAATAAATGGTTTATAGTGACTTTTCCGACCGTCACTATTTCGAAATACCAAAATGTTGAACCAAAAGTGCCGTAAAAAAAATGTTGAATGCCTCAACCCCCCCCCCCCCCCGTTTATTTTTTAAAAACATCTTTTTTTTTGCTAACTAAACAAAACTAAACCCTATAAAATAAAAAAAACAAATTCGAGAAAAGAAATTTCACCCTTTTGGTTCAACATTTTGGTATTTCGAAAAAAATGTTTCACATATGGACTGGATACCTAAATAAATGTGATCTGCCATGTACATGTGACCCAAACAAGGGCAATGGCGGGTTGCAAGCAAATGGTCAAAGAGCTATGTGGGTTAATGAAGTTGGGCTAATACTTACAAAAATCAGCGCCCCCTACGACTTTAGCCTGGTAAGATTGCTTGATTAAGATCAGCCACACAACTAATAGTTATTGTTACTTTGATCCTTGTTTGAATTTTTTTATTTTAATTAATTTTTGGTATGTTTCTAATGCGCCTATGCAACTAATAGTCTTTCAAGGCACCACAAGACTGACAAGTGGGGTCGGGGGGTGTGGTTCAGGACAAGGGATAAAGATAACAAACCGGTCCTACCTACTAGTTTATTTGAAATTTGGATAGTGCAAGTGCATTAATCAGAAGTGCGAGGAAGAGGTGTGGGTGAGTGCCGGTTGGCTAAATGTGGAGTGCTTGTATGGTAAGCGAAGTGCAGGGTAAAGAGGAAAGTGTGCAGGTGAAAGGGGTAGGAGGGTGGAGTGGGGGGACGGCAACGGAGCTAGGCGACTGCTAAGAGGAGGCCATTAGCACAAGGGCCAGGAATTACATGGATTGCAGGGGTTGAGGGTCACCCAGAGGGGCCCATTCTGATAGACAAGAGTACATCCCATCTGGTGCTATTAATGGGTGACAAAGAGAAATGGGAGAGGACAGAGACCATGTGGATAGTCCATATGTCTCGAGAGCGAGCGACAAAGAGGATGTCTGCGACGGTCTGCCTGGAGGCAGCATTGATGTTGGGGTCAGCAATGTGCAGGCCGTGCAGCGATAATGCTGTATACACAATAAATCCGAACAATGTCAATATTACATCTTGCTTCTGTTGTATTGTAAATATTCAAAGACGTGATAGCATTATTTACAGATGATTTTCTGATTGGTCGTAATGAACATTTTACACAGACTTTAAAAAGATGTAGACAATCGAAAAGCATATGTCTCAAGAATTTCAATCCCCAAAAACATTTCCATGATTTTGAAATAAAGGCACATACTTCAAATAATCACATTGTCATTTTAGGTTTTAATATACATACAATGATAGAGGAAAAGCAATATATAGAAAAGAAATGTAAATCAATAAAATCAAAACATTACATTTGGCGATTACATCACCAAAAATAAATAGATCAAAATACATTATTGAACTTTAACATTGCAAGTGCGATACCATTACAATATTTCTTTTAATCAATAAAGTGACCAAACATAGGGTAACATATTGCAACTTGCTTTAAAAAAATGTGTGAAGACAGCTACAAATCATTTAAAACTGGAAGTCAACCTTTCAACAGGTTCAAGTTTTAGGGGCAAAGGCTCTTTTGCAATGTTGTGTGGCATAGTCCGGGCCCTGGAAACAAACTCTGGAGCCATTCCATGTGTATGCATGGCCAGCACAGTCAATGTCAGATCTCTCACAAATTCAAAATCCATTTCCTGGCATATTGGCTTGGCGACTCCCTGTTTGGTTTGTTTTGTAAATGCCATGCGGTAAAGAAAGCATCCAGAATGTTACTGCAGTTCTTGCTTGTTCCCTCCAAACGTTCTCGTTGTGCGCAAGTACAGCCAGTCTTGTTCTGGCCTCCATCCCCTCTATGCCGAAATGCAACCTTTTTGGCCTGTACTTGGGCACATATTATGGCACACCCCTAAATCTCAAGTGTGGCAGAATGCGGCGAGTCCCTTCAGGTCTTTTGAAAGCATTTTATCGAACACAATTTTCTCCAGTGCTGAGTTAGGAGGGGAACCTGACCCCAACCACTTCTTCTTACTCTCCCCGTTTCTTTTCTCTCCAAGAGTATGTTGGAACAATGGTGGGTGCATCAATGAACAAAACTTTTCAAGTAGCATTTCTACAGATCCATTACAAGTGTTTGAGCTCCATCAAAAATGATTGCTGATAGACAGACCATTTTCAAATGTTTTCTGAACCCTTTTTTTTTTACCGGCAGCTGTAATTCTTTTAGAAATGGATTTTGCAACGTTCTACACATCACATTGATGCTGTATGTGTGGCAACTGCTCTCACATGGCCTTTGCTATTCCAATGTGCTGGTCAGTGGCTATCAGGTTTCTTCATGGCAATAGACAATGTAAATTCAGACACCTACAAGATGACCAAACTCACTATTTGTTTACATTCCATGTCTTGAAAGTGATAAGTGCAGTATTTAGTGGAAAATCCTGGACTGTCACACTGTCAGTCGCCAGCAAGCATGACCCTTTTGCCAGCGAGTTTACTGTCAATTCATATCCGTTTGTGTTTCCAGGCCTGGCTAACAGCGGGAATAGGACATCCTTCTGATATTTGTAGTACTGTGTTTTAGCAAGGAACTCAAGTCCCACAAATTGACAAACTTGCAATTTTACTTAACGTTGATCCACTGAACAGCAAAGCAGATGAACAAAGTACATTTCCAGTAGGCAGTTTTCCAAGCATAGGTTGTGCTGACCATGAAAATGAGTTATGCTGGTGGACACAGCTGGCCTGGATTTTCAGGTTGGTGCCTTTGATTACACAAGTAAAATTCACCAATGGCTCCCCAAATATCCTCCTATGTAATTTATGATCACATTTAATCATCTGTATAATCCCTAGCAGGCAGCAGTCGAATATAATGTATTTCTGCTCCTTTAAAAGCCAATCGTCTTGTAGTACTGTGGTTTGCGATTCGATGGTGGTGGACAACTCCCCCAAAGTAGGAATACTGAAGTTGAGATCATGACCATATTTGTCAACGAATTGTGAAGATGCTTCAATTATTTCAGGCTGTGATATTTCTGCATGAATTGAAGAAACATGGATAATTTAATGTTTCATCAGTGGACACTTTTTTGAGGGTGTAGATTGCATCATCGGGTCTGCAAAAATGTTCGATATATCTTGTGTGTCTTCAGTTTCATCTAGGCGATGTTTGGCAATGTAGCAATGATCCGTGGTTACTTTCCATGGCTCACTGGTGACATTACATTCATATTCCGGCCACTGGACATCTGCATCACAACTCAACCTTGACTGGACCATGCTGTGTCTCAAAAAGTAGTTGCTCCATAGTGACATCCGTTTGGCAAGCGACATCATTAGTTTCAGTTGTTGTGCGAGTCTTTATGCTCCTCTTCCTCCTGGGCCTCTAACAGATTGAAATAAAAACATGCTCAATTTATAGCACACATACAGCCGATACGATTTAACAACTAAAAATGTAATATCAGCAAAATATCAGCTTAAAAACTTCTAAACAAACTAGTTTGTTCTTTACCCTTGTTTTCTTTACTTTCGTTGAAACAGGGGACTTCGATGTGCCGACCACAAGACCACGCTAAAAAAAAGCATTTTTACAAAGTATAAACCCAGCACTCAAAGAAACATATGTACATATCTACAAATAGAACCTACTTTACGTATGTAAAATATTGGAACCTATTAAAAATGACAACGCCAATCAGATGTGATGATAAATTATATTTCAGATTATGTTATGTATACTTCTGTTCTATGTGTGTCTTCCATTTCAACCGCTTCATTGGTACATTCCTTGGACCAAACATTAAAAGAAAGTTAATTGTCAAGCAGATTTAATCAATCCCTGATCTCACAAAGTACTTCTCGACAAAGTTGTTTTCAATAATTGTGCACCTGAAATGAGGTCAGTCGTCGTAAAACAATAAGAAAATTCTTAGCAAGATCAAGTCTAAAACTGGGAACGTGTGACATTTTCAACATGTACATTTCACCCGATAACCTTCCGAGATGTCACATAGAGTTGATGTGATATCCTGCAAAACAGTGATTGAAATGTTGCCTCGCAAATTATTTTGCGCTGTAATGTTTTCATTTAAATGTATTCTGCTTTGGGTAGTAAGTTAAATCTTATTAACAAAAAACTTTCATACAGTGAAAGGATACATGCATTTCAATTTCATAGTATGTTTTTGGGGAAGTTTTACTCTGATTGTTGCACGTCTATCGATGATTATTACTTCAAGGTCAAGGTTGTTGACTGAATTTTTTGCACTTTACTAACAGTATTGTACATTTTTTGAAAAATAAAAACACTTATAATTTCATACAAAATAAAGTAGATCCACAAATATCAATGTAACGCAAATTCTAACTATGCATACCTCATACTCCGGAACAGTTTCAAATGAAGAAGGGATTGTCGAAGTTCCAGCATCCCCCTAAAACATAGTAATTAATTAAAGCAAAATTAAAAAGAAAACATCAGATGCAGACGATGGTCCATATTGAGAGACACTTCTACACAACACTTCTTGGCAATAACTAATATTATACATAATCTTCAAAATGTTTCAATTTGAAGTAGGCTACATGCATGTATTGTTCAGTCGCATATAAAGGATTAGTATAAAATAGTTACTTGATAGGTGAGTGATGTTACTGTTGCTGAATAGTGATCGATGATGAATCTTACTCCTTTATATTATGTATATAATCAAAAAAGAGTCCAATTGAAAAGGTACTTTAGTTTTATAAATTTGACCACATCCAACGCTTAAAAACATTACTACGTGCATGTGGCTTGGCCTCACCATTGGGATAATCTAAGTGTCTGTGGTTTAATCATTGGTGAAGGTCTGTACTTCTATCAGTGAGCTCTATGTAAAGAAAGACCTATTAAGCAACAAATTTAAAAGAAATTAAGCGAAGGTGTGGATAGATAAAGTAGTCTAAAGTGAACATTTTTAAAAGTACTGTGCCTTGAGTCACGAGCGCAACTTGTGTAATATAACATTGATGTATATATTCCCCAAAAAGTCAAATAGGGTCATCAGGTTACCTTTTCCCCACACTAATTCATTAAATTGTGAGATCATTTAGAAGACATGTATAGAGAGCACTCTTTATTTACCAACATACATAAATTCTTTGTCCACTACTCACTGGAGCCAGTGTGTGCTGAAATTTTGTTGGAACTGCATTGGGAAGTAATTTTCGAAGGCATCTGGGGCAACGCTTTTTAGTGTATTGAGATGCTTAGTTCATATCGTCTGAGAAGTGCATGCTCCAGACGTGGAATTGATTGCCCATCATGTCTTCCAAGACATCATTGGCTTTGCTTTCAATCTCGGACAATGGAAATCCGCAATTTGAAATCCATGTTCTTATTAAACTGAAATGCTTTGGGAATGCATGCAGAACTGTGCCAGGAGTTTCGACATGGCTCACAGTAGAGCAATCAAAAACAATACATGAAGGCATTCTTGAAATGCCCTTAAGATTTGTTAAAGAAATATAAATTATTAAAATTAATAAAGTATCCCTGTGAGCAAAGCAACAATCACATACCTTTGTTTGTAAACTTTGTTTTAAATTTAAATATTATCACAGCGATCAAATTAGTCAGAACTCATTGTTTTACCGCAAATTGCAACGTATTACTAGTTAATTCAATAAACTTGCCACCAAAAGAAAACATGCATTGAAAACATGGACCACAAAGTATCACATTCTGATTCAATGCTCTGCAATAAAGCATGCTAATTCCAGAGATAAAAATACATAAAACGTTTGATAATGGTGAACTCTGAGAAATTAAAATGAGAATATGGTGTACATTGGGTATAAAACAAACTTTCCGAGCACCGAAAGATGAAACTAAAGAAAGAAATAGATGACCAACCCTTACTTGAACACACAGATGAGTAAAATGGGCAAGCCTGGTAACAAATGGCGCTATACCTTGTGGATTGCAGAGATATTCCATGGTGAACCATCAAGGTGTTGATCAAGGCTTAGAAAAGTGGGTGTGTATGTGAATGTGTGACTTGTTCGTTGACACCCACCAAGCCTCAATGCCAATGTTTGACCTCCTCATACCCATGCACCCAGCCCACTCGGGAGCGCAGTCATAGGTGCAAACTGCCATTGATACTGTAGGGGGATGGATGCGCGTGAGGCGAGCACCATAGGCCTGGAGCAATGTTGAAGAGATACATACATATGTCGCTTGCAGGGACGGGGTCTTCAAAGGGGAGTCGAGAGACACTGGGTCTGGGGAGGCCATGTGGACAATGGTCGCAGTGCAGTAAACCCCACTGAGATGTACAGGGTGTTTGGCACTGTGAGCGTCCCAATCCACCCAGCCCCCTCGGGAGTGCACGGTCATAGGTGCAAACTGCAAATGATACTTGAGTGGGATGGATTGGCATGAGGTGAGCGCAAAACGCCACCAAACATCTTTCATGAATCTCCTAGACGGTTGGACGTGTTAATTTACTGAAAAATTAAAACAACTATTTATATCAACTCTCCTTTTGATTTACTTTGGTAATGTAGATGGCGCAAACTCCAAATTGTATTGATGCGGTTGCGATACTGTGTGTAAAAATCCTTGTGCTGTCACTGGGGAATTTCACGCGAATGGCTCGAACGACAGAGGCAGGTATTACTCTTCAAACACTGAATCCAAGACTTCTATGAATCCATCATGAAAACGCACGATAGGCCACAAGCCTATACCATCTGTGAAAGAGAAACAGAAATAGTTTACTAGAATGAACCAGATCACTGTACTTATTTTAGTTTGAAACGTCATTTGAAGTACAGGAAAATTACAAATGTGAACGTCCATTGAAGCAAGAACAGTTTGGCACCTAAGGAAATATTGTTTTTAAGTTCAAAGTGGAAGAAACTATTTTTCAGACGTTGGATCTAGTGATGAATACTTTGGTTTTAAATTAGTGAGAGATATGTATTCAAATTCTAGAGAAAAAAACATTTGTCAGTGATCGAAGGAAGTTACTATGATATAGGAGAACGTCAAATGTTAGCAGTCTCAGTTGTCAAACTGACATCAGATCTAGAGTAAACGTACTCATGACTTGGATTATCAGGGCAAACTGTTGCTCGAAGTTTGTGCATAAAGGCCATCATCCGCAACACAGATCTTGTGAGGCAGGCTGCCCCAACGTCATGCATCTCGGTAACGCATAGCGGTGTTGTCTCTTCTTCAGCTATGTAGGCCAAGCATCCAGAGTTTTCTCGACAGCAGCAGTTCTCCACTTCGGATGGCATAAACCCGCAACCATAGCAGGTACACCAGCTGGAAACGTCTTACATGCTAATGGGTTCAGGCTCCGGTGATTATCCGATTCCCCATCGTTCCCGCTTCTTTCTCTGTCATTTAATTCCTCCTGTGAATATTCGGGCTCGTACTGGTATGGTTTTATTGTGCCATGGTTCTTGATTATTTAATAAGTACAAAATCAAAAGTCAGAAAAATAATGTGTTTGTTGGTATACAAGAAATACCGTTAAAGAAGGAAAAGAGAACACACTGCCATGTTACAAAAACCCATAGTGCAAAGACATGACCAATAGGCACAAAATATGAAATTACACATTCACACATGAAAAAAATAAGCCTTCTAAAAGTGCAATTTAAATATGGTTTGGCAAAGACATTTGCACATGATATAAGAAATGTTTAAATAAAAAGCAACTACTGTGTTCAGTCAGTTCACATAGTGTAAGTACCTGTTTGCAGGGCGTTGAACTAGGAAGATAGCTGAACATAGCAGAAACAAGCCACAGAGCCTCGAAACGTAATAGACACAAAGGAAAAAACTCTTGTGTGATCGAAAAGGGTCTGTTTATACTTGTAGAGGAAAGAGGGGTCTTGGTACTTCCATGGAGAAACGAAAATAGCTTGCGCACAGAGCACGTTAATACGAGACGTGCATTGGCTTTGTGAAACGGGACGCAAGCGTCTAGTGATGTCAGTTTGAGGGGCGGGTAATCTATGTTCATGCCGCGAGGGCACCAGATGGTGGTGCCCAATCCATTGTTTTCGCATGTCTTCATGTGAGGAAAACTAAGCTAAGATGCATAGGACATTTTTTTTAAGATCGAATACAGTATGCTTAAAAATACATGCCCGATCGATTGGGAGAACACAATTTCTGAGCGTACTTCCCCTTTAATATGCCCTGTAAATGAGCGTGAAAAAGAGTTAGCAAAAAAAAACGTCCCACTTCTAAATGCTTTGTGACAATCACCTTCTTTGATGCTGTTAAGGCTGTTTTTGTCATCGATCCCCTTGTATCTGAGGGTTTAGGAAGATTGCTAATATGCTAATAACTTTCCTCATCTTCCATGCAGTCTTCGGAATAGAATATTAAAGAGAAAAAAAGGGCATTAAAAAATACAATAAGTGGTATTTGTTTATTTTCATCTGGACTTACTGCTAGAGAAGGGCCCTTCATGTACGTCACAATAGCATCAGTCAAAAGGGACATTGACGAACAAGTGCACACTGGGGGACCTCTCTCTGGAACACCACAGATTGTCAGAAAACAGAGAAACTAACAGAGATGCCCATACTAACAGGAGAGTACTCTGGAACTGGCAAGCAGGGCCCTTGACTAAATGGTAGTGCTTCAAAGGCAGAAGAAAGCAGTGTGGCTCAGAGATAACGCACAATACAGAGCCACTCACTAGTGTTAGCAGCTGACTGATCATTTCTATCAGCAACAGAGTCACAGGCCAAATCAGTTAAATACTGCTTCTCGTTTCCTTTAAAAAAGTAAATAATGCATTAGTCCACTAGCACAGAACTCCTAGAACACACAGAAAACTAACAGGAGGTAAAAGGAACGAGATCAGGAAATCAAAAGATTTTCTTATCTAATTTAGTTTTAGGGAATCTGCTTTCAACATATCCTTCCACTGCCAGGATGAACAAAGAACTGAACTGACCAAAGGGTAGAGGAGGTGGCAGACCTACCCAATTGGGCCTCCAAGCTCATCTTACTTAAATCTCTCAAGTTCTAGGTTCATGCGCCAGCACACTATGTAATGACATTTGTACAGTAGGAGTGAAGCGGCTGCAAAATAAGACTATGGCTATATTTAAGGACACAATGTAAGAAGATGAATGAACTAAGACACAGGGAGAGTGTGATTTTCACTCGATCACGCCTCTTTTTCAAGTGGGAAAGCTAAGATTTAAACTCTGCTTTTCTGTTTCCACAACCACCACAACCACTAGGCAGCATCTCCTTTACAGTAGCCCTCGGAGGAAACTGAAACCTCCAAAATACTTGCTCTGCTGTCAAGAGGGTGTCAAAGTGGCAGTATTTGCACTACTCATGATCACATTACCTTATATACACTGTGATTCGTGCTCCAAAGACACCTCTCTAAAAACATAAGAAATGCCGTAAGTGGCAGATTAGTATTGTAGTACGCTCAGTACTTTGTCAATCTCCTTCCCCGAAATAGCCCCCTTGTGCAGTAAAGGCCTACGCATGGGATACATAACCTTAACAATATCTGGTATACAGCACACACTAGAAACATTCAATTCTGCATGGTACCCATTCATCTTTACTATATTCTTCTGCCTCTGAAATTAGCACGGTCATCTCCAATGACACCAGTTTCATTAATGCGAGCTATCCAGATGATGCCAGGCCTGGACCACACAACATTTCACACAAAAGACCCTGCTCTGTGGGTAGTGGTAAATGAGTACAAGTAAACATGGATATCCAGGACAGACAGTAACACAAAACACAGTCTGTTTGGAAGAAGAAATTACTATTACAAGTCTGATCAAATGGCACTGGTAAGTGGCAGAATAACAGGAAATGTTGCAGATTAAGCAAGTGCAGACTAGTTCTGATCAGAAGGATTAAAGCCATCAAGAAGTCAGAGAATGTCATGAAATACAAAATTGGAGGAGGATGCAGGGTAGGGAAACTCACTGGAGTTAGGATTGCTGAGATGGAAATACATGGGACATTAGTACAAACTGAAGTGTTTTACTAGGACCATCAAGACGTCAAGGAAGAGGGTTTAGCACAGTGCCCACCTCATGACTCTCCTTACAGGCCTATCAGCACATACACAACCACTCTCAGCAGGGGCCACAACAACTCTCAGCAGGGGCCACAGATACAAACATTCGCAAAAATGCAAACTGTCAAAGTGATCACCTTTACACTGTCCAGAGACTAGAGGGATGAGAGTAAAAACACAGGGGTGAGCTCTCTCTGATGGGGACCACTGCCAGGTGTTCCAACTGCAGAGAAATATGCAGAGGAAAGAGATAGAGGGGGGAGGTGGCCCGACAGTGAAATAATGACTATAGTTTCTGCTACTGTACAAATTAGAACATAGGCTAATTGGTTAATTGGGGCTAACCGTGAAAGACAAGTACTAAAGAATAGGCCGCAGTGCATGCCTGGGCCACAAAGTGCGCATGATTAAATGTTACACCTCATTGGAAAGTGACATTCCAGGGCTCCTGAAGCAAGACAGGGCTGCTATTTGTCGTTTTAAAAAAGATCATGGACTTTAATTGGTTTGAAGTACTTTTTTTCTGCCAGCATAAACACAGACTGAATCGAGCACACAGCATATTATACATAGCTCAGGGAACTGAAAGTAATAAAGGGTTCAAAAGTGAGGGGTGCTGTGAGCTGTTTAGCTCCTGCTTGTAGCCTAGAAGAGCCTGTGTAGCTTGCCACAAAAAGCTAGCAGGAGCTACATTTGGCTCCCCAGGCCAACTGATACTGGCCTAACAAAACTATGAATTTAACTCTGTGCGCATTTGGAATAATCTATAAATAAATATTAGGACCTAGCTATACAACATTTAACGCATACAGTCATAAATAATGGAACAATGATAAGGTTCGTATCTTATGTAAAAGTTAAATGTGCAGAACGCTATGTACCTGTTCCTCATTCCCCAGTGGTAACTCTTGGTCACTGGTTAATGTGGGATAATCACTGGTTTATTGTAGTTCCTGCATATCCAATCTTAATTTCGATCCCTGTAATGAGCAAAAAAAGCCTCCATATTTTCAGACTAGGCAAACATCACCGACATGCACATCTTTCCAGAAGCAAGAAGAACTCTCAATATGTAGCAGACTAAAGAAAATAACATTTATTCTGCACAATGACAATAAAAGATGAAAAGCACTATACAACAGTAAAAACATCTGCTACAATACAAGTTTTGTGTCTCCACATTGTGTACAAGAGGCGAGTGGAGTACCCCCCTGAACAGGTGCCAACGTCTGCTGAAAATGGCATGGAGAACTAATCTATGGTCACTACGCTCCGTAGTAACATTCACTGCCAGTGGATTTACTTTTCTTCTATCCATCGCCTGCTAGCAAGGGAAAACCTACACGAAACACATACAAAAGGTAGAATTGTGTGTGGCATTTCCATTTGTGTCATTAGGCTGTGAATTACTCATTGATTTCATGACTGGTTCCCTGGAGATCCTGGCATGTTAATTTCTTGCCAGGTTGAAGTTGCAGATTGGCCATGGTTTGACCGCCTTGATGTGATAAAAAAATAAAGGTTATATAGAACGGGGGAACACAGAAAACGTCTCAAATCCTTGAAGCACCAATCTTCCTTTGAAATGTTGCTCATCGGATCTGTGTGCGAAAGAGAGGTGGGAGGAAAAATTAGAATGTGTTTTAGAGGCTCAGAATTGATGAAAGCTCCAACTGTGGAGATATCACATGAGCAAACAATCTGGTCAACCATGGCACAGCGCAGACAATCTCTTGGAGGAGTGACAGGGAAGGAAAGGGATGGGGTATGAAACTTGTGAATTCAAATATATGAGATCGTGAAAAATATAATTGTGTATGAAAGGGAAAACTGCAGGGAAAACTGCACACCATGTGGTAATAATCTCAGAATGGGTATCACAGCTGAGAGGGCAGAAACAGCAAAGAGAAATAGACGCCGACTAAAAATCCACAACATGGTAGTTCATAGATGAAAAACTGACCTTTAACTATATGCAAATGATTTACAACTTCTGAGGCTGACATCCATTTTACGAGAGGTGGTAGCTACACTGGGTTTACTTTAAAACTCACATTAAAAAAAAAAGAGATGAACACCTTTTTACCTATGAAAATGGACATCTTAGTCTGCATATAAGACAAGACTACCGAGGACAGCACAAAAGCAAAACAGGTCTTGCAGCAGAAATTCCACTTACAGTGTACTTATCCCACTTCTTCTCAGGGTCGTATGGTTCCCAGCGGCTTGCAGGGAAGATATGCTTGTTTTTCTCATACCAGCTTCGGAGGACAACCTTTCCCGCATGTGACTGGGTGGAAATAAAACAAGTTAGGAATGGTGTCCACTTGGACAACTAGGAAACACTGACTAAGCTCCCCCAGTATATAAGTCTTAGAGTTTCTGTCTATAGCACTCTTAAAAGGGGGCTCACCCCAGAGCCAAAACTGCAAACAAAAATAATGCAGCCCAAAATGACAAGACAATATGGCGGCATAGAAAGTGATTATTCAAACTGGAGGTTTATGAAATGTAGTATACTTTTCTACCCCCTCGAGTTCACAAAAACATCCTACACAAAATAATAACATGTACTCAAAGGTTCACCACACAAGCTCTCCATTCTGAATATTTGCTTTTATAGTCAAATACTGATATTTTGTAGGATGTATGAATGAGTGTGAAGATCAAATTCAAATCTATCAGCAATGAGATACTTTTGCAGCTTGTACTGTTTTTAGATTCAAATGTTGTGCATTCTGCAATCTAGTGGTTGACCTGGAGAATAATACTTTTTTGATATATCTTTAATGTAGGCATCGCCAGGGGTGTATATCATTAATAGTTTCCATGTATGACATGCCCATGCAAACCAAAATGTTCCTAGTCAATGCCGTCCTTGTTAGGACAGTTTTTTTGAAGTCCAACTAAGGGCTTAGTAATACCATTCAAATGAGACAGTAGGAGACTTCACTCTTAGTATAAGGCAGTACCACCTGAGCATATGTAGCGTAGAAAGAGCAGCTAGGCTTACCTTAGGAGTGAGAGAGGAACTGAGCTATGAGCTATGCGGTCTAGTCTTTTGGGTGTGGCAAGCCTGGGACTATTTTACCTGGACTACTTTACCTGAGACTATTTAAACCACACCCAAACAGCAGAACATGCTTTGCGTTATTCTGCTGTGGGCAGCGTAACTCTCACCGTGTCCAGTTCTTTGATGCCAGCTTACCTGAAACCAAGGACCTGCAGAGAGAGAAAGAACACTACGAAACTTACCTGGAACAGTATCCGGTCTTCAATCCATCGCTGACTTCAGTTCCACTCACCTGAAGGTACAAACTCCATCATCCGGCACCGCATGGATGCTGGAATACCATAACCTGGAAAGAGGAGAAAGAAAGACCGCATTAGTAAGCGTTTACTCACGTTTCCTCCCGAATGAAAAAAGCCACACAATTCTTACCTGGGTAGTCATCTCCTGGTCAGTATCATTGCTGGAACATTACAGCACTCGGCGAGGAACATCGCAATCTGCAATGAGAGAAAAGACACAGGTTAGCAATATAAAAGGCGAAACAGCGCTGCGCATCGCGCATTACTCACCGGACAGCATCGCGCACACTGCGCTTTCGCCTACCGACCCATGCTCATCTTTAAACTGCATGACAACACCAAAATACCTTTCCATACCTAAAAGGAAAGAAGCAAGATGACATTATTTGAACATAAGAACTGCATATAAAGACTGTAAAGCAGCAAACCTGCGGAGTCGCAGCAGGCCTCGATTCCCACAGGGGGGCTTGCACCAGTGAAGTAACTTGGTCGCTGCTCGCCCCCACATCTACACGCCCCTGCCACGAGGGGCAGGACGGAGAATCCACCTTTTACAATATTAAGGTGCGGAGAAGGCCCAAGGGGGGAGGAAGGAGATGAGGCCAAGGGAGGTGGGAAAACAAAGACAATCTGGTATTGAATCCTGCTCTCCTATATTGCAGACCCATCTTTAACCAGAGGCATAACCAAGGGACCGGTAGAGGGTTTGAGAGTGCAAATCGTCCAACCAGGTCTGGGTGGCGTCCCAGTGGATACCAGGTGAGCGTAACACCGTTCTAGTGGCGTTGTGGCAAATAAAAAGGGCCTATAACCAGAAACCTATTGCCAAACCTTACAACTAATACAAAAAGGGTGTGGGATGGTTTTCAAGAAAAGAAAGAAGTGTTCACAAATAATATGTCAGGATGCAGTAGTTTGGTTCTCCCTTCCCCATGTTTTGAGCACGGGGTAAGGTTGGATCTTGGAGCACAGCACACACTCGAGCTTCCCCAGCACAAGTCTACAATTCTGCTCCAGTTTCTCAGGAGCCTTGATGGCCATGTCTCGTTTCTCTTGAAAGTCTCTTGCCTTCGAGGGCCTGAGGTATTCAAACAGCAAAACAAAAGCTTTTTCAACAAATTAAAGTTTGTTTCCTGATTAGACTTAGGGTGAGGATTCTACACCCCTAGGTCCCCCTCTTCCGGGCGCTGACCCCTCTTTACTCGCAGCCTCCCTCCACCGGGTTCACTATGGCTTTTCCTTCCTTCACAAACCTTAAAGTCTCTTTAAACAGTTCCAGTGGACATCCCTCGGCCAGATTCACTCTTGTGAACATACTGTTTCTTGGGACTTTAGACTTGCCCCCTTTTCGACAGCATCCCTCTTCCGGGGTCACTCTTGCCAACTTCACATTCACAAATGTTTGCGGGATTCACTTTCCTTGGTTTCTCACAGTTCTTAGGTCAAAGCCTTTTGACTGTACAGGGATTTTGCTTGATCTCCTGTATGATCACTATGACCTATCTTGGCAGCTACGGCCTTCTGGTCTTTGTAGTTTCACTCAGACCGAGATCGACCAGAGTCTCTCAAGTTAGCACCCACGTGGTGCCGGTTCCCTCTACAGCTGGTCTCCCCTCAACACTTTTGCAGTTCTTTGAACTTGGTTCAACTTGCCACTTTGCGACTTTCTGTCATGACCACAGGCATAAGTTTAAGTTCTTGTCCCAAAAAGAAGACCTTACGGGGCTGGTCCTTGGCTTGGCATGATTGGATGACTGCCTTAGATAGTCTCTGATCATTTTCCCATTGAAAAAGAAAGACTTCCTGGTTCCCTATCATGGCCGTCAGTTTTGTGCTACAAACTAACTTTGTAGGTCTAGGCATTCTGCATGGATTTCTTTATTAGCCCTGCCCCCCGGCAGGTCCGCGCTTCGCGTTCGCGTCTGCGGCTGCAGTGTGACATTTACCGCGGTCCTTTGTTTTTTCCCTCAGAATAATTTCAGTCACAGTAGATATTTATTCCCATGCAACTTCCCGCTCCTGTTCGGTCCCCATATTTCATCTTGTTGTCCCGACCGCAGCATTCCAGAACTCTTCCCCTTTCAGCGATTCTTCTGTCAGTCACAGAGACTTTCACCTCAGGGGTCACTGAGTATCGTGACAGAAAGGGCTCTGAAATTCACGCAAGTGCTGTTGGGTTTCACTAGCCTTCTTGACTAGCCTTCTATGAACGTGTACCTCCGTGGCAGTAAGTTTCTTTTAGGTTAGCTTAGTTTTACTTAAGGGCGGTTAGTCACCTTGTGGTGTTGTGAATTGAAACTCCCCTAGTTTTTATTCCTTGTTTCTAAGAGTGTCAATTTGGGGAATATATTCAGCGTTTTCCTTTCCGCTGCCTTTTCTCAATTCCTCCTATGAAACCTAGTGTAGGAATTGCCTCAGTTTACATTATTGTGTTTTTTCTGAAGAGGGTGCTTGTGTTACCTTAGCTTCCACAAATGAATATTAGGAAAAGTACTAAGCCTGTAAAATAGGGGTTTAGATTCCTGCTAAGATATTCCCTTAGCTCCAATTTCCCGGCCATTATTTTTCTCTATCCAGGTTCTCAGTTTTTTCCCGCCTTCGTCATTTCCCATGACCTTCTATGGCAACCAACTTCATCAGAATTACAGAGCTGAATTTTCTTAACCAGAGCCTTGTGAACGTACCTAATTAAATTGCTTCAAGGCTCGCCTTTTCTTTAAAATTGAGTTGCACTAAGTTGTCTCACCAACTAAGAGAAAGGTGTCCTGCATCAAATCATCCTCCTCTACAGAACCAGCGCCCCTGCATAATAAGCAGGATGGATAGCGCCTTAACTTAAAAGCCTGGGTGAGCCTTCATTTTATTTTTCAGTGATAAGGAGTCAATTGTTTGATTTGATGTTTGCCCAAGGTGGACAAGGTTGGTTATTACAGAAAGATTAAGTCACCATTCCAATTCCTTACAGAAGTCTATTGGTCTTCAATCAATTGAGAAACCAAGAACACCTAACCAGTCCTAGGCACTCCCGTGGAGTTCAGTTAAGCATTACACTTTCATTCACCACAGCCCGGCTCTTACCGGCTCTCTCCCGACTCACCGGCTATGATGAACCGCTTGGTTTTCCTCGTAACTGGAGTCAAGGCCTGTACCACGCTAGTAGGAGTTTCCCGCGCTCCTGCTTATCAGCGTCAACACACTCCATGTACATCTGCTGCAGCAGATTTGGGCTATTGTCCTCGGCCTTACGATTCTTTCCTCAGAGGGTTTGTGGGGTTTTGTCAAAGAGGACAAGGTTGCGTCCCTCCTCATCAGCCTCTCAATGTTTGCCATCTTTCTCCTCCTTTTGAACTGCCGGGTCTGGATAGCGGTCTCGTCGTGCATCTGCCTTACTCGTACTGTGCTCTCTTGCTCCACCTTTTATCCCTGTGGGGAAGGGAAAGGGCTGTCAGGTGTGTGTGCGTTTCTGATAAATTGCCTGACTTTGCCTGACCCTTGTATTGGGACATGTCAGGCAAACGGCTCTAGTGTTAGTCCGTTTCTGGTGTGTTGTGCGAAAGTGTGTGTGTCGGAAAAGGGAGAGGGCAGTGGTTTTGAATGTCCTACGTAGTAGGATGGGGACAAGGTTTTGCAAGAAGGGGGATACCGCGTCTCACCCGTCTGTGTCCCATTTCCACTCCCCGAGGTCCCCCTGATCCCCCCATCCAGGTGACCCTCCCTCACTGGTCCACCCCCAGGAACTAGATCCAATAGTGATGGCCGTGTCCTGGCCACCCAGATGACAGATCCCCGGGGACTGGCTAGGGAGAGACCTTCAGGTTTTATCACATGCCCTTCCTCCATGCGATGTAGCCACATTTGCTTCACACGGGAACCAGAAGAAAATCCATGTTTCTCTGGTCTGTTCCCTTCTGGTGTTCCACTGTGAAAAAATAGGGGTCTAGAAACCATCGCATGACCCGAGGGTTGGACTCTTTGCGTTGGCTAATCCAAACGAAGGGTGCGTGGTTTGTAACCAGGGTGAACTTTCGTCCCAATAGGTAATACCCAAGATGGAAAATGGCCCACTTGATGGCTTTGGCTTCTAATTCAACCACAGTGTCATTTCTTTCACGTGGTAACAACTTGCAGCTGGTGTATAGTATGGGGTGTTCTAGACCGTCGCAAATTTGGGACAGGATGGCTCCTAACCCTCTAAGAGAGGAGTCTGTCTGTAACAAACTCCTTTGAGAAGTCGACTACTTTTAGGATTGGGTTTTGGCATAACCCCTGCTTCGCTCCACTGAAGTTTCTGGGGTTCGCCATTTTTAAGTTGCCCTGTCAGCTGGGCTGTTTTGTCTGAAAAGTTAGGGATAAACCTACGGTAACATCCCATTAGACCAAGGAAAGCCCTAAAATCATTTTTGGTCTTGGGAGTTGGAGTATCCAAGACGACTTTTACCTTTTCATGTTGGGGTTGTACAGTCCCATTCCCTACGAAAAAGCCAAGGTATTTCACAGCTGATTGGGCCAATCTGCATTTAGCTGGATTAACAGTTCCTGGGGTCTTTCATGATGGTATAAAGATGGAAGAGATGGTTATCCCAGGTGTTGCTATAAATGACGATTTCATCAATGCAAGCTCCACAGAAATCAGAATAGGGCTGCAGGGTGTTATCCATGAGGAACGGTCAGGTTTAGTGACCAACACGATAGGAGAGGACCATAGACTTGAGGAAGGCTCAATGATATTGGCCTTCAACATTTTGTTAACTACCTCAATCACTATCTGTTTACGTGCCTCTGGTTTTAAATTAACCACTTTGCCTTTAGGGGTTCGAATATAATGGTATGTACCTTTAACGCTACCTGGTTTTTCTGAGAATAGTTTTTTTTTTTTTTTCTTTTTTTGAGAATACATCAGGGAATGAGACCACTACATCTTTTAGATCTTCTCGTTTTGCGATAGACAACTCAGAAGAAATTAAGTCAAAGTTATCTATATCTTCCGGAACCAGGCCGGCTGGTACTTTGGCATGGGTGGCTGACTGGTTCTACTTCCTCTTTTGTCATATAAGTGGACTTTCTGTTTTCGGTCTGGTTGGCCTATTTAATACATGCACGCTCCCATTCATTCCATTACCTCATAAGGTCCGTACCACTTTGAAACAAGCTTGTTCTCTGAGGTGGGTAAGAGGACTAGTACTTTCTGTCCAACAGAAAAAGATCTTAAATTTACTTTTTATATCATAATACGATTTCTGTTGGCTCTGGACCTTTCCCATATGAGTACAAACTAAGGGTGGCGTGGCCTGAGGTCATGCCGTGAGGACATGCAGGCTCGGAGCTCTTGCGTAGATCCTTAATTGATCCTAAAGCTGACCCATAAATAAGCTAACTTTGCTGAAGACACGCGCACTGGTGGGTGCAACAACCGCATCTCTAACCCCACCTAGCTGAACGCACAGAAAACCCGGAACGCAGAAAGGGAAGAAAGAAGCAGTGAAGAGGGGGCCCCTCGGCCTCCAAGATAGCCGGCGCGACAATGATAGACAGCGCCTCAGGAGAACGCAGGGACTCCCTAGGGCCTGATACCGTGGCTGGACGGCCCCCCGGCATACCAGAGCGGGCCGGGGAAAGCAAGGGGCAGAAAGTGCTAGAAGCACTGGGATGACAGACCAGGAACAGCGACAGGACGGCCCGAGCTCCGGCAACGCATCGCCAGTGGTCCGCCACAGGAGGCCAACAGCACGAAGAGCCGGACGGCTTGAATGAACCTTCGGGGCCTGCTGCACGTCTCTTCAGGCGCTGGAGGACGAAGGGAGAGAGCCACCCAGTGCAAGGAACTCCCAGTGCAGGCTGAGAGGACACCCGAACGCCGGACAACACCTGGAACGGCGAATGAGAGACCCGGCAGGACCACACGGGCGTGGATGCTACACTGAGGCGTTTTAGCGCAAGGGAAGCACTCTGGCTAAACTTTAATCAGCTGGCCTGGGTGAAGGGACTGCATCGCGAAACCTGGGCACATTAACCCCCCCCCACGCCCTCCAAGCAGACAACAAAGGAAGGCTCTGGACTGGGCCCTAGCGAAAGCAGAGAGACGCTGTAACACACGCGCAATAGCTGAGGTACCACCCCTGGGGCCATGCACATGCAGGAGCAACGCAGGGTGGACCAGACGTGCTGCGCTGACCCTACAAAGAATAACACGGCCCGCTGAGGCGCGGCAAGGAAACGCTATCCAGGCCCAGCATCAAGGCGACGCTAATTGAAACCCAGTTGCACCAACCAATAATACCAAACGGTCACAGGTCGCGGACGGCCTGAGGGACAAGAACTAAAAGCGTGCGAACCAAGACAAGCACTTGATTACCCTAATCTGAGGGACCCCCACACGGGAAGGACAGTGGTGCACCAGCAGTGCTGGGGAAACCAGGGACGCCACATAGACCGGAGCGAAGGGTAGTAGGCTCTGCTGCGTTGCGGCGAGCCCACACAAACCAGACCCAGTGACGTGACACCGTCAACGGAGCACTAACCAACAATGCCAAACTCTCTCAGGCCGCAGAGCACTTGAGATCCATTAACCAACAAGCGCGCAAACCACGTCACAAAAAGAGGCGCTGGACTGCACTAATCTGAGTGACCCCCTCACTGAAAGGTCAGCAGCACGCGGAAGGCACCGGGCAACCCAGGCACGCTACATAAACCAAAGCGTAGAGTGTCACTGCCCATCGCGCTGCGGAGAGCAAGACCCAGCTCACACTCGGTGCCGGGGTGTTACCAACGAATTGCCAGGGCATCACATAACAGCGCCAAACCCTCACAAGCTACGGCTGGCATAAGGGACCACACGCCCACAGACATGTACTACAATCTAGAGGGTCGCCAGGCCGGGCTGATCTGAGGGACCCCTGCACGGGAGGGACAGCAGCGCCCAATAACGCCGGGCAGGCCTGAATGGGGGACCCACGGTTTGTTGCGCAGCAGCGAACACAACCCGAGCCTGGTGCCGGGGCACTGCCGACGTACTGCTGGAGCACAACACACTAACGCTAAACCCCAACAGGCTGTGGGCGACTCAAGAAGCAGCAACCCCATGAGCTCAAATTACAATAAGGAGTAGTGTCCGGCTGGACAGACCTGGGGACCCCCTCACGGGAAGGGGAGCAGAGCACAAGCAGAAAAAGTGTACATCACCAAAACGGGGAGAACCTGGGAAAAAAAAGAGACCACACACAACACGCGACCTAATAGCACTGAAGACATGCCCTCCACGAAACACAAAAAGGACCCAACAATCATTGATTCCTTTAACGCTGCCAAACAAAAAGGGCAACCACAAACAACCCCAGAAACACATGCTGAGCAGCCTGAGAAGGACACTGTCGCTAAAGAGGATCAAGTACTCGAAGCCATTGCAGCCTGATGATCCTTCATAGACACAAAGATTGAAGAGGTCAAATCGGATGTACAACTGATGAGACAAGACATGAGAAATCTCACGGAAAGAGTCACTACGGCTGAGACGGCGCTGAAAGAGACAGAAATGACCACCGACCTCAGAAAAAGGCTGAGCTAGAAAGGAAATGCAGTGCTGGAAGCCCGTGTGGAGGACGCGTCCGACCAACAAAATACGGGTCCTGGGAGTCCCGGAAGGGATGCAAGGATTCAACCCAACGGATTTCATCAAAAACATGATACTGCAGGAAGTCAGAGCAGGGGCACTATCACAGGGATGTGCAGTGGAAAGGGCCCACAGATCCTTGCAAAAAAGACCACCACCGGGCTCACACCCCCACCCATTGATAGCGAAAATACTGAACTACCGCGACCGGGAAATCTTGAAATTCTCCAGGGAAGGTGGCGTAATTCGCTGAGAGAATGCCAACATAGCCATATACCCAGAATACACCCCGGTGGTACAGAGGGCGAGGAACTCTTTTGTCCCGATCAAGCTGAAACTCAGGAAGTTGAACCTCAAGTACATGCTGATGTACCCATCTCGGCTTAAGATACTCTACAAATGACGGGCCGTCTTTCTGGAAACACCAGCAGCGGCCAACATGTGGCTGGAGCACAACAACTTAGACGACAGCAAAGAAGCGGTCACATGAAAAGCAATGGTCCCAATGGATTAAGGGGGTGGGGGGCAGAACACAGTAATAGAAGGTCCCGCTGGTGAAAGATAAGGTTTTAAAAAGAGCAACATATCCTGTTTTAAGGCAGGAGGGAGGCAAGCACCTCTGACAGAGCGAATGAACACGCCCTACAATTTGTTCGGCGTCAGTCAATTGCTGACGCACCACAGCCCACACACCGTGACCCAGAAAGGTCCGGCAGCTGTGGGGGCGCTCGAGCGCCAAGGACGTAAGTTGGCTGCTGAGCGCAGTTACCTAGTTTTGGTTTTGTTGAGTTTGTTTGGTTTTAGTTTGTCCTGGAACTGTAAACGGTTCGATTCCTACACAAAATGTTGTGTGCAATATGGAGTGCTGGTACGTTGATGCGTGTGTTTGGAAGGGGGAAAAGGCCACCTGGGACGAGAGAACAAAAGGGCCACTGGAATGGGACCTGAGATCAAGGAGATCAAAGGCTGGGGGGAGGGGACCCACACACTGGAATAGCTGATGAGATCAAAATTCTAACATGGAATTTCCGGGGCCTGGGAACATATATGCACAGGAAAAGAGTGAAGTCCTATCTCAATAGGAAACCGATGTCCATTGCACTGCTCCAGGAGACCCACCTGACAACAAACCATGGGAACTGTGTTGGACCACTGGGACCGACAGTGTTACGGGGCTCCCTACTCCAAGTATACCCGAGTAGCACTAACTTGGGAGGCGGACCCTGAGGGCCGATACCTGGTGGTGAGGGGATGGATCGAACAAGTTGAAGTCTGCATAATAAACTCGTATTTCCCCAAACATGGGATCCCAAAACATTTAGATGCGCTGGGGGCCAAACTAGCCCGCCACCAAGAAAGCTTCTGTATCTAGGGAGGGGACCTTAACTGTGTCAGAGACTGGGCGCTGGACAGATCCAAACCGGCAGCAACCAGAAACGATGCAGCCTCAGGGGCACTAAATGCATTGGTCGAAGCCCTAGACCTGGCTGACGTGTGGCGAGAGCTCCACCCAGTGGACAGGGCCTACTCGTACCTCTCCTCCCCACACACCCTTCACACTAGAATAGACTACCTATTCGTGCCCAAGCACCACCTGCCACAAATACTCAGCACAGTACTTGGGCAGATCAATCTTGGATCACTCGCCACGGCTGGTGACGTGGAAAACAAGGGGCCCCAGGCCACCTCTACCACTTTGGCACATGTCAGACGCCTTGACCGACTAGGTCTTCACAGAAGGGCTACGAGACGAACTGGAGGAGTACATAGAGGTGAATGTGGGCAGTGTTGAGCGATGAGGTACAGTCTGGGAAGCAATGAAGGTGGTGGTGAGGGGGCAAGGCCCCCACAGGAGCTGGAGGTATAAGGAAAACACTAAGAGCTGACCTAGAGGAAATGGAGGACGAGATAAAACACAAGGAATCTAACCTGCAGTGGACACGATAGGAGGGCGCACTGGCGAAGCTGCAAGGGGATTGCCAGGAAGCATGGGTTAAGACTCTCCAAGTTTGATTACGCAGTGAAAACCGCCAGGGCACACGCTGAGGGAGACAGACCTGGCAGGCTATTGGCATGGCTGTGAAAAAGAGAACACCCTAGGCACCAAGTCACGAAGATCAAGGACGCAGCAGGCATAGTGCACAACACACAACAAGAAATAAACTACACATTCAGGGACTTCTACTCCCGACTGTACAGCCACATACACCCGGTGGCGCAGTCAGACATACTGGATACGCTGGAGGAAATAGGTCTCCCTAGGATAGAACCGGCACAAGGTGAAGCCCTGGAGGAGGAAATAACGGGGGATGATATCACTGAGGCAATAAGTTCCCTTGCCTCCAGCAAGACACCTGGCAGTGACAGACTCCCATCGAAGTTCTACAAAACGTACGAGACAACCATCATGCCAGTATTGCTGGAGGTTTACAGAGAAGCATTCACCAATCGGGAACAGCCGGGGTCCATGAGAGAAACGCCGATTGTCCCGATACCCAAGCCTGGCAAACCAATGGAAGAACGCGACTCCTATCGGCCACTAGCAATGCTGAACTATGATGTAAAGATCCTCACCACTATACTAGCCAAGCGCCTGAACAGAATAATAGGGGGCTTAATACATAGTGATCAGACAGGCTTCATACCGGGGCGCAGCACTGCATTAAACCTACGCAGACTGCAACACATCCTGGCGCAGACAGAGTGATCCCCAAGAGATTATGCTAAACTCTCCATGGATGCTATAAAAGCGTTCGATTCAATTTACTGGGAGTGGCTACTGGTGACACTATGGGAGTTTGGATTTGGGGAGACCTTCATTCGCTGTGTTCGGATCCTATACACAAACCCCAAAGCTAGGGTCAAAACTGGGAGGACGGTGTCGGCGATCTGGGACATAAAGAGGGGGACCAGACAGGGCTGCCCACTATCCCCAATGTTTACGTCCTGGGCCTTGAGCCAATAGCGGTATACCTTAGGAAACAATACTTAGATGCCGGCTTTTGGGTTGGGGGAGAGGGACACCTAATGTCACTCTACGCAGCCGGCATGCTGCTATACATAAGGGATCCACATCCAAGGTGTCAGGTATCAGCTTTTGCAGATCTAAATCATGCATATTCCCAATAGCAGGGCTAAGCAGGAGGGACACCAGCACATTACCGGCAGTGGGACTCAACTGGGGGACAGACTCGTTCAAATACCTGGGAGTTAACATAAAGCACATGCCAGAACAGATGCTTGTACACAACATGCCAATGGTGGCGCAGGGTCTGGGGAAGTCCGTAGAATTCTGGTCTAAGCTGCCACTTTCTTTTCTAGGCAGGGTGGCCATCACTAAAATGATCCAGGAATTCCTGTGGGGCACCGCCCGCCACAAACTTTCACTGACAACACTACACCTACCGTACGACAAGGGAGGTGTGAAACTGCCAAACCTAGAGAGGTATTATCTAGCAGCTCAACTCAGCCATGCAGTTAAATGGCTGGCGGACGACTCCACCTCAGAAACAGGCCTGATACAACACCTGGTGGCCCCCATTAAACTGAACAAAATACTGTGAGTAACGCACAGGGACACAGAACACACCCCAATGGTGGTAACGCTAGGAAGGAAAATATGGAGGAGGACATAAGCCATTCTGAAACTTGAGCGCCCTTACTCCCCAGAAGTGCCAATAGCAGCAGACATATGCCGAGGCAGCACAGACATGGTGGTGCTGAGAAGATGGGAAAGGAAAGGGATATACGCTTGGGGCGATGTATATGAAGGGTGGGGTCTTCAGGGAGTTCAACTCAATGCAAGAGAGAGAGGGGATCTTGAGTGGACAGTTCCTCTGGTACCAATGTATCCGCAAGTTGGCTAAAGGCAGATGGGAGGGCAGGCCGGAGGAGCTGCAAGCGGAACCATTGCTCACGCTGATGTATAATCTGTGCGACAGCTGGCAGCCGGTTTCAAGATTGTACAACATGCTAATAGACGCATCCAACCCCAAGAGCACGTCACTAAAAGAGAAGTGGGAGGCAGACCTGGGCACTGTGATAACCGAAAAAGAATGGGAAAGGATACTGGGTTACCCCAAAGCAGTGTGAAGGAACCATTGCTTTAAACTGATACAACTGAACGTGTTATAGCGCACCTACATGACTCCGCACAGGGTACCCACATTCAATAAGAACGGTAACTCACAATGCCCATGGTGTGGAGGAGAGGGTGCCGACATGATACACATGTTCTGGGGGTGCGAGGTTCTGGGCGCGCATAGAACAAGCTTGCAGAGTGGCTGGTGTAGTAAGGTTTGAATGGCCGCCGAAGGAGTGCCTGCTCGGTGCCTACCCCAGAGTAAGCAAACACAAGCACGTGCTCAGATTCATGGACCCAGCGTGCGTCTTAGAAAAAAAAACATTGCCATGTCTTGGAAAAAGGCTTGGGGGCCACAATATGGTAAATGGCACAGGGATTTCAAGAGATGGGCAGAGGCGGAAACCAAAGTGTGGCTGGAAGGGGTCAATAGATTGGAGCAGGATGGCAATGACAAATGGGCCGCATGGAAGGCACTGGTGTGGGACATATTCCACCCGTCAGACGATAAACCACCCTGAGTGGGCCTGGCCCCGTGGAACACGCTTATTTCATGCCTGCACAAACGCCCACCCACATCCAACTGACAATGGCCGATAGGGACATCAGGAAAGGAGGGGTAAGAATTACATCCCATGCACCAGGATGCCTATCCCGCTGAACTATGCAATACACCACAAGAACTGTGTAGGAAACTGTTTCTTTGCTTTTTTTTCTTTGTTTGAAGGTTATTATTAAAACTTGGCATAAATGTATGACCTGAATGGTATAAATGACACGTTGAAATACATCGCTACAACTAATTAAATGGCAATAAAAACACTTTAAAATAAATGAGTACAAACTAAGTCCCAAACCAACTTCATGTGTTCTCGCATTCTAGTGGCGGTTTGTGATATTGGAATGGAAGCCTCCTCTCATTCTTCCCAGGTTTCCCAGAGCATGTCTAGGACATCTCTCAGTTCTCTTCTATAAAGAAGCTCAAAGGGAGAGAAACCTGCGGAAGCTTGGGGGTTTTCCTCATGGCAAATAGTGCCCATGGGATCATTTGATTTCAGTCTTTCCCGTCCTTGTCTACCAATTTCCATAGAATTAGTTTCAGGGTCTTATTGAATCTTTATACTAACCCATCGGTTTGAGGATGGAACACCGACGTTCGCAAGGTGGTGATGTGGAGTAGCTCTTTGACTTCAGCCATAAGCTTACTCATAAAATTCAAACCTTGATCTTTTAGTATTTCTTTGGGAAAACCGACGTTAGAGAAATACGGTAGAAGATGTTTTAGGATCGGCTGAGTGTTATTATTTCACATTGGGGAAAACCTCTGGATATCGGGTTGCATAATGTACGATCACCCACATACTTGTTGCCCAATTTAGATGTTTCTAGAGGTCGTATTAGGTCCATACCAATTCTATAAAAGAGGACTTCTATGATCAGCAGCGGATTCAGAGGGGCAGGTACTAGAATGTGCGGGCTGGTCTTCTGACATATTTCCCAGGTGTGTATGAAAGTTTTTACATCGACGTGGATACCTGACGAGTACAACTTTCCACTAATATGTGCCTGGGTTTTAACGTGTCCCAAATGCCCTCTTGTGAGATGGCAATGTGGGATCTCTAGCACAACCTTTCGGTGGTTTTTAGGTATTACTAGTTGGGTCTTTATAAAGCCTTCTGAGGAGGAAGTTTTAAGAAGAAAAAAGGGACTTCCCTTTTCTATGCCTTCCTCTTCTGGGATTGCTTGTAAAACGGCTTCAGCGAGGGCTGGATCATTTAGCTGGGCAAAGGCTAGGTCAGGATAGATGGTGGGTTCTTCTCCTTTCCTTTCTTTGATGTAACGAGATTTAGCAGCTTTGCCAAAGCCTAAGTTAGCTTGCTCTGTTTTATCTGGTTCACTGTCTGTAAACTGAGGGAACAAAGCTCTTTCCAAAATTCCCTGCGCAATTTGGTCTCCCCGACGTACCTCAAAAGGGACTTTGCCATGATTCTGCAAGAGAACCTTCACGTCTCCCCTGAAGTCGAGGTCAATAACACCCGCTAAGACATCTAACTCGAACTCGCATGCTCAGCCAGATTTTGGGGCTAATCGTATGAAACACCCTGGAGGGGGTATCAAAACCAAGTCTGTCCGCTGACCCCTCTTTACCCTCAGCCTCCCTCCACCGGGTTCACTATGGCTTTTCCTTCCTTCACAAATGTCATTGTCTTTTAGCTCCTGTGGACATCTCTCAGCCGGGTTCAAACTTGTCAACTTCACATTCAAAAATGTTTGCAGGATTCACTTCCCTTGGTTTCTCACAGTTCGTAGGTCAAAGGCTTTAGACTGTACGGGAATTCTGCTTGACCTCCTGCATGACCACTTTGACCTATCTTGGCGGCTCTCCTACGGCCTTCTGGTACTTGTAGTTCCACTCAGACGGGGTGCCAGTTCCCTCTACAGCTGGTCGCCCCGCAACACTTTTACAGTTCTTTGAACTTGGTTCAACTTGACACTTTCGTTCACCACAGCCCAGCACTTATCGGCTCTCCCTTTGACTTTCCTCGTAACTGGAGTGAAGGCCGGTACCACGGTAGCGGGAGTTTCCCTCGCTCCTGCTTATCAACGTCGACACGCTCCGAGTACCGTTGACATCTGCTGCAGCACACTTTGGCTAATGTCTTCGGCATTACGATTATTTCCTCTGAGTGTTCGTGGGGTTTTGTCGAAGAGGACAAGGTTGTGTCTCTCCTCGTCAGTGTAAAGGACCGGAGGGGGGTTCTGTACTCCTGCTCTCTATATGGCAGAGGAAAAGCAAAGTGAACCCCAGCCAAGATTCTCTATGCGGTAGCAATGGACGAGCAATCAAAGGCTTCAGCTCTAAGGAGGTGATGCGGGCTGGTTCTTAAGTACAGTGTAGTCCCTCTTTAAATAAATAAGGTTCACGTTATGTACACAATAACACACTTTGTATGCTGGTAATACTATAATGGCAAATATATACAAGTCTACGTGGTACCACTCTTGCCTTGAAATGCATCAACTGCTAACAGTTCAAATGACATACGAATCAGACTGTAAGATGAATCAACGATAGAAACAGAAAAAAACGCAAGTTAAATCAAGCAATGGCAGAACAGTCGATCCCACTACCATGAGACCATTCTGTGCGAGGATCTCTCCTCCCCCACCCCTCTCCAACCTGGGCAACCTGTAAATAAAGCGTATTCGACAAGCCCAGTTCAGATATGCTTAATATAGTCTCAGTTCTAATAGTTCTGCAACCCCAGTGTATCTAGTGTTGTAGAGTTCTTCTTCGGGTCGTCGAAGGGCCCTTCTTGATTGAACTCCCTTTAAAAGGCAGGAGCCACGGGTCTTCAGACTTCCTGGATGAAGAAAAGGTGAACAGTGTCGTTGAGGCAGCAGCTTTGGTCCTTGCGGTGTTCATTTGACGATCGGTCAAAAACGTCCTGCAACAGATTAGGTGTGCGGTGCACCTCGACGACGATCGTTCGTTCGTTCGTTCGTTCGTTCGTTCGTTCGTTCATTGCCGCAAAGAGCCAATGAAGAACTTTGGCCCAGCAAGGGCGTTGGGTCGTCGGAACAGGACCACGGCTGGCGTCTGGATCTTCTCTGGCTTCCTTGAGGTGTTTGGGTGGCGGGAAACCCACCGGTGGATTCTCCTCGGTCGTCGACGACCTTGACTTTCTCCAGCCGAAGGGAAGCGGTCAACGGTGTTGAGCAAGGGAATCCTTGACTCATAGTGTTTCTTAGGCAATAGAGCATGGCGGCTCCGGACGACAAGATAACAGCGGTACCTCGGTCGACGGTGGACAAATGTCTGGGCACTTCTTAGTTCTCCTCAGCGGTCCCCGTCTCCGGTTGACAGTCTTTCGTAGGCTGGCTTCCAGGGTGCTTCGGCGAAGGTTAGCAGTGCATGATGGTCCCTCGTAGCTCAGGAAGTGGTCTCCTTACCAGGTCCTCTCTTGAATCAGCTCTTGGAGACATGACAGCTTTCAGATCGATGAAGTAGAGCAACAGCAATTCTTCTCTTCCAACAGGGCTTCAAGATTAAGCGTCAAGTATCAACTTCAGCTTCTGAATGGCGTCAGTTTTGATGTCAGTTTCAACTTCAGCTTCTGAACGATTTCTAGCAGTGAGAGGTCCCCAGATATACTATTTGGTCACTCATTCACACTGCTGGGTCACACTCAGGCAACCAATCACTCAGAAGGTCATTCAGGCAGGCAGGCAGCCAATCAGGCTCTCAGTGCATTCAGGCCATTAACTTCTCTCCAGACACTCACAACAAGTAATGTGTATTGGGACAAGTACCCAGCCATTGAACACTCCACACTGCATTCATACCAGTTTCGGGCAGGGCTGTCTCAGTCGTTGTGTCACACACACCAGATACTAGAAACCCATAACAATAAATATGTATTCGTCACACACTCCATTCACCCAGGTCCCTCCCCACGGCGTACCCACAACAAAGTCATTTGGAAGGCTCCAGCCAGCCTGGACTTCCCCACAATACCATATATAGAACTTCCACCCAACAGTCAGTTAGGGGGAAGGGACAGAGGCAGAGCTTCGCGGGACTTTGGGAAACAAGGTAACAGGCGATGGAAAGCAAGAGGCCACAGGGGCCACCTTGTCTCCATCAGGAATTCACTGATTCCAATGACAAGGCCTGGGCATCCCAAAATGGAGGAGGCTCAGGGCACCTGTCATCTCAGCACAGAGCTGCCACCAGCCCGTACCCTGCTCCTTGGGCCACACACAGGTGCCCAAAAACATACACTAGGACTACAGGGTTGTACTCCCACCCATGAGTGCCACAAGGGTATCCCAAGGGACTGTTCACCACGACCAGAAAGAGCGCTGCACCGCCAGGGGTCCCACATGAACTCCTGTGCGGAAAACAAGACAGAACACACATGATGAGCAATAAAGGACAAGGATACAGAGGCCCTGTCCCTCTGATGCATTTCCAGCATCACAGTCAGCATCTCAATGTTTGCCGCCTTTCTCCTCCTTTTGAACTGCCTGGTCTGGATAGCTGTCTCGTTGTGTGGTCTGTCTTGCTCGTATTGTGCTCTCTTGCTCCACATTATCCCTGTGGGGAAGGGACAGGGCCGTCCGGTGTGTTTGTGTGTGATTCTGATCAATTGTCCGACTTTACCTGACCCTTGTATTGGGACATGTCAGGTAAACGGCTCTGGTGTTAGTCCATTCTCTGGTGTGTTGTGCTAAAGTGTTTGTGACGGAATGGGGGTGTGGGGGCAATGGTTTTGAATGTCCTACGTGGTAGGATGGGGAAAAGGTTTTGAAGGAAGGGGGATACCGCGTCTCACCCGTCAGCGTCGCACTTCCACTCCCCGAGAACCCCCATTCAGGTGATCCTCCCTCACTAGTCCACCCCCAGGAACTGGATCCAATAGCGATGGCTGTATTCTGGCCACATGGATGACAGATCTCCGGGACTATCTAGAGAGACACCTTCAGGTTTCTCACAGCAAGGCCCTTTCCACCGGCGACAAAGGTTTCGGGAAAGAAAACGGGTAATACCAAAGTCTCGTTGAGGTGGAATTCCGACAGAACCTTCAGCATGAAAGAGGGGTGTGTACGCATCACCACCCCCGATTCGTGGAAAGTGAGGTACGGTTGCTTGCAGGATAGGGCCTGGATCTCACCTACCCTTCTGGCAGAGGTGATGGCCACAAGGAAAGCCATTTTCACAAGAGAAACTTGAGTGGGGCCTGATGCAAAGGCTCGAAGGGGGCCCCCATGAACCTCATCAGAACCACGTTGAGTTCCCACACCAGGGCAGGAGCCTTCACTGGCGGGAAAGATCTGAAAAGTCCTTTGACAAACTCCTTGATGAGTCGGTGGGACCAAAGTCAAGATCTTCCTGGTGACCTGGTGTAGCGTGAGATAGCCGCCAGACGTACCTTGATGGAAGCATGCGGCAGCCCTGAATTGGCCAAGGATAGCAAGTACGGAAGGATCTGTGGGGCCGTGACCTTCAGAGGGGTAAATCTTCAGTGACCGGCACCACATAGCAAAATGCTTCTACATGTGACCTAGCACTTCAAGTCGACAACACCCTGGCCTTGGCGAGGACCTCCCCACAGTCCGCTGGCAACTCACCCTCCAAAATCTAGGGCTGCAGGATCCAAGTCTTGAGGTTGAGCGATCCTGGGTCGTGATGAAGGATCACGCCTCCTTCTCTGGTGAGAAGATCCAGAACCACTGGCAGCTTGACCAGAGGCCACGCTGACAGGCTGAGAAGATCCAGGTACCAAATCTGCCTCGACCACGCCGGGGGCGATAAATATCATCTTGCAATGACATTGTTCATGACTCATAGCAGGAGAAGGAACGGAGGAAATGCGTACAGTAACAGCCCCTGCCAGGGGTAGGAGAATGTGTCCCCCGGGCTCCTCGGCTGGTGGAATCTGCTGGCAAACTTCTGGCATTTGGAGTTCGCCGCCTGCGCAAACGGATCGATCTGGAGTCTGCCCCATTTGACGAATAGGCGGTCAACCTGATCCTGACGAAGCTCCCACTCGTGGCAGGAGCACAGCTCCCTGCTGAGGGAGTCTGCAAAGGTGTTCTTGAATCCCGGCAGGTGGAGAGGGATGAGGAACATCCCCTGTTTGACAGCGCAGCGCCACAAGTCCTGAGCTTACTTGGAGAGTGCCGGGGTAGAGTGGCCCCCTGCTTCCTGATGTAAAACATGGTAGTGGTGTTGTCCGTGAAGATCCTCACCACCTTGCCTTTCAGAGATGGGAGGAATGACTTAAGGGCCCAGAACACTGCCCGTAGCTCCAGGATGTTGATATGAAGATCCTTCTCCTCTGGCAGCCACAGGTCCCTGGTGTGAAGACATCCGGTGTGCGCCCCCAACCTTCCAGGGAGGTGTCCGTGGTGAGTCGCCATGTACGGCTGGTTTTGAAACCCTGTGCCTTGGGCTATGTGGGTGCGGACCCCCCACCACTCTATCGCCCGCCGGAACTTCTCGCTGAGAGGGATCTTGTCCGTGAAACATACGGACACCTGTATCCAACGGACATCCAAGAATTCCTGTAGGGGTTGCATCTGAAACCTGCAGAGACCGATGAGGTAGATGCAGGAGGACATCATGCCCAGCAACAATTTGATGGCCCGCACCATAGCAGTCTTCGCCGACGACAGCCGCTGCACCTTTCCTTGAATGGCTGCCATCCTCTCTCAGAGCGACGCCAGGAAAACCACTGTGTTGAGTCTGGTGCCGAGGAACAGCACGTTCTGCAATGGCATTAAGCAGGACTTCGGATAGTTTGATGGAGAATCCAAGATCTGTCAATAATCGGATGGTCGCCTTCATGTGTTTGTCGGCCAACTCCCACGAGCGGTGATTATCAGCCGATCATCCAGGTATTGATATACGTGAATGCCCTGCAGGCTTAGATGGGCTGCCACCGGTGGCAGGCATTTTGTGAACACTCTTGGGGCCGACTTCAAGCTCAACGGTAGGGTTTTGAACTGGTAGTGCTGGCCATGCACCACCAAACTTGGGGATGTGAAAAAAGGCGTCCTCCAGGTCAAATGACATCAAGAAATCCCCTCTTTGCAGTTGGCAGAGCATGTGTTGCAACGGGACTATCCTGAATTTTTGTGATTAAGTATTTGTTCAGACGGCATAGGTCCAGGATGGGTCTCCAGCCCCTGGTCTTCTTTCTGACCAGAAAGTATTTGGAATAGATTCAGGAGCCGTTGGGAAACTAGTTCTATCATCCCGTTTTGTAACATGGCTTGCACCTCTTGCAAGGGCTGAGGGATGTGCTGCTCCTGCCAGGGAACCGGCGGAATAATAGGACACCTGTGTTGGGACTGCAAGGTGTGGCCCTGGGCGAGAGCGTCCAGCACCCATCTGTCGGTGATCTTCTGCCACTCGCTGACTAACCTAGTCAGCCGGCCTCCCACCGGAGTGCAAGAGTGGGGGTCCAACGTCTTGGCCAGTTCAGGCTTGCTTGGGCACTGCAGGAGCCTGGCGGGCGACAGCAAAGCTATCCTTTGCTACCATAGGCCTGGGAGCAGCCCCTGTAGGCTTCTTGCGGTGGGAGCGGGAAGGCGGTCTGTAAGACGTGGAGCAACCCTTTGATGACTTGCTTGATTTTCCCCTGGAGGAGCAAAATGAAGACGAGTGGTGTTGCTGTTGTAGAGCGCCAAGGGAACATGCCATCTCTGTATCTGTTTTGATGGCCTGGAGGGACTCGTCGACCGCCTTCCCAAACAGATTCTCGCCATCGAAGGGCATGTCCAGCACCTTCACTTGGACCACCTGACTAAAGTTAGTGGCCTTCATCCATTCATGCCAACTGTTATGCAAAGTTTGAATGCACTACCCTCTGGGAACACTATAAGCAACTAGGACTACAGGTGTAGGCAAACCAACCTTTGGTATAAGTCTGTACTACACCGTTTTGGTAGCGTGTTGAGCAGCCAGGCTTATCTCAAGAGGGGAAATGTGAGCAGTAATGATGTTACACAAAGGTCTACAATCACAGCTGTCGAAATAAACTCTTACACTCAAGGTTTCTTGGTTAAATACTTATTAATTTATTAACCAGTCAGTTATAAAACATTCAATGTTCAAGGAGGCAATCGTATAATAACACAAATATACTTCACTACTGTACACTCTAAGTTTCTGAATCAGATAAGATCCTTTTGTGATGGCCCACAGCCACAATCTACAACCAAAGGTAACTTTAGTAACAAGGGTGCTGGGGACATGAATATCTTACTGTTGGCATTCAGAATACTTTTCAAGGAGGAGTAAAAGGCAAAGGTTATTAGAACATAAAAGATTACAATTATTCTTAGACAGTGCAAATACTTTAGGTTCGCCAGAAGAGTCAATTCAATAGGCTAGGCCAAAGTCAATGGGCTAAAGTCTTGGATAGGACAAAGCAGTTCTGGTAAGTAGATGGAAAAGTATTTGCACAAGTTCTTAGAAGTAGTTTGTAGAAAGAAGAATCATATGTTGGGTCACAAGCTGATTAGGCCTGCGAGTTGCAAAAGTTTCAAGCACTTTCACTGCAAGAGGTAAGTACTCTCAGTCTTGTTTTACAGTACATTACAATGAAGAAAAAGAGGCAGCTAATGACTTCTGTTCCTGGCAGTTCCTGCAGATCTCGCTGTTCCTGGGCCTCAGTCGTGGGGACAAGAGGGAGGCATCATGGGACTCCTGCACTGCACTGGGACAGTCAAAAGCTCGTAACTGGCAACTTCAATTCCAGTGGCTGTAAGTAACGCACATAAACCGGTGTCCTCCTCCCTGGTTCTACGGTTTCCTGCAGCAACTCTGAGGAAATTCAACCAGCTCCGAGATGGGTGTCCAGGTGGCTTACTTTGGAGTCATACTTACAGGGTCTTGTCTGTCGTGGCGAACTTGGTGATTCAGACTTGCAGCAGGGCTTCACCGGGCAAACCAACGGTCCAGGAGTTGCAGCAGCCATCCTCTTTAAGTTCTTCTTCGGTTGCTTCGTTCCAGTGGTCAACTCTGCTTTCCAAGACAAGAGAGACTCCTTTTATTCAGTTCTCTCCCATTCATTGCAGCATAGCTGTCACTCACCCAGCAGGGTGGCTGTCCTTGCCGGACAGTCAGCCAGCCAATCACCACAGAGTGCATTTGGGCCTCCTAGGAGACTAAACACAGGGAGTTTCGGGCACCTCCCACACTTCCTGTCCACCCCAGACACTCGGACGCCAGCAGCGGTCTTCACTCCTGAAGCCCGCCAAAGGCGAATGAACAAAGAGACCAAACCTGGTTTGGCGCGCAGAAAAAAACTCGAGAAGGACTTTTCCAAAAAGAAATGGTGAAAAAAGAAGACCGGGACCTGTTTTAAGCAACAATGACTGGGCACCATCTTGAAAAACATGGCTCCCGTGATTTAACTTTACCGGAGCTATGAATAGTTCACGGTCGGGAAAATCATGGTAGTTTGTTGTAAAACCACTGCCACCAGCCATTCTGAGAGGAAAGTCATGTAATTTGACTGTTACATGAGTAACTAGACATAGGGGATACTAAGTAACCCCTCCAGCACTAAGATAGGGTGTGCTGGGTCTAGATATTTACAGGGCTAAGTGAAGTCAATTTCACTCCACTGTTCTGGGAAATAGTAGTTGATCCCAGAGAAGGTATTTAAATGTTGGGAAATCCGAAAGACTTCCCTGTGCCACTGCAATGAAGGTGCTTTGTGAAACAATTGTAAAAGATGATGCCTATGGAGTTGGTTAGACTGCATAACCAAAAAGAAACAAACACAGAAAACAAACAGAATTAAAAAAGTTCAAAGTCCCAAGGTTTAGCAAAAGAGCTGGAGAGCTCTAAAATGGGAGGAATTGGCACAGGAGAATTCTCCCGAACACCAACGAAGGCAGACACTGTTCCCCATTTGCCAGAAACCTTTGTCGGCGACATCCATCTTCTTATCGTCGGGGAGGAACTCTACGAACGGTCCTAGCCTGTACCACAGTTCCCAGTCGTATCTGGCCAGGATCGCCATGGCGCCCATCCTTTTTCTCCTCGCTGTCCAGGGGGACTGACGACGATGAGGCCGGGTTAGCCGACTGTTTCCTTGCGGCCGCCGACACCACTGAGTCGGTGATGATTGCTACCTCAAGGACTTGGGTGCGGAGTCCGGCACCCTATACTTCTCCAGCCTATCCTGCTTGGCTGGAGCCGTGCAATGGTTCTTCATGAGGGCCAGGCACCCCTCCCAAATATTGTCCAGGAAAGCCACTGCCATGATAGTCTTCCTTTTGGCCTCTCGCCTTTGATACAAGAAGCCCTCCTTCTTGGTTTCCTCGGGCACCAGCTGCAATAGCTCAGAGGCCCTTGCGATCATGCAGTGGAACGATCCCTCCTCGTTCAGTGGGGAAACTGAGGAGCATCCAAATGTGGAGATTCATTTTCCGCTGTTCGTCCGTACTCGTGGCCAAATCCGTCGCAGTACCAGTCTACAGTTCTGCTGGGGGAGTTGGGGCACGACACGTGGTGGAGGAGTTTTGTACAGGTTCATCAGATGATGATTTCTCTTTTTCGGCAGAGGCTGATCAGGAGCCTGGAGGTACTCTGGGAGCCGGTGCCGGGGGTAACCATCTCCGACACTAGGCCCTGTGCCTCCATTGTCGTCCTTGTGGAACATATGCAGAGACTCTTGATAGTCATCCTTGGACGCGAGGTCCATAGGTTGAACGGCGACCTAGGAGAGTCCTCCTCGCCCTCCGCACACCCCTTTTTCTTGCCTGAAGGGTCTGACCCGGTTACCCCCTCTGGAGTGCCTGCAGCCTTTGTCAAAGCCTCTGCGCTAGTTTTGCATTGTGGGGGCAGGGACACTTTCTGCGTTGAGGGAGCCACCCTCGTAGGATCAACGCCTGTAGCTGCCGTATTAGTAGTAGATGTTGACGAAGTCGCAGAAATTACTTTGTGAAATTAAAAAAAATGTAATGGTTACTTTGTCTGTGCCGGTTCAGCCTGCTTGGGCTGCACAGCCTTCTTCTCCTCTACTGTTATTGGCTTATCTGATTTCTCTCGTAGCTTAGCTCGGGTTGATGATTTCCTCTTTGAAGAGGAGCTTGATGGTAGGCTGGCAATGGAGGCGCAAGGCGATGTTGACCGGCCCTATCCAACTTGGGACCTGCATCAGCGGCAAACCCGGTGGACTCAGACTTGCAGATTTTGGCATTCTCTTGGACCACCACAGATGGAGTGACCGCTCGTCGGACCGGCCGGTCCTGGACAAGGCATGACCCTGCTTGGAGCACGGGGCAGAGGCCTTGTTCGAGTTCAGAAAGAGTCATTCAATACAATAGGCTAAGCCAAAGTCAGTGGGTCAAAGTCTTACATGGGATGACGCACCTCTGGTAGGTAAATGGAAAAATATTTGCACAATGTTTTAGAAGTCTTTGAATAAAAGAAGAATCAAATGTTGGGCCGCAAGCCGATTAGACTTGTGAATAGTAGAAGGTGCAAGCAACTCTACAGCAAGAGGTAAGTAAACTCGCAACCGGCAAACTTCACTTTCAGTGGCTGTTCACCGTTTCAGCTCCTCGCGTCTACCGCAAATAGCAACACTGAGGTTCCTGGCTGTCAAGATCGACTTTCCTTGCTTCTGGGGTCCCACACTCTTGAGGGGGCTCAGGCTCGGTGAGTCCTGCTTCCTGGGAGTCCGGAGGATCTTCCAGGAGCTCTTAGCCGCCAGCTTAAAAGCAACGCACACAATCTGGTGTTCCTCTCCCTGGCTATAGTTTCCAGCAGCAACTCAGTGGAAATTCAATCCGAGATGGATATCCAGGTGGCTTGCTTTGGAGTTGATTGGTCCCACCAACTCAAGGGGAGAAGTCATCCTTGCAGGGGCTTCTCTGTTGATGAGAACTTGGCAATTCAGCACAGCAGCAGGGCTTCACCGGGCAAACCAACGGTCCAGGAGTTGCAGCAGCCGTCCTCTTCAAGTTCTTCTTCTGTTCCTTCGTCCAGTGGTCGACTCTGCCTTCCAAGCCAAAATACTTGCCTTTCATTCAGTTCTCTCCCATTCATTCCAGCCTAGCTGTCAGTCTCCCAGCAGGGCGGCTGCCCTTGCCGTACCGTCAGCTGGCCAATCATCACATAGTGCATTTGAGTCTCCTAGGAGACTAAGTACAGGGAGTTTTGGGCACCTCCCTCACTTCCTGCCTACCCCAGACACCCTGGAGCGAAAGGCGGGCTTCACTTGTGAATCCTGCCAAAGGCAAAGCGAACAATGGGAGCAAACCTGAAGAAGGACCTTTCCACAAAGAAATGGTGAAAAAAGAAGACCAGGGCCATTTTGACGCAGTAAATGCACACCTTGGTAGTTAAAACGAAACCACTGCCATCAGCCATTCAGAGAGAAAAGGGTAACATAAAAAATGTTACAATGAGAAACCAGACAAAGGGGATACTAGGTAACCCCTCTAGCACCCTATTGTAAGATAGTGTGTGCTGGGTCTAGAAAGTTACAAATGTAAGTAAAGTCAATTTCACTTTACTCTTGGAAACAGCATCCAAGAGAAGGTATTTAAACCTTTGGAAAATCTGAAAGACTTCCTTGTGTCACTGCACTGAAGGTGCTGTGTGACACAATGTAACAGATTATGCCTATGGAGTTTGTCAGACTCCACAATCAAAAGAAACGGTGTACAAAATCACATTAAAATACATGAGAGTGGGAAAAAGGGTCACTCTCTCGCTCCAGGTTAAAAAAAATCAAGTCCTCAAAATCCAGCAAAGTTGCTGGGGGTCTCCAAGGTTGGGGGAATTAGCACATTTCTGAAAATTCCTATACTCATGAACAGGGAAGACACTGAATTCTAGCCAAGCCCAATCAAGGTACGGTAGCAGAGCAGCAAGGCTTCGACTCGGAAGGGGTGGGAGAATGGTCAAGGGCTACAGAGAGTCCACACAAGAACATCACCAATGATTCCAGTTGGACAGGTACGTACACACACATAAAATGACCTTCAGAAACCAGTAACACACAAATACACTCCAAAGTACACACTCTTAGTTTCTCTAAATCCGCAAATACCCATTGGGGATGTCACACAGATGCTTCCTACAACCTCAGGTGTCCAATAGCTAGGACATGTGGACATTAATATATCACTGTTGCGTTTGGAGCAATACTGAGATGAGAGTCAATGAAAAGGTTATCAGAATAAAACAAGAGATCACACAAATATTCTGAAGCATGCAAAGTAAGTTAACCCTTTCCTGGAAGGAAGGCAAAACACACAATCAGAGAGGAGTAGAGTCATTCAGGGAGACAAGAAAATGTCGATGTCAATTGGGCAAAAATCTAGGTGAGCTGAAGCACTTATTTCAGCTAAGTAAAAGTCTTGCACAATGTTTTAGAAGTCTTTGTAGAAAAAGAAGAATCAATGTAGGGCTACAAGCTGTTAGGCTTGTGAGTAGTAGAAGATGCAAGCAACTCTACAGAGCAACCAAGACAAGTCTCAACTGAGAACAAACAAGGCTACAAGACAAGAGGTAAGTTCTCTTAGACTGTACATTACCTTAGGTTAGAAGAAAAAGGTGGCAGATGACGTCTGTTCCTGTGCAGCTCTGCAGATCCTGTTGTTCCTGTGCCTCAGTCATGGGAACAAGAAGGACGACTTCTGGGGACTCCTGCACTGCAATGGGATGGTCACCGACACCAACCAGCAATCTTCAAACAAGTGTCACTTCAGTGTTTCAGCTTCTCGCGTCTACCACAAATCGCACCACTGCGGTTCCTGGCTGTCGAGATGGGCTTTCCTTGCATCTGGGGACGAGCACTCTGTTGAGGTGGCTCAGGCTCGGTCAGTCCTGCTTCCTGGGAGTCCGGATGATCTTCCTGGAGCTCTTGGCCAGCTTAAAAGTGATGCACTCCAAATCTGGTGCTCCCCTCCCTGGCACTTCGGTTCCTGCAGCAGCAAGGAAGCACAGCCAGCTCCAACAGGATGTCCAGACGAGTTCACTTTGTAGTTGATTGGTCCCACCAACTCAAGGGGAGAAGTCGTCCTTGCGGGGCTTCTCTAGTCGAGGCGAATTCGGAGCTTCAGCACAGCAGCAGGGCTTCACCGGGCAAACCAACGGTCCAGGAGTTGCAGCAGGCGTCTCTTCCAAGTTCTTCTTCGGAATTCCTTTGTCCAGTCGTCGACTCTGCCTTCCAAGCCAAAAAGCCTTGCCTTTTATGCAGGTTTCTCCCATTCATTCCAGCCTAGCTGTCAGTCAAACAGCAGGGTGGCTGCCCTTGCCGGACAGCCAGCCAGCCAGCCAATCACCTTTGGGTGCATTTCTGTAACCAAGGGGATTAAGCACAGGGAGTTTTGGGCACCTCTCTCACTACCTGCCCCTGCCAGACATACTGGAGCGAGAGGAGGGTTTCACTCGTGAATCCCGCCAAAGACAAAAACAAACAAAGGGACCAAACCTGGTTTGGCGCGCAGAGTAAAACTCAAGAAGGACCTTTCCACAGAGAAATGGCGAAAAAATAAGGGTGTTTTACTGCAGCTGCGAACGCAGCCCGCGGTAAAAACCCACAATGATAGTAAAAAGTAAGCCACCAGCCATTAATCGCAGAAAGGGTAACAACTTTGTTACATGAGAAGCTAGACAAAGGGGATACCAAGTAACCCGTCGAGCACCCTATTGTAAGATAGTGTGTGCGGGGTCTAGAAAGTTACAAATGTAAGTAAAGTCAATTTCAGTTCACTGCTCTTGGAAACAATAGTTTATCCAAGAGAAGGTATTTAAACCTTTGGAAAATCTGTAAAAAGATTCCATATAGAGTATGTCAGACTCCAAAAAGCAAAAGAAATGCAGAAAACACATATAATTAAAAGTACAAAGTCCCAAAGTTCAGCAAAAGAGCTGGGGGTCTCTAAGGTAGAGCGGAATAAGCAGATTTCTGAGAATTCTCCCAAACAATTAGGCCTTTAAAATACAGGTTAGAAAAGATTATCTTTCTGCAACTTTCCCTCCATAGTACCAATGGAACCGTGTTCTGTTTGCTCTGTTTTTGTTCCTGTTCAGATTTTCTGAAGGGAATAGTAGCCTTCAACTTCACTTCTCTTTTTCTCACTTGTTATGGAGAAATCAGTACTGGTAAACTATGGTTCCCTTTTGAATTATTGTATTTTTATATTGCACAAAGAATCTTACAATGCAGCGCAATGGGGATACTTTTGTATCACCCTATCCTTATAGACAGAGAATTTTTGGTTACTTTTATATGTGCCAAAAGACAAGCTGATGGCAGCAGTTACATTTGTACTGTTTTTGCATTTTTGTTGTGCACATTTGCATTTACCGCATATTGCTGTTAAATGTTCTAGTGCCCAGTGCCCTAAAATGACTTTTGCTTGTTCTTTGGCCATATTACAGTTTGACCTTCTTCCTGCCCTGTCAGGTCAGGAAAAGTCCTTAAACGGTCATGCACTTGCCCAGGAAAGTTTCCGCGGGCTAGTGAGCCTTTCTGTGAGTGTGGCCCATGAAGGGGGCTGGGAATGTTTAGTCCCAGTCCAAATCACTGGTGACAGCAAGTCTACCACTTGGCAGATGTGAAACCAATAGTTGGCCCTGACTGGACCACTATGGTGCAGATCCTTACAATTGGTGGGCTTGGACTTGCTTCCAGCTCGAATTTTGGATAAGAGGACTTCTTCAGATCTACGTGGGAGACAAGAATCCTTTGAAAAAGAGCAGCCCGTTTGACGACCAAAAGACTACTTCTGCAGTGGTCCAGCATCGTATCCAGCGATTGGCCTGGTGAAGCCCTGCTCCTATGCCGGATATGAGAAGACCGTTGTCAGTGCTTCAACCTTTGGACTAGTGGGACCAACTAGTCTCAATGTCTTCGAGGTTGCATGCCCCAAGAGCCTTCGAAAGTGTCCCTGGACTGCCCGGTGGACTGACGAGCTCCCTCGCAGGCTACCTCGCCATCTTTTCGCCCCTCTGCATTCAAGCCTGGAACTCTGGTGGTTACGAGAATGTGCCATAAGTCATCTTCTCCCAAATGTTCAGCTTGCTAGCTTCAAGGGAACATGTCCTGGAGCTGCTTCTTTGACCGCAGGTGGAAGAGCGCCCGTCATCGCTGGAACTCACCTTTCTCCATCCCGTGAAGTGTCCTGAAGAGGTCTGCACTGTGAACGGCTGCATTTCTTCATCAACTGGGCTTGCATTTTACAGTTGCACCCAACAGTATGAAACACTCGAACCTGCAACCCCTGGACACCTCCAAGTACTCGTTTCACCTGGTTAGTTACTAAGTGATGTATTGCAAGTGAACCTACTGCTGAATGTATACATTTGTGCTATATGGTTTTGTGCGATATTCCTACCTGCTAGTTTCATTTCCTGGTGTGTTCCTAAAGGCCTAAGTAAATAACTTCTTTTTATAATGGACTATCTAAGCTGAATTATTGTGTGTTATTCTGTGTGGACTCATTGGGGCCCCAGACCGCGCTCACACTCTCTTGAGACTAAGCCTGGACTGCTCTCCACACTACCTTGGTAGCGTTTTGGCTAAACACAGATAAGATCTGCCCACCAGGGTTGATTTTAGAAATCCATCCTAGCAATTTGGAATAAGCTCATTTGCTTAGTACTTACCTGAATATTGGTATCAGCTTAACCCCAACTTGGTCAACCTAGATCATGGGTGCACAACATACGGCCCCCGGGCCAGTTGCGGCCCGCCATGCTCTTTTGTCCGGCCCGCGAGGCACAAAGACTTTCCTAATGGAGGGCGGCCCGCGGCCACCCTCCATTAGGGTTGTCTTCCGGGCCGGACAAAACACTGGCCCTCATTGGCTCAGCACACACACGCACCACGTCGCTCCTACGAGCCACGTAATGCGTGTGTGCTGCACCAATGGAGGGCCAGCACTACGGCTGGCGTAGTCCATAAGGCTTGATGCCAGAAGGCATTTCAGCCTTGGACCACGCCAGCCGTAGTACGATTCCAGCGTTCCAGCTTACCTGCCTTCCAGCATTCCAGCACGTCTCCGGTAAGTGCTCTGTTTGTGTTTGTGTGTCGGGTTTGTTTTGCTTTATGTTTGTGTGTGTATGTTGAGATGCGGGGGTGGGAGGGGTGTGTCGGATGTGTTTGAATGTTTGTATTTGAATGTATTTTGTGTGTATGTTGAGATGCGGGGGTGGGGGGTGTGTCGGATGTGTATGAATGTTTGTATTTGAATGTATTTTGTATGTATGTTGAGATGCGGGGGTGGGGGGGTGTGTCGGGTGTGTATGAATGTTTGTATTTGAATGTATTTTGTGTGTATGTTGAGATGCGGAGGTGGGGGGGGTGTGTCGGATGTGTATGAATGTTTGTATTTGAATGTATTTTGTGTGTATGTTGAGATGCGGGGGTGGGGGGTGTCGGATGTGTATGAATGTTTGTGTTTGAATGTATTTTATGTGTGTGCTGAGTTGGGGGATGGGGGTTCGGGTCTGTATGGGTGCTTGTTTGAGAGTGTGCTGATTTGGGGGGGTGGGGGTTCGGGTCTTTATGGGTGCATGTTTGTGTGTGTGCTGAGTTGGGGGTTCGGGTCTGTATGGGTGCATGCTTGAGAGTGTGTGCTGAGTTGGGGGGTGGGGGGTTTGGAGTTGAGGGGGTGGGGGGTTCGGGTCTTTATGGGTGCATGTTTGTGTGTGCTGAGTTGGGGGTTCGGGTCTGTATGGGTGCATGCTTGAGAGTGTGCTGAGTTGGGGGGTGGGGGTTTGGAGTTGGTGGGTTGGGGGGTGGGGGGTTCGGGTCTTTATGGGTGCATGTTTGTGTGTGTGCTGAGTTGGGGGGTGGGGGTTCGGGTCTGTATGGGTGCTTGTTTGAGAGTGTGCTGATTTGGGGGGTGGGGGGTTCGGGTCTGTATGGGTGCATGTTTGTGTGTGCTGAGCTGGGGGGTGGGGGTTTTGGGCTCTGTATTGGTGCTGGTTTGTGTGTGCCGATTTGGGGGGTGGGGGTTTGGTTGGGGGTGAGGGGGCCATGGGGTGGGGGGTTTGGTTGGGGGTGAGGAGGCCATGGGGCATAGTGTTTGGTTGGGAGTGAGGGGGGCATGGGGCATAGTGTTTGGTTGGGGGTGAGGGACATGGGCCATAGTGTTTGGTTGGGGGTGAGGGGGCCAGAGGGCATTGTGTTTGGTTGGGTGTAAGGGGGCCATGGGGCATAGTGTTTGGTTGGGGGTGAGGGACGTGGGGCATAGTGTTTGGTTGGGGGTGAGGGGGACATGGGGCATAGTGTTTGGTTGGGGTTGAGGGGGACATGGGGCATAGTGTTTGGTTGGGGGTGAGGGGGACATGGGGCATAGTGTTTGGTTGGGGGTGAGTGCCATGGGGCATAGTGTTTGGTTGGGGGTGAGGGGGGCATGGGGCATAGTGTTTGGTTGGGGGCGAGTGCCATGGGGCATAGTGTTTGGTTGGGGGTGAGGGGGGCATGGGGCATAGTGTTTGGTTGGGGGTGAGTGCCATGGGGCATAGTGTTTGGTTGGGGTGAGGGACATGGGGCATTGTGTTTGGTTGGGGGAAAGGGGGACATGGGGCATTGTGTTTGGTTGGGGGTAAGGGGGACATGGGGCATAGTGTTTGGTTGGGGGTGAGGGGGACATGGGGCATAGTGTTTGGTTGGGGGTGAGTGCCATGGGGCATAGCGTTTGGTTGGGGGTGAGGGGGACATGGGGCATAGTGTTTGGTTGGGGGTGAGTGCCATAAGGGCATAGTGTTTGGTTGGGGGTGAGGGACATGGGGCATTGTGTTTGGTTGGGTGTAAGGGGGACATGGGGCATAGTGTTTGGTTGGGTGTAAGGGGGCCATGGGGCATAGTGTTTGGTTGGGGGTGAGGGACATGGGGCATAGTGTTTGGTTGGAGGTGAGGGGGACATGGGGCATAGTGTTTGGTTGGGTGTAAGGGGGCCATGGGGCATAGCGTTTGGTTGGGTGTAAGGGGGCCATGGGGCATAGCGTTTGGTTGGGGTGAGGGGGCCATGGGGCATAGTGTTTGGTTGGGGGTAAGGGGGCCATGGGGCATAGTGTTGCACTCCAAGAGTGAACCCAATAATAAAGCTAAAACAGGCACAGTTGGGAAATGTTCATCTTTGGCTTTTTGAGGAAACCTGAATCAACAAAGGCCATACTCCTCTTGGGCAACCCAAAGAGCAAACTGTAGCAGTCCAAAATAACGGCATGTCCAATCTAGGGTCAATAAAATATATATAAGTTAATTAAACAGGCGAGATACAATAACTAAATAGAAATAAATTATAACAATGGAAAATGTGTAGTACAAAATGTAAGTTTGAAATGCAAATAAAAATGTTTACCCCTCAAAAACATTCTTTTTCCATGTGTTTAGTACAAATTGGGGTTTTAAAAAGCCTCCTGCCATGCCCCGCCTACCGCCCAGCCCACATTTACTTTTCGGCCCACTATAGCCCTCATGTAAGGTACTTTCGGCCCTCTGTCAAAATCAGTTGTGCACGCCTGACCTTGATGCTCGGAAGCTTTCTTTGGACCCTGAACGTGGTCCGTTAGCCTAACTTGTCAGGGTCAAACTAAGAAACCGAGTTATCCGTTTTAAAAATTAACTTCCATGTAATTCTGAATTTAGTCTTTTTACTGCACCCCAATATACAAATGTAGTTTCAGTAGGTAAATTGTGTGGACATTTCTCTACAGAATGTTATAAAGTGTTTACTGTACCTCTAGCCACCCTGCTCCCCTCCTGAAAGCGCTGGCGTGGCTGCTATGCCATGTTTGTCACTACGCGAGTAAGGTGGAATTGACGGTAACATGGTTGCCTATTTGTGGGTGAATTGCTGTTGTACAGTAATCACATTGGTAGATAAAGCACTGTAAATAACACAACAAGCAACCTTATCAGGATGTTCCAAACACGCACCCTTCCATTCACATGGCTAGGCTCCAACCTAAAAGCCTTCAGACAGGCAAACAGTGGTACAAGGCATGTGTGTGCTACACAAATGTCAATTTGCATAACTAACATCAGCAGTTGCAGGTAGCCAACCTAGCACTGCCCCTTGAGTAACAACCACAACAACCATTTTACTACCCTCTGTACTCGTTAAGCAAGGGTTAGTATGGGGTCCCTTTGTTTTCATCACAGGCTCCTGTTTCATAAATAACAGACATAGGGATTTAAGAAAAAGTATTCTGCAAACTTGGGTAGTGAACAGCCTGTCGCAAGGAAATCTAGTTGGAGCGAGAGGATAGATCCTCTGTGTGCTACACGGTCTAATGCTCAGTCCACCTCCCCCTGCCATGCCCTTCTTGTGCATTCCCCTACTTAGCACAATATGGCAGAGGTTGTTGATTCTCTTACCTCATCTTTCTCCACTGTGGCATCACTCAGAAGCCTGACATCATCATGGACGTCAAAGTTAAACAGAGGTCCTGGACAGGATAGAAGTAAGGGAGATATTACCACAAGTGAGAAGTCAAGAAAGCTCTACATCAACACTCCATCATATGGCATGCGGTTTACAGCCCACGTCCTACCCCTATTAACCAAGAGCCATGCCAGTACACTGACAGAACTACAACTAGCAACTACCATCTTATGTTTTGCACTACGCAGATGGAAAGGGTTCAGAAACATCTACTGTGGCAGTAGCTGCTTGCCTCCCTTGCACTCAGTAGCTCGCATCAGGCTTAAGCACTGTACGACAAACACATTTCCCAATGTTCATACATATTCCCAAATAGCCTAACTCATGCATAATTGTCAATGCCCCAGCCCTTCCAGCTATTCACTGGAACGGATTGCGAGGAACTTTTCCATATTTCCCCATGGGGGATTTCTCCATTTGTAAGCAGCACCAATGGCGGAGTCATCCACAATTACCATTACATTGACTGGGATACATCAATACATCTGCACTCGTAATCCACATATTGACCAGAATCTAGATAGATTCTGGATATTTTGTACTGTGGTAATTACCAATGCTCATTTGTTGACTCTGTTGAGTGCTCCACTGCTCCAGGGCCATGTTTGCTCAATAATAATACAAATAATAATATTAAATGCACAAGATCCAAATAGCCAGAAAAGCTATCTTGGAGCTAGTCACGTGGAATGATTAGCCATTGTACATGCATTTGAGTTGTTGTTTCCTCTCTCACCTCAAAGGGTTGACAATGTTTCAGACCTATGACAGCAGTTTTAACCCCTTAAATGCTGACGTCTATGCAAATAGACTGAGCATACTCGTCCTTGGCACTTATTAAAAGCACTGGCTTAATCCATGGATTCTTATGCTTGGCTCAAGAAGTTTTATGGTTGGGGGGAGTGGGGAGGGGGGGACTACAATGCTATACTCCAGACTATGGAAAAGTTTTTTTTCTGAATATATTTTTATTTTATTTTTTAAGGTCAAACAAACACACTACAACCGTTTCAAAACATGGAAAGCATCATATTTCGACACATTTTCAAACTCCCCAACTCCCCCCTCCATCTTGAAACTAGAGCCAGTTCTCACATATCATTTACGGGAACATCACTGGGTGGCACACTACCTAGACTGCCATCAACCGGGTCCTCTGTTTGGTTGTCACCCTGGTGAGGGTTTGCCAACGAGGCCACCAATTGCCGCCAGGCCAACAAGGGCCCTACTTCTTCTTCGCCCCCCTGGTGACCGCTTCAAACCAGACTACGGATTCAGCTTCCGCCCATCTCAAGAGGTCTGTCCACCACAACTCCACCCTGGGTCTATGGGCCGCCTTCCAGCCCATGGCGATCCTACGTTTGGCCAAGACATAGGCCAGGTCCTTCATCTTGCTTATGTGTTTCAAATGCCGGGGTCTAGGGAATAGTCCAAGCAAGCATGACCAGGCCGATTCCACATCCAGGACTACCCCCCCGCCAGCCAGTTTCGTCTTGACTTCATTCCAAAATCTATGCACCTCCGGGCAAGCCCAAAACATGTGTAGCAGTCCCACGTTCACCTCCCCACACCTGGGGCATTGCTGTATAGCTGATCCCCCAAATTTTGCAATCTTCCCGGGGGTTAAATAAGCCCTGTGGGTAAGATACAACTGAAGCTGTTGGAATCTCGCGTTACGGGACACCTTTTTATGGTACCTCTGGGCCCGTTCCCACTGCCCATCCGTCATGGGTCCTCCCACCTCCTCCTCCCAATCTTGTCTCAATTGGAGCAACTCCTTCCCTGCCCTTGCCCGCAGGAGCTCATATATCCTCGATATTTCGTGCCCGCCCTCCGATACATCGTACATGGTTTCCAGGGAGGCATCTGGATCCTCCGCGAGCACTGTCTCTGGCCATCTTTCTCTAGTCTTTTTCACCAGCCTAGTGTAGGTTATATATTGGCCAACATGTACTCCCGTCTCTTCCTGCAGCCGCTGAAAGTCCACCGCCGCCCCTTCCTGCCATATGTCCCTGAGGGTAGCTAGGCCTACCTGTTCCCAGTATCTGCGGACCGATTCAAGTAGTTGGGAGTCGCTCCCGCACAGAGCCGCCAAAGGGGCCTGCTGGGAGTATGGTTCCGAGTCCCCCCAATCTTCCATGTCCTGTGCCAGATCTCCCAGCCCAACCTCAGTAACCGCCCCTTGCCCACCAGTTTATCTCTGCCCAACCACACCACTTCCATCAGAAAGTATGGGGCTGTATCTTCGCGCAGGAGCCTGGCTTCCGCCGAATCTTCAGTACGTGGCCACCTGGCCACGTACTGCAGCTGCCCCGCCAGGTAATAGAGTTCGAAGTTAGACAGGCCCTGTCGCACGGGTTCTGGAGCTTCCACAGAGCCACCCCTAGAGCTGCCCCACACAAAACCCCTACACACGCTGTGAAGTTTCGCGAATAGGCTTCTGGGTATCAGAAACAGGACGTTTGTAAAAAAGTGCAAGAGTCTAGGCAGGACCACCATCTTGATCAAGGCCACCCTCCCCATCATGGTCAGGGGCAGTCTGGACCAAAATACCATACTGTTCCTAATCCCCTCTATCGCCTTTTCTGTGTTGTGCTTGTGTTCTGTCTCGATCTTGTGGTAAATGTTTATTCCCAGATACCTAAATGTTACAGGCTGCCATGGTATTGGCAGAACAGGCAGCCTCTGCACCGGGACATTCCTATATCTACCCAAAGGGAACAGGCTGGACTTTCCAGGGTTGACCGATATACCGGAGAGGATGGCATACTGTTCTATCACCTCTAGGACGTACTGTAGGTTTTCTTCTGGATAGCGTAAATAAAAGAGCATATCATCCGCATATAATGATATCAAATGCTCTCCACTGGCCGTGTTTATGCCCACCTCCCCATATTGTTGACGCAGGCATATTGCCAGCGGCTCCAATGCCAGTATATATAGCATCGGTGACCAGGGACATCCCTGTCTGGTCCCCCTGCCCAGTTGCCAAGAATCTGAGACCGTGGACCCTGTCTTGACCCTTGCCATCAGGGTGCTGTAAAACAACTGTACCCATCTGAGGTATCCGGGTCTCACTCCATACCCCTTCAGGACCGCTTTCAACCAGGGCCATCGTACCGAGTCGAAGGCCTTGACCGCGTCTAACGACATTATGGCCAGCTCGCCCGTGTCCTCCTCAGTTTGGTCCATGACATGGTGTAGCCTCCAGTGGTTGTCGGTGATGTCCTGCCCGGAACATATCCCGTCTGATCTGGGTGTATCAGTTTCTTAATCACCCTTTTCAGTCTATTAGCCAGCACCGCCGTGAGTATTTTGCTGTCCTGGTTGAGCATGGACAACGGTCTGTAAGACCCGCACTCCAGGGCCGGCTTGCCTGGTTTCAAGAGTGGAATGATTACGGCCTCACAGAGAGACAACGGGAGTTCTCCCTTCTCATAGGCCTCGTTGAAAGTGGCAAGCAGTGGCTGGAGCAACTCTTGCTGGAATGTTTTGTAGAACTCGCTGGGCAGCCCATCCGAACCCGGCGCCTTACAAGTGGGCAAGTTCCGAATCACTACCTCCAGCTCATCCGAGGTGACGGGTGCGTCCAACTCAGAGCGTTCTAGATCATCTAAGGTGGGCAGCTCAATGTCCCCCAATGTGTCTAGTATGTCTTGACCCATATCCTCCCCCGTGTCCTCATACAAGTGTCTGTAAAACTTGAGGAATTCCTCATTTACCTCTTTCTGGGTGTTGCGTATGCTACCTCCTTCGCCCTGAATCTCACTAATCACCGAGCGGTGGGTCTCACTCTTGTACAGCCAAGCCAGCAATCTGCCCGGCTTATCGCCCCCTGCGTGTATCCGCTCCGTATATTTCCTGTAGCTGAGTCTACACAGTCTATCCTAGAGTGCACTACAGGACAACTGTAGCTCCTCTACTTTGGTTCTGTTATCATGAGCGGTGCTCACGCAACGCGTGTGCTCCTCTAGCTCTCTTTCCGCCTCCCAGAGCTCCCTTTCAACCCCCCCTTAGCCCTTTAACTTGGGAAATAGCTACCCCACGCACCACCACCTTAAACGCTTCCCACAGTGTGCCCACAGAGCTTACGCTTCCCGTGTTTTTATCAAAATATTCTTCAATGGCGTCCCTCAGGCCCTCCCGAAACCCCTCATCCTGCAGAGCCACGGTCCTAAGTCTCCATGTAGGGATCTGCGGGCGTGGGGGCTGGTGCCTCCAGTCTACCACCAAGGGCGAGTGGTCCGACAGCACTCGGGCCATGTATTCTGCTCCTTCTATTTCTCTCACTATCCCGGCTGTTACAAACATGTAGTCTAACCTTGTGTACAAATCATGTGGCGCTGTGTAGTGTGAGTACTGTCTATCCGTGGGATGCAGCCTCCTCCACGCATCCTCTAGGCCTTTCAGTAGGGTACTCAGCGCTTTAGCCGCCGGTGCCCTTTTTCCTGCCCTATCCTTGGACCTATCCATACTGGGGTGTACGGTACAGTTAAAGCCCCCCCCCCACACTACCGTACCCCCCGCCAGGGGGCCAAGTTTACTGTAGAGGGTCCTAAAGTAAGCCGCTGTATCGTTATTGGGGGCGTACAAATTTATGATGTTTATTTCTCTGTTTTCCAAGAGACCCGTCACCACCACCATTCTACCCTCCGGGTCCACCGTAGAATCAAGCACTCGAAACGGCACGTGGGGCGCCACCCAAGTGACGACCCCTCTGGCATACGCTGAGTACGCCGCCCCCACAACGGTGCCCTTCCATTTCCTCCCGACCACCTCCAGCCTTTCCCTAGTGAGGTGGGTCTCTTGCAGCAGGGCTATGTCTACGCGCATCCTCTTTAAATACATCATCACTTGCGTTTAAGGTAGCTGTTGAGGCCCCGTACATTCCAGGTCACAATTCTGAGATTACCCGATGCCATCTAGTCGGTCTATCTCCGTCCCATCTCTCCCCATAATGTTCCCTATGTAGGGTCGTTTCCTTGCTCCTTCCCTTCTATTAACGAACCATGCCCCCCTCCCCCCTTCTCCAACCTCACACCACTGCACACAACTCCCCCCCCACCCCCTCTCCCCACCAACCCCCAATAGCCCAGCTCCATCCCTGGATCACAGGCCTACCCACGTCTGGACCCGTCTCGTGACCAAGAACAAGGACCCCGCGGGGTGTCACCAATCTAACAGTGACCTAACTAAGTATACTACTATCGGGTGCGGAGGTTGCTCCCCAGGAGCTCCCAGTCATCTATTTAGGAGAAGTGAATTCAACGGGACCCGCCGGCAGGACTATGGAAAAGTTAATGCAAAAAAGAACATTTCCTCGAAGAACAACTTACCACTCTTGCCTCTTGCTTTAGTGACAATGAAATCATAGAAGCTGTGGTGCTGCAAGAGATGGGGAGACAATACAGTGAATCCTTTGTGCTCATATCCGGTAATGTAAGTGTGCAAAGTGCTGTCTTATGCATCATTCTGACAAGGAAAGCAGAGTGGGTTTAACACTGGAGTGCAAGGAGGCTAAAAGGAGCAGACTTAACATTGAATTTTACGCAATAAATCACCAGCTACATTGCGCGAGCTAGAGAAAAGCTTCTCAATTCATAGTCATCAGATCTGACCTACAAGACTAATACATTTACCTTGGTGCCTCCATGTAGGAGTTGCAACTGCAATTAGTCGTTTTCTTTCATGGTGCAACAAGTTTCGAACCGTACTGAACTGCAAATGTTCGCCATCATCAATCTGTGTGTATTGTAGCAGCATGAACTTAAACGCCTGCAGGTGCTTCAGGCTTAAGAGAATGGTGCCTTTTTTTAATACATTGTATGATAAAAATGGGCAGGCTCCCAGTTTTGGCAGATCAAGAAATGTAAGCGCATGAAAATAATGATTGGCCCATGATCATAACATTTTGGTTAAACCAAGATTAAAAACCGGGAATATTTTTCAGCAATGCAATCATGAACGTTTCCCAGAAGCAAGTGCACTAGGAACACACATTTTAATTATTAATGAGTTCAAGCAAACGTGTAGAATAATGCCACAATCAACAAGAAGTGTTTGTTCTAACATGTCTTTCAAAGGCTGGCCAGTTTCAAAACGTTTAAACAATCGCTGTCACATCTCGTTCTATTTAGTTCTTTTCAGTGCAATTCAGTTGAGTTGTTCAGACAAAATAGAGGACCAGATCATTAAAAAAAATGGATTACATGATCAATAAGGGAAATGAAAAAAGGTTTGTGATAAAACTAATTCCACCATAATGTACACATGTGTATCAAAAACTGAATAATATAAGAACTTAAAACAAAACAGTAAAATGGATTGCTACAAATTAATATTAACCTTCGTGTGCCGTTATTGTGTTTGCAGCTTTTACTATTTATACGTGATGAAAATACTAATACAAAAATGGAGCATCGAGGCGGATTTGGAGTAGAAGAGGTCAACTGGCTTGTCCCATTCTTGGGCTCCCTGCGAGACTGTAAGGTGATAACAGCAGAGATGTGCATTCACGCAGCATGACTCTCTAAAAGAGCTAAAGGGTAGAAGTCTTAAAAAGAGACATGGAAATCAACCCTCTGCCACCTAGAATAGCAAACAACTTCAGAGACATGTAAAGCCTTTTCCGAACCATCTCAAGAAAACAATTCAGGGGAAAATGAACAAATGTTTTAACTGCAGTTTTAGAAAATGTGGAGTTAGTTACCAGTATGGGAATAATAGTAAATTAAGCCCATTTATGGCTGGGGATAGAGTGTCCTCCCAATGATAATGTCTGCCGGACTTTTATTTTAGAGCACAAAGATTAGTAGGGAGGAAAGGGACTGGACATAGAACAAATGAGCGTCCATGGGGGTCCATATATGTCCACTGAACCAATTCACAGCACCAGCCTTCAAATTCTGTCTAGCATTTCCAGAAGCAAGGCTCAGGAACGCCTGTACAGAGGAAAGGGGTAGCAGTGCAGAAGATGATGGTGCTGGCTAGAGAGCAGACTCTGGAGGAGGGCACCAATTAGACAGTGGATGCCAAAGCGGAGCAGAGGAAGGAGGGGAGAGGGTGAACGGCAAGGAGGGGCAGGGATAGGAGGGAGTGGGTATAGAAGGCATAGTAGGGCAGAGCAGAGAGGGGAGGATGTGGAAAACAAGGTAGGGCAGAGGAGGGCAAGTCGGGGATGGAAGGAGCGGGGTGTGGAAGGCAGTGGCAAAAAGGGAGGTGGAAGGGAGGGTCCGAGCCACAGCTAAGGGCAGAAGCCGCCACAGCTGAAAAAGGGAGGAGGAGCCACATCTGAGGAAGAGGAGCAGCCACATCTGAGGAGGGGTATTGGGGAGTAGGAGCCACAGCTGAGAAGGCGGGAGGAAGCAGCTACAGCTGATAAGGTAGGGGGAGGAGCCACAACTGAGAAAGCAAAAGAGGAGGACATGGAAGGATGGTTGCAGAGGTGGGCGCTCTGATCAGGAGGAAGACCGGACTGAGCAAATAGGATGTGGAACGAGGAGAGGAAAATCATGGATGAGGCGGAAGGGATGTGAGAAAGTCAGCTCTAAGATGTGGGAAGCGAGGAATAAAGAAAAAGGCCACTCATTGGATCTTGAGCCTAATGAGGAAGACCCTGAGGGGAAACAAATGGGAGGGAGTGGCTGTGAAAATAAAATATTCATGTTTGGTCTTGTCAGGCTGGGCACATCTGGGCAGCCAAAGAGTACACGTGGCTCGACTTACATGAGGGATGATCAGATCTTCTTTGATATACATGAGCTGCTCAACACCAGCGGACCTACAGATAAAAGAAAAGCAGTTTAGGGACCTTTAACAAGGCATCTAGACAGAAGGAGCAACTGGAAGTAATGCCAACACTTGGAGAAATCCCCAACCACCATAGTACATAACAATGGACCCATGTACTGGCCCTAAGCGGGAGTTGGCCGTGCTAAATATAGCAAATTAACACATTCTACCACCCTACCAGCATCCACCCCCAAAACTCTGTCAATTCCACTCCCCAAATCAACCACTCTCATGCTCGCAATCTATAGGAACGTGTTTGGAAAATTCAAGGTGGCAGCTTGAAAAAACATGCGACTGGGAAGTAAATAGTTGCTCTTCATTTCCATTCAACTTCCCAAAAATGAATAGTGTACTTATAGGGTGTACAGTAATCATTCAGAGAAGGTAATACATACTTTTAGCTGGAAGGTAAGAGCTGTAAAAGCCAAGGGAAGGGGACTATACCTGAGCTCGCTGAAGTCTTTCCGCAATATCTCCAAGGCTTTTTGCAGGAACTGCTGCATGGTGTTCCCTTTCTTCATCTGCAAGGGCAAAATTGGGGGGAAAGGTGGAGTTTAGAAGGAAGTTGTTCGGACAGTTTTTCTGAGGTCCAACTAAGGGCTTAGTAAAACCATTCAACTGAGACATTACAAGAATTCACTATTAGTATAAAGAGTTCAGGGTAGGGTAGACAGAGAAGCCAGGCTGATCTTAGGATGGAGAGAGGGCTGTAGAATCAGTACCAAGAACATGTAATACAGATGGTCCAAAGAAACACTAAAACACTATGGCCCTCATTACGACCCTGGCGGATTTTTTCCGCCATCGACGGACTTTCCGGCCATGGCGTAATCGACGGACTTTCCCCATTCCCATTTCGGCCCCATAGGGTATAATGGGAGTGGGAAAGGAGTTAATTACGCCACCGTAAAATACGGTGGCGTAATTAACACCAAGGTCCCAGAGCGCCATGGATTTTTCCGCCCGCAAAAAGCGGGCGGAAAAATGACCATGGCGCTCCGGGAACTCGTAGTTGGCGGTAAGGGGTCGGCGCAGCTAACGCTGGCGCAGACCCCTTAGCGCCAGGGTCGTAATGAGGGCCTATGTATTGTAAAAATAAATGTTTTATTTAAATGCAAGTAGGCCCAGATAAATCTTGGGGGGAATAAGTATATAATGATGAGGCTGGATGGCAGTGGCAGTATAAGTAGAACGGTTCTTTATTTCACCATAAAGGTAAAAAAAACAAAAACAGAAGAAATTTGTGGTCTGAACTCAAGGACTTGATTCAGTCTTTCTAAAAAATCAGCTTTACTTTACTGGAGTTTCGTTGATAAGGGTGCACCAACTGTGCCTGCGATTTAGTCCTCGTACGCCCAGAGCGTTTCTGGTGCGGCTCTCTCCTCTTCTCCTCGCTGGGTCTGTAAGGGAATGGATGAACAGCACACAATCCGTCATTGCTTCCTGGCTTAAATAGGGGCTGGAGCGTTCTAACCAATCAGCGTCTAAGTGGCTTGATATTCTATATAAACCCCCGCAAACCCCGCCCCTTCCTCTCTGCTTGAAGTTTGCCATGGCGCCTCCCCAACAGACTCCGAAGAGACATGCACGGCTGCGGACTCCCAGGACTGCGTGGGTTCCGAACCACTAGGATTAGTATGGCAAGAGTTACTATAGGTGTTTGGTTGAACGTGTTCCCGAATGGGAGGCGCTAGTGCAATGAAACCGTCCTCCGGTGCTTCACTAATGGTTACTGCATGCCGATCGCTGGTTGCCTCCTCCCTCCTCTCGCAATCCATAGACCTGTGTCGGAGGTACCGCTTCCCGTGTCTGTTCCCCTGGTGGTGTTCACCGCCTGGTGGCGTTTCTGTTCTCTCGTAGTGTTAGTCCAGGTTTCGGTACTTCGTTACCTGCACTGGTCAGCCCCGACGTTCTTTCATTAGGCGCCACAGTCTCTCTGGGCTTCTGAACTGTTTTAGCCTCCCTGGTCGCTCCGGCGGTTTCTGAAAATGTGCTGCTTGGAGCACTTTATGCAAGTCACCCGGCACTCCGGATTCCAGCTTATTCGTTTGACGCGTCTGCTTCCTCGGCACCCGTCCAGGCTGGCTTCTGGTAGCCTTTCAATGACACAGCCCGCTCACAAAGTAATATCACATATATAACCACAATTATAAAAACAACACTATGCTTGAAGATGCACAGACCAAAGCATATAACCTTATTGGACAGCGTTTACATGTCTGGATAATGCAGATACTTTGCCATTGGTGGGCTGGGTAAACTCCAAGCCCGATTCTGGGGTAAGAGGAGCCCTGCTGCAGTTTCTCAGAATGCCCACTGGAGCCAAAACCGCACAGAAGAGGAGCCTGTACTGAAGACATGGAACACTGCTGCTATGGACAACCAGCATTGCCAAAGTCACCTCCCAGTGATGCCCTACTGCTTTTGTAACTACCCTAGAAGACCCTCATCAGTGCTTTGACCGTTGAGACTGGTGGGACTAACTACAGTCTTAAGCCATCTACAGGAAGCCTGCTGTCGGAAGTGTCCCGGGGCAATCCTGCGGGCTGACCAGTCTGTGCAAGAGACTCTTCGTTGCACTGGTCGCCATCCTGATCTGGATGTCGGGACTCTGTGGGTCAATTTGTGGCCTAAGACCATCTTTCCTGCTGTTGCTGCTCTCCTGGAACAAAGGGGTGCCGTAACAGGGCACTTTCTCATCATCCCAAACCACTGCTACCCCGCACATGCAGCATGGGGTTACTTCACTGCTACTTTGCTGTGTCCTGGAGGACGCACCATGTTAGGGAGTTATACAAAAGTCCACCAATTTGTGTTACAGCAGTGGGATTGATGTAGAGATGGATACACTGACTCTTGGTGATACTGATGACCAGAGAAACCATCCACTAAGGACTGGTTTAACAACGTCTGTGTATCTCAACCTATCAATTATAACATGGGAAACTACAAGCAAGAGGCTATTGTACCACTTAAAGTAGAAAAACTTAGAACAGTGCAAAGCAAAGAACCTCAACTGTAAAAGAAAGAAGAATGATTTGATTCAAACACTGTTGAATTACCAAAGTTCAGTTAGTAGGCCTGCCACTCCTACTCCTAATATTGATTTGCGTGAAGAGGTGGGTGAAGGTTCTGATTTGGAAGAAAATGTTCCTGATGGGCATGAAGATGCAGACCTGGAAGAACTCAGAGTACCAATTACTAGGCCATCTCCAGTACTTCCCTTCAGCCCCCATGCCCACATCTCCCTCTACCAAGGCTTCTGAGGTACACTTGGAAATTGAGAAACTGAGAATTCGGCTGGAGTATGGAAACTGACCCGCAAGCGAAAGAAATGAAAATGCATCATGAGTTAGCCATGAGAAAATTGGCTTTGGACTCCTTTCAGCGGCTTCTCTGTCTGATGCCTCTCGGATCAACAAACCAAAACTGCCTCAAGACTTGAGGAGTCAGTAGGATGTGAAGAATGATATCATTGACTGGATGCAAACATTTGAACTTGCTTGTGAAATTCAAAATGTGTGTGAGTTAGCAAGCGCCAAGGGTTATTTCTAGGCTTCCCAGAAGGGCTGTGTTGTGATTCTGGAGACGAACACTGATGAAAGAAAAAACGATCAACTGGTGAGACAAGCTCTCATAGCTAGATATGGGAAGACTCCTTCCCAATAACTAAAAACCTTTAGAGAACATAAGAAGAACAAGGGAGTGTTGTGGACCACCTGGGCGTGCAAGTGCCTCAAAAAATGAGATGGGTCGATTGAAGGCCATAAGGCGAGTACATTTAATGGCATGAGGAATCTCTTCATGTTATTGAACAATTTTGATGCCAGTATCCCAGATTTGAAACAGCATCTGGCTGACTCAAAGGAACTTGACACCAAGAAGTTACCACTAGCTGCTGACTTGTGGGAGGCTAATGGGGCCACTAAGAATGATTCTGGTGCTCCACAGAAAAAGGAGGAAGCGGAAAAAGCATAAAAAGGAAGAAGACTCCCTACGGAATCCCAATCCATTGGGGCTCACAAAACATAATAAGGGTAAACACCACTGGAAATACAATATGGATAGTGAACCTTCGGGTACCAAGCCGTAGAAAGCTTTCCGGAAATCCCCATACCAGAAAATATTTGGTAAGTGTGTGGTTTGTGGGTCCGGGGACCATGTGAAAGGAGATTCCTCTGTTGCCTTAGCATGCCCACAAGATGCAGAGAATATCAGGATAGAGTCATTCTTTCAGTCTCCGGCCCAACAAACTTATGGAATTCAAGTCAGAGTAGTTTCTGCACCCTTACATTCCCAAGATCAGTATCGGGGAACACACCACTCCATTCCAGAAAACACTACAGAGTACATCAAGGAAGGTGTTCTCATTAATGGTCAGGAGACCCCTGCCATTAGAGACATTGGGTCTAACATCTCAATGGTGAGTGAGCCTTTACTCAACCCAGAGGATGTAGCTAAGGCATCTCTGGGCCCCATTAAGTTTGGCGGAGGTCCTGTCCAGATGCTCCCCATCATGCCCGTTACCATACAATGTAACAACATGACGGTCAGGATACCCGTCAGTGTCCAGGCAGAAGTGGTCTGGTGCTGTGTTGCTAGTAAATGACTGTAAAAACTGTAGGTGTCTCCCAAACAGTTTGTCAAAGGATAAGAGCTCTTGCCAAGGAAGCAAGAGAAGGAAGCAAGAGAGGCCACCTTAAGGGACCTCTTCTCAGAGACTAAGCGTAAACTCTGCTTCTCTGGAGGGCAGCAGGGCCTTAAGCACAACGCACTAGGGACCAAGACCCAAGACCCTAGGCCCAAGAAGCTTCAGGTCTTTCCAGTGACCCAAACTGCCGCACATACTGAGGTGAAAACCCACTTACACTAGTGGAGGTAGTTCAACCATGTGACAAGAAGTTAGATCTTCCTGCCATCCCTGAAGAAAAGAAAAATGTATCTACTTCGAAAAATTCTATTGTCAAGAGGGCAACCTCTAGAGAAGAAAAATCCAGATCCAAGAGGAAAAAGGGAGCCTAAACCATGCCTTCCCACTAAACCTCCATTAGTGAAACCTGTAACCCAGCCTGCTCCTGCCAGAGAGGTGGATAGGAATCATGTGCAGTCTATGGACTCCAATTATGGAGGCCCCTCTGGATAAATTAGGGCCTTTTACAGAGGGTCCTGTCAAAAAGCCTAACTTGGGTTCAGCAGAGGAAACCCCTCCTGAGGGTCCGTTAGCCCAGACCCCTTCTTATAAAAAGAAATAAGTAAAGGTTTAGGTCTTATAGCTTGCAGAGGCTTCCACTTACTCAAAGGCATAGATCAGGGTAGTCCTAAAAATAATGCTGATGGACTCTACAGTAGGTTAAACAGACTAAAACAAGAGATCCATTGAGGAGTGGATTAAATCCTCCTGTCCCTTAGTCAGGAAGGAGAGTGTGTTCAGGTAGATTTTCATTTTTATACACAATATTCTCCACATGCGAGTCATCCCAGCACTTTTTGCAGGACTATTCGATTTTTGGTCTGTTCCCCTGAGTGAGTGGGAACCTTTTTCCATACTCACTCATTCTTTAACCCCATCTATGGAATACTTTTAGATTTCTTTTTATACACCTTTCTTGGAGTTTTACTTTCCTTCGGGTTTTAAGGCACCTGTCTTTTGACTTTAGCAGCACACAGCACTGTGCAATGTTGCCAAGAGCCCTTTGGGCGTACCTTTTTATTTTCAGTTATAGGAGGACATTTGTATCCTTATCTTTTTCTATTGTGAGATCAGCACACACCACCTTATGTGGAGTACTGAGGGGCTATATAGAATCCCCTTTCTCACTGCTCCTGTAACTTTAAGGTTACAGTGACAATCCAATGTGAATGGCTGGGGGCAGTGGTTTTATCCTACCTACTTTTGTGCAATTTATACTCCCAGGCTGTACTTACGATACTCCACAGAAGGGTCACCACTGACACAAAATTGTGGCAGTGTTCTTTATTCGCCAATTTAAGATGGCTTGTCCGTTCTTGATCCTTCTTCTGCCGTGCTGGGTGGGGGAAGTCCTGGTTTGACTTTGCAAAGCCTGTCAAGTCTCCAGTGGGTCTGAAGACAGAAAATGGGGGAAGACGGCAAAACTCTGCTGTTCTTTGTCTTCTGCTGTGCCTGCCTAGAACCAGTTCCAACTGGGAGGCTGGATTCCTGAAAGGACAGCCACCACCCAGAGTTTGAATGGTGCATGGGTGCCGATTGGCTGGGTTTCTGCATAAAAAGCATGGATCCTGAGGCTGCAGACAAGCTGACCCCTGGACAAAAGAATCGACAAGAAGGTAGAGGAGTGTTAGGTAAGAATTAGTGCAGTCCAACTGGTGCAGGACTACACAAGGCTTTTCTTGGTATTAGGTAACCCACCTTTTAATATAGGCCTATACTACACACGTTGGTAGTGTGACTGAGGAGCCTACAGCCCCAAGTCTGGCTGCTCAGCCATTGCTACCAACAAAACTTGTGTGGTTCAGCACTGTACTAAAGTTGGAGCCGTGTGTCCCAAGTGTGACTCTTCACTAGTCCTACAAATGGTGGACATTTGTAAAACTCCCTAACACAACATCGTGGAACCTGTTTGAACCATCCTACTGGAGCTCGAAATTGCAGCTTGGCCAGACCAATCCTAAGGCCAACTTCTGCCACTGCATCTGCAATACTTGACCTCCATCACACTGACGACCAACAGGAGAAGTAAGTGTCCCAGCGATTCAAAGTATCCTGCAGGTAGTGTTGGGGAGAATTCTGAATTCTGTGTTAATTCCCTTCTACCTTTGAGAACCCCAGCTCTTTTGCTGGACTTTAGGACTTTTAATTTTTATCCTGGAGAGAGAGTGTGACAAACTCCATAGGCATCTTTTTGTATTGTGACACATAGCACCCTCAGTGCAGTGTCACAGAGAAGTCATTTGGATTTCTGCTAAGGTTTAAATACCTTCTCTGGGGTAAACTGTTTTCCAGAGTAGTAAAGTGAAATTGACTTTACTTACCTTTTTCTCTTGTAGACCCAGCACACACTATCTTACCTTCTCATGTAACATTTTTATATTATCCTTTCTACAATTAATGGCTGGTGGCAGTGGTTTATTTTTCCTACCATTGTGTATTTACCACAGGCTGAATCGTCAGCTGCAGTATTGCACCAATGGGTGCCCATTTGTATTTATTTTATTTATAACGCGCAATCCATCAGGCCCGGAGGCATCAGGGCGCAATTTGTACAAGGTTACAGAAATGCAAATATACGGCCCCATTCTTCTTTGTATGCCATTTCTTGTTGGAAAGGTCCTTCTTGAGATTTACTCTCAAACCAGGTTTGGCCCCTTGTTCATTTTGTCTTTGGCAGGATTCACTGGTGAAGCCCGCCTCTGGCTCCAGCGTGTCTGGCAGGGCAGGAAGCAAGGGAGGTTTCCGAAACTCCCTGTGCTTAATCTCCTTGGTTACAGGAATGCACCCAAAGGTAACTGACCCGCTGGCTGTCCTTGGAGGACAGCCACCCTGCTGTGTGAGTGACAGCTAGGCTGCAAATGAATGGGAGAGAATTGCATAAAAGGTGAGGTCTTTTGCAAGGGAAGTCCATGAGGTGTCCAAGAACAGCAGTGGTGCTATTTGCGAGTAGCTGAAACCGTGAAATGCCGCTGATCTGAAGTGTGCCCATTGCTGCCGCCGACCTTCAAACCATAGCGCAGGAGTCCAGAGACATCCTCCCTCTTGTCCACATGACTGAGGCCCAGGAACAACAGGATCTGCTGGACTACAACAGGAACAGAAGCCAGCTGGAAACTTTTCGTCAGACTCAAGGTACTGTGTAACTAGGGGTCCTTACCTCTTGTTGTGTGTATCTTGCTTGCTCTCATTGGAGACTTGCATTGGCTGCCCTTTGCAGAGTTGCTTGCATCGTTGCTTCTTCATAAGCCTCCCAGCTTGTGGCCCAACAGGGATTTTTTTTTACAAAAAACTCTAACATTGTTGTGCAAGACTTTTGCCTATCCTCAAGAAGTGTCTCAGTTCCCATAGACATTGTTCATTAACATTGGCTCTCCTGGCTCCCTGAAGACTCTTCTTACCCTCGGACTATGTGTTGATCTATTCCTCCAAAAAGTCATACATACCTTACTTGTATAGCTGGGAAAGAGTTAACCTATATTTCACTGGGGGATTGAAAAGTGTTTAGATGTTTGAGAAACTTGTTAACCTTTGTTTCCGTCCCTAACCTTTACCTTTTTACATGACTCCAGTATTGCGTTTAAGAGTTAAAGTGATATCAATGTCCACAGCACCCTAGTTATTGAAGTCACCTGAGGGTGTAGAAAGTGTGTGTGTGAGACATCCCAAAAGGGTATCTGCTTACTTATTTGAACTGAAGAAGTGCATTATTGAAGTGTATTTTATTGTTGCCAATTGCCCCTTCTAAAGAAGGCGTATTTTAAAACTGATTTAAATTAATAAATAATGATTTAATCAAGAAACCTTGAGTACAAGTGGTATTTGAATACCTGTCACTGTGAATCTCTATGTTACATCTCTACAGCTCACATTGACCCCTCTTGAGATAAGCCTGGCTGCTCAGTCACTTTACCAACTTGTGTAGTACAGGCCTATACCAAAGGTTGGGTTACCTATTGCCAAGAGGACAAGGCTGGTGTAGTCTCCCACAGGGTTACAACATACAATCTTGCCTAACAGGTAGTCAATCAGAAAATCAGTTAGGGATGCACCTTTCAAGCCCACCTCCCCAACATAGGATTGTATGGGACTAACTCTCTTGCCTAGCTGTGATCAGGGGAGTTCTGGCAAAGGATGCTGCCCTAGAAGACATTTACTTACCTGTTGTCTTCAACTGTACTTTAATTCGGATGTTCGACCAACCTATTACATTTGTCAAAGCTTGGTCAGGGGGACTTTTAACACTTTTTAGGTACTTAACTGGAACTTTGAATCTGTTGGGGCACTAGGCCCAATTACTTGGTAGGACATGACTGCTGAAGCCATAGGTTCCTTATATTTATAAGGCAGAGTATAAGGCTATGGTTTTGAGAGAATTGCTCTCACTATACTATTTACCGTTTCTCTGGTTTAATTAATTTAAACTACTTTGCTTTGATTAAGTGTAAAGTGTAGGTAGTCTCACTTTGGGACTGTGTGAATATGTGTATACAAGTGTGTTTTGGGGTTAAATAGGTTTCTTAAATTGTGCCTGCTTAGTGTGTTAAAGCCCTAATAAATAATTATACGTTTGTGCTTCTGTGCAGACTAATATTTGACCGCTTTGTGTGTGTTAAATTGTACTTAAGCACACCCCATATCTCCTGAAGTCTGCCTTACGGCTCAGTCTACGTCTGGTGGCAATGAAGTCTGGTCAGGATTGCTGGGCAAGGTCCTGTTTTGCTCACAATGCTTTCATTGTTTTTACTAGATTTAGCAATTTCCTCTGGGGGGGAATTGTTTAAAGCTCTTCATGGTGGCCCGAGGAGTGAGGTATGGTCATTTTTGCATCGGGGTTGCCATTTTATAGATAACTGAATTGTGTGCATTTCATTTGGAAAGAATATATTTAGTGCTGGAATAATCATTTGATGGTCTTGTTACACTTCCAGAATGTCAGAGTACAAGCACCCATATGGCATAATTGGGGCTAGTCTGCAGCATTTACATTTTTAAAAGGACTTTTGCAATTTGGGTGGGGGGAGGTCCAACCAAGAAAAAAGGGACACGTTTCCTAGTGGGCTCCAAAATTTACACAGAGGATATTTCCTGTTTTGCTGTGTCACACAACCGTCCAGATGGACAGGTTTTTGCATTGATGGGGCTCTCCACACGTTGGGTATAAGAGTAAACTTGCCAATGTATCCACCCAAACATTCAGCAAGCCTGCCAAATGAGTGGTAACCATGAGTTACCTCATTCTTGTTTACCCATTGTTAGGATGGATTTCTAATGTCAGGCCAGAATGGAAGACTTTAGGAGGCCACCCCTGGTTATGGTGAACAGGGAAGACACAGAGGTTAGCCAAAATCCAATCAATGTAGTGTGGATGAGCAGTCAAGGCCTAGCCTCAGGAGTCCGAGAGAGTGGTCTAGGGCTACACAGAGTCCACACAGGTCAACACTCAATAATTCAAGATAGACAGTCAATGTACACAAATACAGTAATTTGTTAGGCCTTTAAGAACACACTAGAAGATTAAAATCCCAGTTAAGTATATATACATACACATATTTTCACTTTTAACGATAAGCTCACGTACTAACCGCCATCAGGTAAGAAAAAGTAAGAAAAAGACAGAATAACCCCACTTCCCTCTTTCTTAAGAAGCCCAGCCCTAAGATGTATGGGGCCCAGTGCTCAACCGTTATATGTTCCAGTTACAGGAGGTGATATCAAGAAAGATGCAGTGGGCTGTGGTGGTGATTCAGAAAGTTTCCAAAGTATTTCAAAGTCAAATAATTGTTTCAGAAAATCAGGTTAGTACTCCTCTCTATCCTAGTCCAAAGGTAAGCCCTAGGGTAGGACCCTTGACCTATGTATGTTCGAAGACCAAAGGTCAGGCCAGAGGGAGTTGGGGGGTGGGGGGGCTTTGCACTCAATGTTAACCTATGGGTGATATGCGGGTGGGTAGGGGCAGGAACAGGTAGCTTTACTTAGACCCCCCTCCCGACTCAGATTCTTCCTGGTGTCAGTCTGGGTCATCCAGCATTTGCTGGGGACACGATCTGCTGTCCTTTTCTCGGCTGAGAGGCCCAAGAGTGCAATGGTTAGTTCTGAAGTTGGGACAGCTTCGAGATGGAGGTCCAAAACGATGGGAAATGAAGACCTCAACCCCGTAGAACACCTCACAGAATAGAAGAAGTCTGAATCCAGCGATGGATCCATCAGCGACAAACACAAAAGCAGCACCAGCGCAGCCTCCCTTGAAGATAGGAAGCTGATCTGTCAGGATCAGGTGACTTATGGCACAGGCTGAGAACCCACCAAGTTCCAAGGCTCATCTCAGAATGGTGATGGCTGTTAGGTAGCCCAGGGCTGAGCTGGGCAGTCCAGGGACATGTTCAAAGGCTCTGCGGGCACTGTTCCTCGAGCAGGGCTCAAGACTAGTTGGTCCCACTAGTCCAAGGTTCGAAGCACCGGCGAGGGTCTTTTGAGCATAGGCAGTGGAGCAGACCGGGCCAATGACTGGAGTTGATGCTTGTCAGCTGCAGGGGTCGTACTCTGGTCATCAGGGCTGCTCTTCTTCATGGGAATCCTGGTTCCAACATGGATAGTCCTCCTTTTATCACCTTTCAAAAAGAAAAGCCAGGGTAGGTTACAAAACAAAGCAAACCCATCTCTAGAGATCTTGTGAAAATCTACACAGCTGAGGTGATCACGTCCCTCCCAGCTTCTTCATACAGAACACTACCACTGCGTTAGCTGTCAACAATAAAACATTCTACCCTTGTACGAATGGTTGGAAGGCCTTCGGAAGTGTCCTTGGACCAAACTATGGCCACCAGCTCTCTCCTGGAATGAATTGTTGCAGCTGTCACTGTTCAGAGTGCATTCTTGGAACTTGGAGGATCTTCACCTTGTGTAACAAGACACCAGCTCCTGCATTTTCAGCCTTCTTGCATCAGCAAAAGCTGTGCTTGGCCTGCTCCTTTGTTCGTTTATTGAATATAGTCTGTCGCTCCCTGACCGTGGCGACTCCCGTTGCAACTCATCGCTCCCTGAAGGTGTCCTGATATGTTCTGCTCAGCAGTCTTCATCTTTGCTTAATTTGGGTGTTCTACTAGAAGCTGTCGGGAAAAGATTCCCAAGCACCGTGAATGACCAGAAGTGACCTCTGCACCCACGACCCCTGGGCCTCCCCTGATGGGACCAAGCATAGAAGACCATCTCCAACGGAATACAGAACCTCAGCAGTAGTTTCTGGAGAAATTGGAGTCAGGGGGTAAGTGACCATACCTGTTTTGTATCCCCAAGTTCTCCATAGGCGTAAAGTCCTTTCCCTAAATCACTCTTTCCTGACTCTGGTCAGTGGAGGCCTATCCTATCGACTGGGATTGAGTGAGTTTACTTACCTGAATTTGACCTAGCTTTTGACTCTTTTTAATGATAACCACTGGCCTTGTCAATCTCATAATGAACCTACCAGTTAAGTATAAACTTTGGAACTAATGAGTTTAGGGCACAAGGACCCAGACCATCTTAGGCTTGGGCTCATTAGGTGATAGGGAAACTAGTCTGTGGTTATTCCAAGCGTCTTTGCTACATTTCATGCAGCAAGTACATACCTATGTTTCACTGGTTATTGAAATATATGCCTTCTTTCTTCTCCTAATGGTCAATGCTTTGCTTCTGGACCTTTGTCTTTAAATCCTGAATGAGTGGAGCCTTTTTCAATCATTCATTCTTAAGAATAGAGAGATACTTAGTATCTCTCTTAAAACATTATAGACTGAGAGATTGGCATACACCACCATAATGTGAAGTACAAAGAGGATACTTTGTATCCCCCGTCTCTCTGCTCCTGTGACTTTTTAGTCATATAGACAACCTTCTAGTTATGGCTGGTGGCAGTGGACCTATTCTACCAACTATTGTGTGATTTTATACTGCAGGTTATGTTCATAGACACCATTTCTAGCGTGGTTGTTCTTTGTAAGCCCTTCTTCTACCGTCCTGGGAGGGGGAGGTCTGTGTGAGGGTTTTGCCTTTGGCAGGAAGACTTGGGTGTCCCCACCTGGGCTCCAGTGTGTCTGGGCAAGCAGGAAGTGTGGGGGGAGGGAGGAAGGAGTTTTTCACTACCCTGCTCTTTGTCTACCAGAGTGCCTGAATGGAACCAGCTCCCACTGTGTGTCTAGCTGCCTGATTGGATAGCCAAACGCCCCTTTCTGTAAACTGCTGAGAGAGATTGCAGAGGAGAAAGTGCTGAAACTGTATTAAAAAATGAGGTTCAGCCGGTGAAAGTCAAGTCGACCACTGGAAAATGAAGTAACCGAAAAAGAAGACGACCAGAGATGCCTGCAGACCCTTTGCAACACCGTGGAGCTGCCACTGCTGTCCTGACCCTGTTTTCTGTGAGACAGAGGAACTCCGAAGAAGACAACTCCTTCCCTTTGACTGGTGGGAACAACCAGTCCCAAGACGAACTTTAATCAGAGCCATCTCCCGAGGTGCTGTGCCTCTCCAGAGCTGCAGAACCCCAATAACAGGAGACCTCTGACCCAATTGAAGTGCATCATCGTGGAAAGGCCAAATCCGTCCAAGTCTTTGCTGAGCTCCAGGTGATCCTCTAGAGACACAATTCGACCCGTCCAAGTTCCCTCACCAGAGTGCCGTACTTCAGGAAACAAAGAAGAATGTCTGGGCGAATCGTGTCCTTTGTTGGTGCTGCAGAATAGGCCAGAGTCCTCCCTTGAGACTGCTACTGAGAGATCCTGCCCATTTAGTCAACAGACCAAGGAATTCCAGAGGTCTGGCCCAGCGTTGCCACGTCAAGGAGAATCTAGCCACAAACATTTCTTCAAACCAAAGGTACTGTGGGGAAAAAGGTATTGCTTACCTTAATGCGAAAATTCCCTTCAGAGCATTGGAGTGCACGTCGAAGTGTCAAAGTACTCCCCTCTTACCTCTGACCCAAGCTGCTGCTTGTGTCCCTTTAGCAAGTCCTTTAACAGGGTCTCCAACGTTGGTTGCATCTTAGAGACAAGAAAATAACCGAAGGAGTTTGTCGTTCTGCTGTTTGTCAAGACTTCGTTGAGCCCTCTCCATGACCTGCCTTTAGATAGGGTTGCATTTTGGACTTAAGAAGCCTTGCTGTACGAAGAAACTGCCCCTAGAAGCCTAAGCCCTGCTAGTATTACACTAACCAACGATTTCCCTTCCTAAAAGTCATTATCTTATGTGGTTTTGCAGAGTACGTGTACACACCGTATTTCTTTTAAGTTTTGCGAGTGCGCGTTATTACCGATAATACGACAGAACTATCATTACTGTCAAAAGCTGTAACAATTATAACCGCGACCAACTACAAACTAAGCAGTGGCATTTGAAAAGTATTCTAAAATATTCCTAAGTGTTTTGGTTGAATGTGTCGAGTATTTAAAAGTGATTCTTTTGAGTATATATATATATATATATATATATATATATATATATATATATATATATATATATATAAAATCAATCTATATTTCAATATACATTTATTGAGTGTTTCTTTGATGTGCATTACTAACAAGGTTCATTGTACTTAACCTAAAGCTCACATCTTCCTCTTATGATGAGCCTGACTGCTCTGCCACCAAGGTTTCATGAGTAGTATGGACTGATACTAAGAGTTGGGGATCTACAAACCATTGGGATAGTTTTGTAAAGTCTACCCAACAGTGGACTTTGGGAAAACTCCTCTAAGAGTGTAACAACATTTGACAAGAAGTTTTAATTGCTTGGTGTGTATTTTAAAGGCCTACTACGTTGTTCTATTTTTTTTATAGTTACCTGTCTAACTGGAATTATTGGTGTTGCTCTGTGTGGACTCAATGTAGGCCACAATCACTCTCACAACCCTCCTGAGACTAAGCAAAGTCTTGTCGCTCTGTTACCTTAACTTGATTAGGTTTAGCTAAAATCTCAGTGTCTTCCTTTTCACCATAATAAGGAGGCCTCCCAAAATCTGCCCCCGGGAATGATTTTGGAAATCCATCTTAACCCTTCCCAATCCACTACCACTCACATACTCTCTCCCAATCACAGCTTTATTCTCTCCACTAGGTACAACTCTCACACAATACCTCGCCTACAAGCCTATCCAACTCCTCCACTGACTCTTCAGCACTCTGCTCCACCTTCCATCCTTTTCCTGGTCTCTGTCACCTCTGTATCTCCTGATCTTACCCAAACACCCCTCAGTCTCTGTAGTAACTGCAGGTCTTTTAAATCGGTCACTTCCTGCCTTTAACATTCCCTTCTCCCCCCAATGTGCCTGCGTTCCACCTGACTTTGGGGCCCAATCTACTGCTGTTTTTCCCTAGGGGTCAAGTCAGTGTAGTCTGAGGCTACATAATCCCATCTTAGTAACACGCCCTGTTTGGCAGCAGCAATTCAAAGTCTCTGTGTGTTTCTCCTCTGGATGACGGGTAGTCGCTCCGCTCAATCTATGCTGCAGTGAGTGATACTACCATCTGATGACGTGCGCCAAAATGTAAGGATTGATATGGGTGTAATTGGTGACCTTTCGTGGTCCGCTCTGCTCACACAGTATGGTGGTGTATGATATATGGCATTTATAACATGCTTGTACACAAGTGTTTCTAGGCGCCACAAGACAAGAGAGGGAAGACATAGGGAGGACAAGACAAACAATCCTACTAGGCCTTGTGTCATTCGGATTGTGCAAGTGCGACAATAGAAGTGCAAGGGGAAGGAAATGGGGAAGTGCAGCCAGGGCAGCGCAGGTCTAGGTAAGTGCAACGAGGCAGAGGGGCTGTAGGGGTTACACTTACAGCCCCTAAGTGGCAGTAGGCCAGGAGGCAGTGCAAGCAGTGCAAAGGAGGCCTGGTTGTGGAAGGAGATTCCAACAAAACTGAGGGAGCCAAGCAACCAGTCGGCGCAGCAGACAGGTAAGTTAGCAAGGGAGCGAGAGGGTGAAGGCAGAGGAGAAAAGGAGGGTCTTGAGCTGCTTCCGGAACTTTAGGTGGTCCGGCTTAAGTCTGAGAGGGGCAGGGAAGCCGTTCCAAAGGGAGGCTCCTGCAGAGGAGGGAGACCTACCACCCACTCTCTGCCTGGATAAGCATCTGCCCCTCAGAGAGTTGAGGTAGCTGAGCTAAGGGCTCTAGAAGAAAGGTATTTCAGAAGAGAGAGTTGGATGTAGTGCGGGTCCCGGGCCCAGAAAGCCATGTGGACGAATCAGAGGGTCTTCAACTTGATCCTTGCAGCCAGTGGAGAGCTTCCAGTGCTGGAGAGATACAGTCACTAGGCTTGAGGCCAAGGTTAAGTCTTGCAGTCCTTTTTTGGATTAGTTGCAGGTGGCGAAGAGTCAAAATGGAGGCTGAATGGCAGTAATATCGGTCTTAACATTCAAGGGACACTCAGTGGGTTCAGGGTCTTGGGCCTTCCCAACTCCCTCGACCGCCTCTCTGATGGGCCTGGCTCTGGCACCTGCCCTGGTAGTTCTCCTAGCCCTGGGAAGGGTCCCTGCTCTCCCTGAGACAGTAAAGCTGGTCACACCTGATTGATGTGGGGCCCAGCAAATGCAGTCTTGAAGGATAACAGGCTTGAATTACTTGTGTACTTGTCTATTACCAACTAATCTTCTCTATTAATACGACTGGCTCCTCGGACAGCTGCAGTTATAGTATGGTGACCAAATTTTAAAAATAATAAAAAACTGGGACAAGCCACCGATGAAATAAGGACACCCATTTGAAAGATTATCACAACAACACATCATTAGAGGGATAATAGGTGGGCAGTGGGCCCAGTCATTCCCCATTGATTTAAACTGTGTAGATTTGGTTGCGACTGAAAGCATCTTCAAAACAATGCAACTTTTGCTCTAATTGCTGTATGAAGTCTTGCCACGTAGGCCTTAAATAAGCGGTCTCTGTGGCACGATCATTTAATGCATGTTGCTGTTAACCAAAAGGGTGAGGGTTCGAGACCACCTCCGGTCAGTTTAATGTAAAATTGCTGAACTATAACAATAATAATGTGCAAGGAGTCAGAAATGAGAGTCACACAAGTTTGCCATGTTTTTGATTAAAGACTTTTATTGAAAATAAAAGGGGTTGGGGAAAAGGCCCCTCTGACCTTGCTCTATGAGAAATGTCCCTACCCTAACAAAAACTAAGGCTCTGTCCGTATCAGGATGTCAAAAACAAAACTGCCCTGTGTCCAATGCTGTATTCTGACCCTCACACTACAAACTTAACTCTAAGGGGAAAAAGGGAAGTGTCTTTCTGAGTGGTTTGAAAAAAGTGTTCATAAAAGGAAGGATACATTAAACAAAGTTTTTGTTTGGGCATCTCTTGGTTAAGTTCCCTCCTGCCAGGACTTCCGATTTACCCTACACACTTGTGACTACCTGCTAAACTCCCCTGCAGGACGTCTGTTCATTTGGGTTTTTCACCCGCTCCCAAAATTGTCTTTATGTACTATTTGATAATGAAGCAACCTGATATATTATCTTCTTTCTATGTATTGGCACTGTGTATATTTACACATTAGAAAGGGTTTCATTTGTGACTTAAATTCCCTTCTTTTAATATGTCCATTTCTTTTCTCTCTCAGGAAAGTAACTTTCAATTGTTTGCCCTCTGTGTATTCGCTAATAAGCCCCAGTATCCCTGTTACTTTTGGGAGGACTCACCGATTTCTGTAGGTGTTGGTATCCTCTCTCACGGTCGGCCGGGGAAGGATCCCCTTCTGCTTCCCTCTTGCGGTCTTCTTTCCTTCGTTGGCCGCTCCTCAGCGTCTTCCGCTTGACACACCTGCTGTCCTCTTCGCTCTGGTAAGAAAAATGCTGTTCCCCTGCATCTGCGAATGCCCAGGAGCTCTTCACCGACTCTTGGCGTTCCCATAGCATACCTCAGTTCAGCAGTTCAGGTGGTAGTGAGCCACCTGACTCCACCACATCGCTAAGGTCCTGGCTTCTTGGCTCCCAGCTCCCTGTCTTCCATTCTCTGTTTGGGCTGATTACATTTTCCAGGCACAGGTGAGCGCCAGAAAACACTAGAGCGTTCTCTAGGTTTGTAGTCTCTTTTGCTCCACATTGCTCGACGAGTCTTCTTCGTCCCAGTAGTTTGTGAATTCTGGTAACAGAAGCCCATTATGAATGATGGATTTCAGATAAGCAGTTTCAAAAGCTTTTGATGGCAAGTATGTTCTGAGATTTACAAGTGGAATTGAAAGAAGCAATTTCATCACATTGATAAAGATAACCAAGGTTGGAAAGTTGGTCAGTAGATTTGGTAAAAGGGTTTTCTATGCTCTTCATAGGAAAGTGTTAGGGAGAATTTTCACTTCTGTGCCAGTTCCCTTCAACTTTATAGAGACCCCCAGCTCTTTTGCTGGACTTTAGGACTTTTAATTTCTAACCTGGAGTGAGTGAGACCTTTTTGTCACTCACTCATTTATTTTCGATCTAATTTGGACTTTGTTTCTTTGTTTTTTGGAGTCCGAAAAACTCCACAGGCATTTACTTTTGTATGGCGACACACACCACCTTCAGTGTAGTGTCACAGAGAAGTCCTTTGGCTTTCTCCTGAGGTTTAAATACTTTCTCTTGGGTAAACTACTGTTCCCAAGAGTAGTAAAGTGAAATTGGCTTTACTTACCTGTTTTTCCTATGTAGATCCAGCACACCCCATCTTATGTGGAAGTGCTGGAGGGGTTACTTAGGAGCCCCTTTTTCTACTGACTCATGTAACATTTTTTATGTTACCCTCACTACATTTAATGGCTGGTGGCAGTGGTTTAAATTTCCTACCATTCTGCATTTTTTACCGCAGGCTGAATCCTCAGCTGCAGTATAGCACCCATGAGTGACCATTGTGTGAAAATGGCCCTGGCCTTTTTCACCATTTTCTTGTTAGTGAGGCCTTTCTTGGGTTTTACTCTGCGTGCCAAACCGGGTTTTAACTCTTTTGTTCGTTTTGCCTTTGGCGGGCTTCAGTACTGAAACCCGCCTCTGGCTCCAGTGTGTCTGGCCGGGCAGGAAGCTGTGGGAGGTGCCCGAAACTCCCCGTCATTGGTCTCCTTGGTTACCTGAATGCATCCAGTGCCGATTGCCTGGCTGGCTGTCCTTGCAGGACAGCCATCCTGCTGTGCGAGTGACAGCTAGGCTGTGCATGAATGGGAGAGACCTGCATAAAAGGCAATGTTTCTTAGACTGAAGGCAGAGTCGACCACAGGACGAAACATCCAACGAAGGAACAGTGAAGAGAAGCTTGCTGCATCCTCCTGGAATGTTGAAACCCTGCTGCAGGGCTGAAAATCCAATTCTGAATTGTTTAGAGAAGCTCCGGAGAGGATGACGTCTTCCCTTGGATTAGAGGAGCCAGCTAACCCCAAGACAAACTTTACTAGAAGACTTTCCCCCACTAGCTGTACTTCTTTGCTGCTGCTGGAGCAGAGTGCCAAGGGTCAGGAAATCCAGAATCGAGCGTATCGTCTTTAAGACGGACCTGAGTTCCAGGAAGATCCAGAGGACCCTCCTGAAGCAGGAGGACCCAAGATCGAGTCACCTCACCAGAGTGCTGGACTCAAGAAGTGAAGGGAGTCCATCCAGAATCCAAGATCCACGGTGGTGCCATTTGCCAGGCAGCTGAAGCCGTGAAGTGCAGCCGATTGGAAAAAAGCCCATAGCTGCCGCTGACCTTCGAACTGCAGTGCAGGAGTCCTCCACACGTCCTCCCTCTTGTCCCCACGACTGAGGCCCAGGAACCCAGGATCTGCAACCCTGCAACCAGGACAGAAGTCAGCTGGATCCTCTTCTTCTAACCTAAGCTACTGTTCTGACTAAGGGGCAGTTACCTCTTTGGTAGAAAGTTGAAATGGCCTTGATAGCTTTTCTTAGGGAATATATGAAAAAATGTATTTTCCACACAGGTTTGTGTTTTTTTTTTTTAAAAGGTGCTGCTTTGTAGCAGGTTTGTTTATTTACCTGGGTTATACCCACACATGTTGAGGGTGGGATTCTTAATGTCCCATTTGGTCAGCCGACACGTGATTCGACCCGAAGGTCTGTCTCAAGGCTGATACAATCCAAAATCATGTGTGGTGACAGTGAGTGATGTTGGTGTATAATGGTGACAGGGTATACATTACAATTGCGCACAGTGCATGGTGAGGAGTGATTCAGTGGTGTTGGTCAATTAGTTTAGGTATTTGCCCAAGTTACAATAATTTAATTTCAGCGAATTCATTTATAATTGCAATTAAGCATGTTGTACCCATTAGTTCACGGGTATAGGAGAAGAACTAATGGGTACAACATGGGTACAACATGCTTAATTGCAATTATAAATGAATTCGCTAAAATGAACTTATTGTAACTTGTGCAAATACCTAAACTAATGTTAACCCCGCACCTTTAAAAAACACAAACTTGTGTGGAAAATGCATTTTCCATATATTCTCTAAAACAAGGTATTCAGGTCATTTCAACTTTCTACCAAACAAAGGAGGTGTGGGCTACACCTCAGCCACAACCTGTGACCTTGCCGCAATAACAGAAACTAAGGAATCTCATTATATGAGCTCAGCAAGGTTGGTTCCATTCTAGAGCCCACAAACACTCACCCGTACTTACCTCTTTGGTCTGCAGCTTGCATTATCTCACTTTAGACTTGCAGTAGCTGCTTTTTGCAGAGCTGATCTCAGCTCTACCCCTCACAACCCCAACAGCTTGTGGCCCAACAGTGATTTTCTACAAACTCTCCAACTTTGTGCAAGACCTTTGTTTAATCTAAAGAAGTGCCTCAGCTCCATAGACATTGTTCAAATTGACTTTGGCAGTTCTGACTCAGTGCAAACTCTTCTAACCAATTGACTTTGGTTGTAACTGTCCCTCATAGGTGGTACATCGTTTTCTGGAGTATTGCTGGGAAAGATTTAACCTAGACTTCATTGGGGGGATTTAAAAAGTGCTCACATGCTCTGAGAACCTGTTAACCTTTTTCATTCCATTAACCTTTCCTCTTTTCCAACCTCAGAATTTTAATAAGTACAAAAGGTGATATATAAATGCCAATACTGTCCTAGTTCGTGAAGTCATCTCAGGGTGTAGGAAGTGTGTATGGAGCATCTCTAAAGAGTATCTACTTGCTGGACTTGATTTTGAGAACCTATTTTGAAGTGTATTTTTATTGTTGCACATTGCCCTTTTTAAAGAAGGCTTATTTAAAACTGACCGTTAAATAATTATTTTACTATAAAACCTTGAGTGCAAGTGTAATTTGGATACTTGTATTTGTGAATTTCGCTGCTGCAGCTCTACAGCTCACATTTACCCCTCCTGAGAGAAGTCTGGCTGCTCAGTCACTCTACCAACTTGTGTAGTGCAGACCTATCCAAATAGTGGGTTACCAATAGCAAGAGGACAAGGTTGTTGTAGTCTCCCACAGGGTTACTACTTCAAATCTTGCCTAACAGAAAGGGAGTGAGATACATGACAGGCCAGAAGGGTTTCTGATAAGGGGATGTTATTTTTGGATCCAAGTGATTTTAACTAATTGTTTTGGGGGATTCTCCCCTAAGCCTCCCAGCTTTAAAGCCCAACTCCAACCGCCTCCCATCAGATTTAACCCCTTACCCCACATATTTTTAATGAAAAATTCAGCATAGTTTCGGTATTTTTTTTTTTATTCGTTAAGATTTAATTCTCCATTTTTTTAATTTGGTATATTCACTGGTTACCGTTATTTTCAAGGAAAAATGGGGAATACCATGTTATGTTATGAACAATTGTAAAGTGCACGGTCACCCAAAGGTATCATGGCGCTGGAGAGAGATCAGTTATCCATGAGCCTATCTAACTCAGACAACTAAAACAGATCCGTTTTAAGAGCTTTTCTAAACGGCAGATGATTAGACAGGTTTTTCTTTTTTGAAAATAAGATTTTATTGGTTGTAAACGGCATTGAATAACAGTCATACAATAACACCCAATCCCCCCAAATACAATTTTTCTCCCACCCCCGTAACCCCCCCCTTAGCCATGGGTCATACATCTTTAACTGCACCAGGAACCAGACTCGATTATAACCTTTCGTCTCCAAGTTCAGGGTGTCATCGCCATGTACGCTAGAACGCTGGGTGTGCATGTTCCCCCACCACTGTGAGCATGTCCTCTGGGCACAGTGTCCCCTCCAGGGAATCTCACTACAAGGTTTCTTCCGTATTCTGTCCCCAGATTGTCCATATTTTTCAAAATACAGAAGCCACATTCCCTCAATGTTAGACCTAGATTCATCTATGAGGTGTGTAAAATACTCCATGTCATATATCGCACTGACCATGGTGAGCCAATCTTTCTCCTCTGGCATTCACAGGTTTTTCCACCTCTGAGCCAAGCAACACCTTGCTGCCACCAACATAATCTCAAACATGTGGCCTTGTGCTTCACCGTGGTCTCCCTCCAAATTAAGCCCAACGAGAATGAGCCATGGGGAGAGGGTCCTCCCAATCCCATCCACCCCTTTTATCCACGAGAGGACTTCTCCCCAGTATATTTGTACCTTTGACATTTCCACCACATATGTGCATAATCCCCTTTTCAATATGACATTTCCAACAGTGTGGTTCATATCCCTCCTTCATCTGGGCTATCCTATGCAGGGGGTAGTGCCACCTGTACAGCAATTTCAGGGCCTGATGTCAATACTGGAGCTAAGTAGTTGAGCGAGGAACAAGTTACTTACCTGTAACTGTTGTTCTCCAGCATGGGTCTGGCATGGATTCACATGCTCATGAATATTCCCCGTCGTCAGGCTGGGAATCCTCGGTAAAGAAAAAATCAGTATCAGTTTCGTTTCTGATCTGTCTTTCGTAGCAGTAACCAATCACTGATCTCTGCGTCATACTGACCACAGCCAATGACTGCCCTCTACCTAAGCCCCGCCTCTGGCAGCCATCTTCAGATTTGGTAGCACATGAAGTGGCAGTATGACCAAGTGAAGAGCCGCAGAGGGGTAGGCGGGAGGGTTTGCATGTGAATCCATGCCAGACCCATGCTGGAGAACAACAGTTACAGGTAAGTAACTTGTTCCTTCTCCAGAATGGCGTCTGGCATGGATTCACATGCTCATGAATAAAGAATACATAGCAGTACACACATGCACAACCACGGGAGGTGGCAAAGGCTCAACATTAAGCATTACATCAAACTCAACATTAAGCAATTCTTACCTCCTCACCAGGCTCACCTTAGGCGAACAGGTTGCGCAGCACTGCTTGGCCGACCCTGGACTCCTCCCTGGAATCCCGATCGACGCAGTAGAATTTCATGAAGGTGTGCGTCGACCTCCACGTAGCAGCCCTGCAGATGTCCAGCAAGGGCACACCAGATAGGAACGCCGTGGTAGCTGCGATCGCTATGGTGGAATGGGCTCTCGGACGGCCAGGCAGCGGTCGGTTTGCCAACCAATGACAGTACATGATACAGCTGGAGAGCCATCTGGAAAAGGAGGCCTTTGAGAGAGCCTTCCCCTGATTGACAGGTCCAAAGTTCACAAAAAGTTGTGACGTCTTCCGAAAACTCTTCGTGCGGTCCACGTAGAACTTCAGCGCTCTAGCCACATCCAGCGAGTGCAAAGTCCTTTCGGCCGGCGACGAAGGCAACGGGAAGAAAACAGGCAACACCAAGGGTACGTTGAGGAGAAGTCCGACGGCACCTTGGGCATGAAGGAGGGGTGCGTCCTGAGCACTACCCTTGTGTCGTGAAAAGTCAAGTACGGGAGCTTGCAGGAAAGGGCCTGGATCTCTCCCACTCTTCGTGCGGAGGTGATGGCCACAAGAAACGCTGTTTTCCACGGCAAGAACTTCAACGGAGCCGAGTGCAGAGGCTCGAACGGAGGTCCCATGAGCTTGGTCAGCACCACGTTGAGCTCCCACGCCGGGGCCGGAGCCTTCACCGGCGGGAACGATCTGAACAGTCCCTTCATGAATTCTTTCACCAGACGATGAGACCACAAAGACGTCCGCCCCGTGGTTCTGGTGCATCGGGAGATCGCAGCAAGATGAATCTTGATGGACGTGTCCACCAGTCCAGCCTTGGCCAGCGTCAGAAGGTACGGCAGTATCTGGGGAGCCGTAATCCGTAGAGGGTTAATCTTCTGTGCGTGGCACCAGACAGAGAACCTCCTCCATTTGTGTCCATAGCATTTAAGAGTTGAGGACGCCCTGGCCTTTGCAAGAACCTCTCTGCAGTCGGCCGGTATATCGTATCCTCCAAACTCTAACGCTGCAGGAGCCAGGCCTGCAAGTTCAGCGACTTTGGGTAGTGATGGAGGATGGCGCCTCCTTCCCTGGAGAGAAGATCCGTGTCCACTGGCAGCTTGATTGACGGGGACGCTGACAAGTCCAGAAGGTCCGGGAACATCTGCCTCGGCCACGCAAGTGCGACGAGGATCATCCTGCACCGTGACCTATTGAGCTGGTTGATGAGCCGGATCAGCAATGGCAAAGGAGGGAACGCGTATAGAAACAGGCCCTCCCAGGGGAACGAGAAAGCATCGCCCATGCTCCTCGGCTGGGGAAACCTGCTGGCGAACCTCCGGCACTTGGAGTTCGTCGCCGTCGTGAACAGATCCATCTGGGGTGTGCCCCACCGTCGGAAGAGGCGGTCCACTAGATCCTGTCGTAGTTCCCACTCGTGGCACGAGCACAGCTCTCTGCTGAGCAGAGTCGGCGATGGTGTTTTTTATCCCTGCCAGATGAAACGGCACCAGAAGCATCCCTTGGGTGACGGCCCAATGCCACAGATCCTGCGCCTCCTTGGACAGGGCTGGGGATCTGGTCCCGCCCTGCTTCCTGATGTAGAACATGGTGGTGGTGTTGTCGGTGAAGATCCTCACCACCTTGCCCTTGAGGGACGGAAGAAAGGGCCTGAGGGCCCAAAACACTGCCCGGAGCTCCAGGACGTTGATATGGAGGGACTTCTTCGTCGGAAGCCAAAGGCCTCTCGCGTGCAGATTTTCGGTGTGCGCTCCCCACCCTTCCAGGGAGGCATCCGTGGTCACTGTCTCCTGGTGGCCGGGGATCTGGAAGTCCATGCCCGCCGTCAGATGCGCGCGGGTGCCCCACCACCGGATCGCTCGTCGGAAACTCTCGTCGAGTGTGATCCTTTCCTCGAAGCTGGCCGTCGTCTGGATGCAACGCGCGTCCAGGAACTCCTGCAACGGGCGCATCCAGAGCCTGCACAGGCAGATGAGATAAATGCAAGACGACATCATTCCGCGGAGGGACTTGATGGACCTCACCCTGGCCGCGTCCGCAGCCAGCATCCGCCCCACCTTGCCCAAGATGGCCCTCGTCCTTTCCTCCGACGGAGAGGCCAGAAGCGACACTGTGTCGAGCTTCGCTCCCAGAAAGAGTGCGTCTTGCGCGGGTACCAGGTGGGACTTGGCGTAGTTTATGGAGAATCCCAGGTCCGTGAGTAGTTGGACGGTCCTTGTCGTGTGCTCCACGGCAAGCTCCTTCGTCTTTGCTCGGATGAGCCAGTCGTCCAGGTAGGGGTAGACGTGGATCCCCTCTCGGCGCAGCTGCGCCGCCACCGGTCGAGGCACTTGGTGAACACCCTGGGTGCCGACCTCAATCCGAAGGGAAGGGCTTTGAACTGGTAGTGACGCCCTTGGACCACGAACCTGAGAATCTTTCGGTGTCCCTTTAGGATGGGAATATGGAAGTAGGCATCCTCCAAATCCAACGACGACAGGAAATCGCCCTCCTCCAGTTGACCCAGGACGTGTTGGAGGGTGACCATCCGGAACTTCTGTGCCTTGATGAATTTGTTCAGTCGTCGTACGCCATCCTCCCGTCGTCTTCTTCACGAGGAAGTATCTTGAGTAAACTCCGGAGCCCCGAAGCCTCTTTGGGACGAGCTTAATGGCGCCCTTCTTGAGCATCGCCTTTACCTCCAAGAGAAGTTGAGGGACGTGATGTTCTTTCCTGGCCACAGGGGGGACGCGCGAGCACCTCTTTAGAAACTCGAGCTCGTGACCCTGAGCTAGGGCGTCCAGCACCCAACGGTCGGTGGAGATGGACTCACACACGCTGACGAAGCTCGCCAGCCGGCCTCCCACCGGGGTGCTTCGGTGGGGGCCCGACCCCACGGCCGGTTCAGTCCTGCTTCGATTAGGCTTTGCCGCCTTGTCCTCCTTGGCGACAACGGCGGGGTCCGCCTGACTTGCCTCGTCCCCTGTAAGCTTCCTGCGACGACGAACGGGCTGCTTGACGGTAGGTGGAAAATCCGCCGCTGGAACCTTTGGAGGCACCCTGTTTGTCTCCGCCGCTCCGAAAGGGCGGCCGCCGCTGCTGGAGAACCCCAAGAGCCCGGGCCGTCTCCGTGTCCGCCTTGATGGCTTGAAGGGAATCGTCCACTGTTTTCCCAACCAGGTTGTTTCCGTCGAACGGCATGTCCAAGACTCTGGTCTGCACGTCCTGACGGAAGTCAGTAGCCTTGAGCCATCCACGCCGCCTAAGGCACACGCCGTTGCCCAACTGGCGAAATCCAGTGTCAGCGATGTCCGTCGCAATCGTAATGGCGTGGTCCGACGCCACCTCTCCTTCCTGCAAGATCTCTAGGGCTTCCGCCCTCTTGTCGTCTGGTAGGAAGTCCAGCAGGGGGGCCAGTTTGTACCACAACTCCCTGTCGTAGCGGGCTACGATAGCCAAGGCGTTGGCCGCCTTAATCGTCGTCGCTGCCGACGAGATGACTGCGTCCCATTGTGTCTAATTTCTTTCCCTCGCCGTCCGGCGGGGAGGTCGACGTAGAGGCCGCGCCCCCCTGCTTTCTTCCTGGCCGCCGCGGAGACGACCGAGTCTGGGGTCGGCTGTACCCGAAGGCACAAGGGGGCCGCTTCCGGGACCCGGTACTTCTTCTCGTACCGATCCCTTCTAGCCGGCGTCGTGGATGGGTTCTTGAGGAGGGCGAGGCCCTCATCCCAAATATCGTCTAGTAGAGGTACAGCGAGGACCGTCTTCCTCTTGGCCTCGCGCCGTTGATAAAGGAAACCTTCCTTCCTTCTTCTTCTCTTCCGGGCAGAGCTGGAAAAGCTCGGATGCCCTGGCGATCATGGAGTGAAACGATCCAATCTCGTCGGGCGGGGAAGCCCGGGTGGGAGGTGACGACGGGAGATCCTCGTCGTAAACCTCGTCGTCTGTACCCGGCGCGGCCGTGTCAGTCCCTGTATCATCCCCACGTGTCGTGGACGGGGAGGAGGGCTGAACAGGGCGCGATGGCTGAAAAGGAGGTGGAGGATGAATCCTTCTCTGAGGGGGAGGGCTCCCAGAAGGGCCTGGCTCCGGGTCCCCCGTCGGGAGCGGTTCCTCCGTTGGTGGTAACGGCAGTCTCGTCCTTATCTCCGAGCATAAGGACTGTAAGCCAACAAAATGGCCGCCGAGTTGTCTTGCGGCACTGGTTGAGGGGAGTCCGACGGGCAGTCAGGAGCCCCGTCGGCACCCTCGACATTCTCATCGTCTCCTACGTCGGGGCCCCTCCCGACGGGCTGGTCTTCTTCCACGCCAACGCCGTGGCTTAAGACTTCGATCAGCTCCTCCTCAGAGGTTGAGGCCGAATCCACGACGAACTCCTGCCCCCCCCCTTTTTCTTCTCCGTCGGAGGTTTCACGGGGGTCCTGTTGATGGGCATGAAAGAGGACTCCCTCCGCGGTGGCAGGGAGACTCTGGGCCCCGAGGTCGCCACCACTGGTGTAGCCTCCACAGGCTGAGCCAGGGCCGGCGCGAATGTCTGGATTGAGGCTTTGGCCGGGTGGATTAAGGCTTTCACCACCTTAGGTGCGCTCACCGCCTTCTCCTTGGGGGGAGGGTCACCGCCTCGCTCCCCCTCCGATGGGGCCTTCGAGCTCGACCGGGGTCTCTCCAGGAGCTTCGCCGGGTGCTCGGCCTTCCTCTTACCCGAGCCAGAGCGTTGGCTCGTGGTTGATGGCGCCGGGGAGGATGCGCCCTGCCTGGCGCCCGTAGAGCCCGACCGTTCAGCGCTCCCGGTGCCAGAGGACTCGCGGTGCTTGGCCTTCTGTTGGACCCCCGTCGCCGGGGCGCCCTCAAAGGTCTTAGAAGACCGCTCGGACTTCTTCTTCTTCTCGCCTGACGGGCTCTTTCCTTCCAGCCAGTTGGCGAGACGTTGATGGCGGTCCTTCATGGTCCGCTCCAACATATTGCCGCAAAACGCACAGTCCTTCTCCACACGCGTCTTGTCCTCATGTAGGCAGTAAAGGCAAAGGGAGTGTTCGTCCTCCTTAAAGACATTCTGAAGCTGGCATCCAGGGCAGACCCTGAACAGCTTTCCGGGCGTCGAGCTTCCCTTCTCCTGGGCCATGTCCGAGATGGGCCTGAGAAACTTCTGGAGTCGTCCAAAAGCGTGGCTCGACGAAATCTTCACCCTTGAGGGGCGTAGACGAATCCGACACGGGTCCCCGTTAATCGGATGAAGAAACGGTGGAGCTTGAGGCTCTTTTGATTGAAAAAAGAGAAATTTTTCTAAGAAAACACGTGAAAAAAAGCACTAACGCTCGAGAGCAATAGCACGAGGATCCCAACACTTGAACTTGCGGTAAAAATCTGAAGATGGCTGCCAGAGGCAGGGCTTATGTAGAGGGCAGTCATTGGCTGTGGTCAGTATGACGCAGAGATCAGTGATTGGTTACTGCTACGAAAGACAGATCAGAAACAAAACTGATTTTTTCTTTACCGAGGATTCCCAGCCTGACGACGGGGAATATTCATGAGCATGTGAATCCATGCCAGACCCCATGCTGGAGAAGGTGTTCTGCCCCCTAGTCTGGTTAAACAGCTTGGTCAGTGGATGCACCAGGACAGTTTGATATTGCTTAAATAAGTCAGCCGTGAAGCCGTCCTCTGCAGGGACTTCCCCGTCTTCAGCCTTTTAACAGCTCCCTTCACCTCCTCCTCATATCTCCTCTTTCAGGGCCTCCCTTTCTAGGTCTGTAAGCCTGGGAAGGGTTTTCCCCACCAAATAATTCCGAATGCCCTCTATCGACTCCCCCGTCTGCTTAGCGTAAAGCTCTTTATAGAAACCTGCAAAGCATTCCACTTTCTCACTCCCCCATTTGCACACCCTCCCCCCCTTATCTTGAATACCTCCCACCCTCCTTTCCACTCTACCTGCCTCTCGTCCTGTGCGCCAATAGGGTACCCACCATGTCTACCCTCTCATAATACCCTGCCGCGTATACCTCATTTTCTTGACCACTTCCCCAATTAAAACCGCATGCGGTGCTTGTCTTTTGTTCCTCATTTCCCCCAAAAGAGCCTCTCTATTCACACCCTTACGAGTGAGTTGCGCCCTGCATAGTTCTCAATTCCTCAAGAAGCCTACCCTCAACCAATGCCCATTTGCGCTTCCTACGGGACCCTTCCGAAATAAGGAGGCCCCTTAAGGTGGCTTTCGCCGCTTCCCACACCATCGTCATCCCTGTCTCCCCATTATCATTGATCTCAAAATAGGCCTCCATTTCCTTCCTCAGAAATTCCTTGAACACCTGGTCGCTCAACAGGGTGTCATTGCAACGCCACCTATAATTTGTTATGGCCTTCACCAATCTACCACCAGCAACTCACGGTCCAACCACGTGACGGCTTCTACGCTCGGCCCCACTATCCTCCGATATCAGTAGAAGGTCAATTCTCGTGTATGATTGGTGCAGGGGAGGAAAAAAAGGTGTAGCCTCCCGAACCGGGCCACGATTTACGCCACACATCTACCCAATAATATTCCTGGAAGAGTTCCCTCATGGCTAGGTTATCCTTTGTAGCCCCTCTCGACCCCTTCCCCTTTGCTGACCACCAGTCTAGCTGAGGGTCAGCTATTAGATTAAAGTCCCCACCCAGGACCATGGCTACCTCCGCCCACTCGTCCATTACCTTGAACACTTGGCATAAGAACTTTATTTGTCCCACGTTGAGTGCATAGACTGTGGCCAGAGTGATCCGCACACCCTCACATGTGCCCTTAATTCCCAGGAATCTTCCTCCAAAGCCCATCTTGGTCTCTATATCCATGAGGTGCACTGATTTACCCAGTAGAATGCCCACCCCTTCCTTCTTAGAGGATTTATGGGAAGCCCAGAAGTTCCTGCCGATTTCTTTTCCCTTTATCATCGATTCTGCCCCCTGCCGGTAATGAGTTTCTTATAAGAAGAGGACCACTAATTTCTGTTTGCGGAACATATTGCCAGTGAGGGACCATTTGATCTGGGAGTTCAACCCCTTGACGTTCAGCGTACTAACCTGGCCCTCAACCATCACCTCTCCTCACCCTGTTCTCTATGGGTCCCTGCGCCTTATTTGGCCCGAGGCCTTCCATAAGCTGCAGATCAATGGCTTTACCTGCTTAACTCGCCCTGTTTCACTCCCCCCCACCCTGCATCGCCCCCATCCCTCCCTCCTCCCTCTCACCCCCCTCCATCACACTCCCCTGCCTCACAACTGAGGCGTCCGTCTACCTCCGAGACGAACTGGCCTGGTTGATGAACCATCAGGGGTTCTTGCCCAGCCCCAGGATATATTACTAAAGGTATTGCCGCTCCTGAACCCGCAAATCGGACAGAGTTGTTCAATGTATCCCATTAGCCTTGGAATGCGGTCCCCAACCCCTCCCCTCAGAATTCCTGTATCCCCCTCATCCAGTAAACTCAAACTCACTTCAAAGCAATGTGCAAACTCTGACCCTACAAATCACGCAATACTAATTCCGGCGGTGCTGGCCTTAACACAGAAAAAAGAACAAACCAACAATATCTTTTCACCTAGACTTTTTTCTCCCCCTTGACCACCATGCTGCCCGGGCACCCAGCAAGGGGAGCACTGGTTTGCAGCGCAAGGTATACAGTAATGTCATTTGCTTCAAGTGTCAACAAAGGCAGCGGAAGGGTGTTTAACTTTCTGAAATTTCCCAGACCCCTTTCGCCTTGCATTTTCCCCTGATTGAATCTGGGCCTCTAGGACCCCTAGCTGGTTTCTGCTCTCCATCGCACCGCTCCATTGAAGGGTCGCCACGTCCACCCACCAAATCTTCCATGGCCCTCTGAATGTCTTTCTCAGTCAAAAAATTGTGCCTCTCCCCCTCCCATTCAAAGCCCAGGTAGAAGGGGCGACCTCAATGGTATCTGACCCCCTGCCCTTGTAACAATCTGGTGAGAGCCCCGCATTTTTTCCTCATCGTCAACGTAAGGGCTGAAAGATTCCTGGAAAATGGCCCCTTTGGATTCGCCATATTGTATTTCCTACAGGCCCTTCACCTTCTCCAGAATTCCAGCCTTGTCTCTGTAGTAGTGTAGAAGCGTCAAAACCGAGCAGGGGCCTCTCACCCCACAAACTCGGAAGACTCTGTCTATTACAACCCCTTCTCCAGCGTCGGCTCCAAGGGCTATCTTTATTATGTCCTGCACCTTACCCTCAAGACTGAACGGGGGTTCACCTTCTGCTTCTACCAGACCGAAGAAGCGTAGGTTATTTCTCATCTCCCGATTCTCCATGTCGTCCACTTTGAAACTGAGCTCCTCCTCCCAGCGTATTTCCATAAATCTTTCCCCCATCTGTGTTTTCAGGAGCTCCGTGGATGTTTGGTTGGCCTCGACCCCATCCATTCTGTCCTCCAGCGTGGTCTCTTTGGCCGCGAGATCGGCCAATTTGGCCCCCATGTCCGTTCTCATCCCCCTTATCTCTCCCAGGATGGTCTGGATGTCATCTTTTATAGAGCCCAATTCCTTCGGGGTTGCAGGGGTGCCTCCAGTATCCATCTTGGCGTCTTCCACCTGGAACTTCGCCAGGACCCGCTTCCAGCTCATGAATTGCCCCCCTTCCCACAGGACTCTCGCTCTTCCAGTGATTGTAACAGCGTTCCAGTGAGTCTAGGGCTCCCAAGCCAGGGTGGTGGGAGTGAGGGGGGGATTTCCTTCCAGGCTTTCCAACTGATTTGGGCTTGAGGTATATGTCTCGTCACCCTAGGCGATGACCCTCCCCGTACACGCCTTTCAAACCCTCTTCAGATGTTGTGTCCCCCAGAGTCAAACTAGCAGCCCCAGGCAGCCAGGAGTATTGTCTAGGAGGGCGCGAGGGCCCCCACCGGGGGCAAACAAGCTTCTCTGTGCTGGCGGAGTATTACCCACAGTGCTCCCACCCCCCGCCAGTGTGTGCCTCCACTATCTACCCGTGTCCTGGTGGCATACTCGTGCCAGCTCCAGCAGGCAGCGGTGGAGTATGTATTAGTCACTGTAACAGGCGCACAACCGGGAGTATTGCCTTTATCCCCAATGGATGGGAACACCAAGGCAGCACCCACTCCCCACTGCCAGAGGGTGCCACCCTATCAGAGTAGCCCCCTGCTGGAGCAGACTGCCTATTCCTTCCCCAGCTCTGTTTTCAAACAACTTGGGCTGCGTAGCTGGGCTCCATAAAAGTCTTGGCATGGCCCCTTGTGGGTCACAGGATGACAGTTCTCCCTTCTTTCCTACCCTCCCTTGTTAGACACCTCCTACCTCCGTTATACAGACAGTCACGTCCCTCCTGCGGGGCTACACCATCACCTGCATGTGTCGCTGGACAGTTTTCAGTGCTCCCCCCTCACCTCCAAATGACACTCCTCAATTGCGTCCAGTTGGGAGCCCCAGGGCTAGGCAGTCCCTCAATGGCCCCATCCGGACCCTTCATCTGCAGCTGGATTGCTCCGTAGGTGTTCCAGGGTTAGCGCCACTCCCCCTGGTCTCAGGCACCAGGTTACCTTTTCCCCCTCAGATGGGGAGGATGTCACCTCACAGGTGTCGTCAATCCCCCTTACCCCCCCGAGACTTACCCCGGCCCCACAGAGCACAGATGGGCCCACCTCAGCAGGTGTCGCTATAGCTGCTGTTCAGCTTCTCACTGTCATTGTCTGCCATGATGGGGGCCAAGAACCACTTCTACTCTCCTCTGCCACGGAGCACACTGTCAGGGGGGATGGGCGCCCATGAGTCCCGGGCAGCCCAGTCAAGCTCAGAATGCTCCTGCCACACAATGTTCTGTGTCAGCACTAAGGGGACCCTGGCTTCCAGCACCTCACTGTGTTGGTGGCCTGGCTCCTCCACACTCTCTTCCCTTCACTCTGGGCACCTGGCACTTTCAACCACGCAGCCACTGGGGGAGGGGTGACCTTGCAGTCTCAACAGCCGTTCCAAGGATAGGGGGCACCTCAGGATCTCGGTGTTACACACATCAATAGTTCTCAGGTTCCGACGGCTCAATATCGAGATCTGAAGAATATTAGATCCCTTTCTCCGCTGTTTCTCCACTGATATCCCGGGGCTGGTTGTAGATCTCAGGACTTAGACAGCCATCTCGCCTGCACCCCCTGATGGCCTCCAGACAGGTTATTTTTAATGCCAGTGGAAGGTCGTTCCAAGATTGTGCTGGGGCCACTGAGAAAGCTCGGCCTCCGATCTGGAAACAACGGAAGGCTGGTACACATAACGGACCAGCCGAAGCTGATCTTAATGGTCGAGTGGGAAGATAGTGGGAACATTTCGCCCCGTAAGAATTCAGCCCCTTGATTGTTCAGCGCATGATGAACAAGACAAAGCGCCTTAAACCTAATGCGCTGGGCCACAGGCATCCAAAGCAGAGAGCGCAGAACTGGAGAAATATGAGCCTCATAAGGGGATCCCGTTGCCACCCGCGCTGCTACATTTTGCAGGCACTGTAGCTGCTGAATTATGCCCTTAAGCGGCTCAAAACCATGCCCGCTACCACCGGCGGCTGTAGGTTCAAGGGTAGAAGGGGAAGTACCTTTCTCCGAATCTTAAGGTGGAAATGGCCGGCTTGACAAACCGCTGACACCTGAGCAGCCATAGAAAGAGTAGAGGATAGGACCACTCCTAATTTCTTTAATTTAGCAACCGGAACCGGAAGAGGGCCAAGAGAATAAGAAGAGACCATGTCTCATCCAATGGAGCCACAACATCTTCCCAGATGCCGTCTCCTCCCATGTGATCCTAACTCATTTTAGCCGCCCCCAGGATAATGGAGTGGCTGCCGTTCCCTGGCCACATGGGAGGAGGTTACACCAGCAGATCAGTGATGACTCTATCGGATTCATCACAAATTTGTTTTATAATTGTTTGGTAAATGATGACTCATACAATCACCCCTGTGATTCTGCCAATGGGCACCCTGCTTTTTCTCAAAACTAAGACAGGGGGTTTACGATTTAAAAAAGGGGGGACAGAGGGCCCAAGTCCGGGACAGTCCCAGGACATCTAGCCACCCTAAGTCATAGGCTTGTGGCCTGCTGAACTTGTCACACCATTTAAATCACTGACCCAGACACCATTTTCCTAAAGTCTTACTTCTCGAATCTGCAGGAGTCTGGGTAGTATGTGCATCGTTCTGAGGTTACTCTGTGCATTGTGCTTTAAATCACTGCCCCTCGATGAACCAGGCCCTACAGGCAGATATCCAGCAGAACCAAAGAGGTGGTTCTGAGGGTTGCATGCCTTATGTCAGCTACCCACCTGTTCTTGCCAGATCTACACTGTTAAACCATGGGTGGGGATTTCTGAATAAGCAACAAATGAAACTGCAGATGGACTGGGGATACTCCGACTATCCCCATCGTGTCCGGAAACATGGTGTGGGTTGAGGTCACCAGCACCCAGGATCATTCGAATCCCATCACTCACCCACCAATAAGGGATTTTGCCACAGTGTAGAGCTGGGCCAAACTTTGTTTCAAACAATGCAGGTAAAAGGCGTGGTGATCTCACCATGCAAATGCCATGTTGCAGGAAGTGCTTTCTCTAAACCTCCAAGTATTTGACATCAAGTAGGAAAAAACACATGCACTTGCTCGCCCGATGCTCCTGTCCAGTCTGTGCAGTGAAAAGGACTAGTGGGAGAACGAGTTGGGGATGATCTTATGAGGCGTTTCATCACCCATGCGCACCGGAACCAGTCTTTTCATCATCTACAATGCTACTCGGCATCATGTCCATGACGATAAGCCACAAGTATGTAAAAAAGAGGGTGAGACATAGGAGATAAAACCACACTGATGCATCAAAGCTGTGAATTAACATGTTAGAATCGAAATGCTGTTAGATTAAGTTAACCCTGCTGGGATTTGAACTCCATTATATTTTTATATCAGGTGGATAAGCCCAAATAGTTATGCTTCTGTGTGCACATTCAAGGGAATCCGTGTGCAAATATTCAGATTGCTGCAACAAATTAAATATTCATATACCATGACAGATCCAAATGCAATCATTATCAAGGATCTCAGTGGAATGTCTTACGTGTCAGTAATTGACATATTAATACCAAGATGAAGTGCACTGTGATGCATCAAGTGGTGCATATTTTAAGGTTTAAGTTACTTAACTGCAACTATTGTTCTCCAGCATGGGCCTGGCATGGATTCACATGCTCATGAATATTCCATGTCAGGCAATCCTCGATAAAAGTTACAAGAAAGCAACTTTCTCCAGCATGGGGCCTGGCATGGATTCACATGCTCATGAATAACGAATACATAGCAGTACCACATTACACAACCACGGGATGTGGCAAGGCTCAACAGAAGCAATTCATTCTTACCTCCGAACTGTCTCACCTTAAGCAAACGGGTTGAGTAGCACTGCTTGGCCAACTCTGGACTCCTCCCAGGAATCCCTGTCAACACAGTAGAACTTTGTGAAGGTGTGCGTGGACCTCCACGTAGCAGCCCTGCAGATGTCCAGCAAGGGCACACCAGACCGGAACGCTGTCGTTGCAGCGATCGCTCTGGTTGAGTGGGCTCTTAGGCGGTCGGCAGTGGTTGGTTCGCCAACCGATAGTGCGTGATGCAGCCGGAGAGCCACCTTGAAATGGAAGCCTTGGACATGGCCTTCCCATGGTTCACAGGATCAAAGTTCTCCAACAGTTGTGAGGTCATCCGAAAACTCTTTGTGCGTGTCATGTAGAACTTCAAGGCACAAGCAACGACCGGCGATGAACGTTTTGGGAAAAAACACCAAAGGCTTGTTGAGGTGGAATTCCGACTGAACCTTTAGCATAAAAGAGGGGGTGCGTACACAGCACCACCCTCCATTTGTGGAAAGTCTGGTATGGTTACTTGCAGCACATGGCCTGGATCGCACCTACCCTTCTGATGCATAGGCTAGAAAGGGGCTCCCATGAGCCTCGTCAGAACCATGTTGAGTTACCACGCCGGGACACAAGCCTTCACCGGCGGGAAAGACAGAAAAAGTCCTTTGAGAAATACCTTGATGAGTCGGTGGGACCAAAAGGACGATCTTCTTTGGATGTCTGGTGTAGCGGGAGATAGCCGCCAGATGCACCTTGCTAGAGGAGTGTGCCAGTCTTGCCATGGCCACGGATAGCAAGTATGGAAGGATCTGCAGGGCCGTGACCCTCAGAGGGGTAATCTTCTGAGACTGGCACCACGAAGCGAAACGCTTCCACTTGTGACCGTGGCACTTCAAGGTCGACAACGCCCTGGCCTTGGCGAGGACCTCCCTGCAGTCCGCAGGCAACTCATATCCTCCAAACTCTAGGGCTGCAGGAGCCAAGCCCTCAGGTTCAACGATCCTGGGTCGTGATGAAGGATTGCACCTCCTTCTCTGGCGAGAAGATCCGGAACCACTGGCAGCTTGACCGGAGGCAACGTTGAAGGTCCGGATACAAAATCTGCCTCGGCCACACCGAGGCAATGAGTATCATCTTGCATGGACACTGTCTAAATGTGTTTATGACTCGTAGCAGGAGAGGGAACGGAGGAAACGTGTACAGAAAGAGCCCTTCCCACGGGAAGGGGAAACGTGGCACCCCAGGCTCCTCGGCTGGTGGAATCAGCTGGCAAACTTCTGGCACTTGGAATTCGCTGAGGTCGCAAATATATCAATCTGGGGCCTGCCCTATTTGACATTAGTCCATTAGACATTAGTCCACCTGATCCTGACAAAGCTCCCACTGACGGCAGGAGCGCAGTTCCCTGCTGAGGGAGTCTGCAGTGGTGTTCTTGACTCCCGCAAGGTGGAGAGGGATGAGGAACATAGAGTGCCCCCCCTGCTTCCTGTTGTAGAACATGGTGGTGGTGTTGTACGTGACGATCCTCAAAGGCTTGCCTGTCAGACGATAGGAACGACTTGAGGGTCCAGAACACTGCCCGTAGCTCCAGGATATTAATATGAAGATCTTTCTCTTCTGGCAGCCACAGGCCTCTGGCGTGCAGACATTCAGTGTGCGCTCCCCAACCTTCCAAGGAGGCGTCCGTGGTGACTGTCTCCTAGTATGGGGTTTTTTTAAATCTTGTGTCTTGGGCGATGTTAGAGCGGACGCCCCACCATCCTATCGCCCAACGGAACTAGTCATTGAGAGATCTTGTCCGTGAAGCTTCCGCACACCTGTATCCAGCAGGCGTCCAGGAATTCCTGTAGGAGTCGCATCTGCAACCTGGTGCGAGGTAGATGCAGGACGACGACATGCCCAGTAACGACTTGATGGCCTGCGCCGTGGCCGTCTTCATCGATGACAGCCGTTGCACCTTTCCTTGAAGGACTGCTAGCCTCTCCTCCGAGGGCGACGCCAGGCAAGATAATGTATGGAGTCTGGGGCCTAGGAGCAGCACGTTCTGTGATGGCGTTATGCAGGACTTTGTATAGTTGAGAGATTCCCAGATCCATCAGTAGCCGGATGGTCGTCACCGTCGGCCAGCTCCAGTGAGCGGGTGCGAATCAGCCAGTCATCCAGGTACGGGTATACGTGTATGCCCTGTAGACGCAGATGGGCAGCCACTAGTGCCAGGCATTTCGTGAACACTCTGGGCGCCGACTTCAAGCTGAAAGGTTGGGCCTTGAACTACGAAACGCAGAAACATCTGAAGCTTTTTGTGCATGAGGACGTGGAAGTAGGCGTCCTCCAGGTCCAACGACGTCAAGAAGTCTCCTTTTTCCAGTTTGCCGAGCATGTGTTGCAACGTGACAATCCAGAACTTTGTGACTTTAGATATTTGTTCAGACGACGCAGGTTTAGGATGGGCCTACAGCCCCCTGTCTTCTTTCAGACCAGAAATTATCTGGAATAGACTCCAGAGCCATTGGGGAACCAGCTCTATCGCCCCATTCCGCAGCATCGCCCTTCCCTCTTCCAAGAGCTGAGGGATGTGCTGCTCCTGACAGCTAACTGGAGGGATCCGCGGACAGAAACTGCAGGGTGTGTCCTTGGGCGAGAGCGTGCAGCACCCATCTGTCGGTGGTGATCTTTCTCCACTCGCTGATGAACCTCGTCAGCCGGCCTCCCATCGAGGTGCCTGAGTGGGGGCCCGACGTCCCGGTAGGTTCACGCTTGCTTCGACGCTGGTGTCCTGCCTTGCGGGCAACATTTTCCTCCGCTACCATAAGCCTTAGAATGGCCTCTGTAGGCTTCCTGAGTTGAGGATCTGGAAAGCTGTCGGTATGACGTGCAGAACCCTTTTGAAAACTTGCTCAACTTTCCCCGGGAGGAGCGAAAAGAAGAGTGGTGCTGTTGGAGAGTGCCCAGGGAACGTGCTGTCTCCGTATCCGACTTAATGGCCTGGAGGGACTCGTCGACGACTTTCCCAAACAGATTCTCTCTGTCGAAGCGCATGTCCAGCACCTCCGCTTGGACCTCCTGATGGAAATTTGTGGCTTTCATCCAACCGTGGTGCCGAAGGCAGACACTGGTGTCCATTTGCAGTAACTGTATGTCGGTGACATCCAATGCCACTGTAATGGCGTGATCCGACGGCACTTCCTCTTCCTGGAAAAGAGCGATTGCCTCCATCTTCTTATCACCTTGACAGTGGACGCTGCAGTGTAAATCAGCTTCTTTCCCATGGCATCCATCCTTTTGCCCTTGCTCTCCGGAGGGGCCAAAGACGAGGACGGTTTGGCTGACCGTTTCCTCGCGGCCGCCGATACCAACAAATATGGCGATCGCGGCGACCTGAGGCACTTGGGTGCGGAGTCCGGCACCCTAGATTTCTTCTCCAGCCTATCCCGTTTAGCGGAGCCGTGCAAGGGCTCTTCATAAGGGCTAAGCCCTCCTACCAAATATCATCCAGAAGGGGCACCGCCATGATAGTCTTCCTCAGGGCCTCGCGCCTTCAATACAAGAAGCCCTCCTTCTTGGTTTCCTCAAGCACCAGCTGTAATAGCTCGGAGCCCCTGGCGATCATGGAGTGAACGATCCCACCTCATCCGATGGGGTCACCCTATGTGGAACATCCAAATGTGGCGATTCACCATCCCCTGCAACGATGTCTTGAGGTTTAAGGTTGAAATGGGGGCATCAAATGACACTTCCTCTTCGTAGCTGGAGGCTGATCTAGGACCTGGGGGACCACAGGTTCTGGAGCCAGAGGCATCTTCATCAGGATCTCTGACACCAAGGTGTGTGTAAAGTCGACAGAATATCCAAGGAAATGTCCCTCGCCTGAGGGGCAGAACAGGAAAACTAGGTGCTGTGCTATCATCGCCGTTGTCCTCTTCAACATCCTAGTGGACCGTATGCAAGGACTTGTGATCTTTGTCGTCCGTGGACGAGGCCTCTGGTTTGGGCGACAGCCTGGGAGGGCTGTTTCGGGGCCTCCTCGCCCCACTCTCTCCCCCCTCCCCCGAGGGTCTTGCACCGGGGCCTGTGCCGGTTTCACCCGTTCTGGCGTGCCTGCAGACTTTGCCAAAGTCACTGCAGCGGTGTCACGCCTCTGGGGTAGGGACACTGAGCTGTGTGAGCTACCCTATGATCAGCGCCCTTAACTGTCGTGGTAGTAGCAGTCGTCGGCGGAGTCGCCAAGATCTTAGCTTGTGCCGGGTGAGCCTGCTTTGGCTGCTTGGCCTTCTTCTCCTCCGTCCAAGTCTTCTGGGATTTCTCACGCAGTTTAACCGGGGTATAGGACTTCCTCTTTGAAGTTTAGCTTGATGGTAGGCTGGCAATAGAGGCGAAAGGTGATGCTGATCGCGCCCTATCCACTTTGGGACCCGCTTCCGCAGCGAACCTGGTGGGCTCAGACTTGCGGCTCTTGGTCTTTTCTTGGGCCCCCATGGATAAGGCGCCCTCGGAGGACTTAGAAGACAGCTCCTCGGACCGGCCAGTCTTGGTTGAGGCATGACCCTGCTTCAGCACAAGTCAGTGGCCTTAGCATTAAGCAATTCCGCCAGCCTACTACGCCAGTCCTTCACTGTTTTCTTGGAGAAACCGAAGCATATGTCGTACTCTACCTCCTTGTGGTCTGGGTGCAGGAAGTAGAGGCATTGCAGGTGTTTGTCGTCCACAAACACGTTCGGTAGCCCGCATCTGGTGCAGGGCCTGAAGAGAGACCTTCCCTCCTTCTCCTAAGTCATGGTCGAAGGGCGCGAAGTAAGCCCAAAAGGCCTTGTAGAATCTTCGATGATCTTCGCCCTTGAGGGGCACGGAACTTCACCGACAACAGATCCCTGCTGTCTGTCGGCAGATGAAGAAAAGAGCACACAGGCTTCTTTGAAATAAAAATCGAAAACATGAAGAAATGTGCAAATGGCTGGGAGAGCAAACTCAAGGTCTCCCAACACTGAAGCGTGCTGTAAAAATATGAAGTTGGCTGCCTGTCATTGGATGGGGGAGTATGGCCCAGAGGACAGTGATTGGTTTAGAGGAGAAACACCATTTAAGTGAAAGTCAAACTGTTTTTCTTTTACCAAGGATTCCCAGCCCGACGACTAGGAATATTCATGACCATGTGAATCCATGCCAGACCCCATGTTGGAGAATATGGGCTTCCAATAGCTCTGGCAGAGGTCTGGTCAAACACTGTCCTCTACAATGTTCCTCATTTGTCAACCCTCCTCCGCAAATGTCCTTCTCTTGCTCCTCTCTGCCCTCAAGCTCCTTGTTCCTTGTTCCTTCCTCTAAACCTTCCTTCCTCTTCTCGCCTTCCACTTCTCACCCTCTCAACATGACTCCATGCTACCTTACCTTGCCTCTAAACTCTCACATGCTCATCTAACTTTGGTTCCTTTTATACTTCTGTCCTGCTGGTAATTGGGTCTCTATGGGATGCGGCTGAGACACTTGGATTGGATGTGGGGCTCCTCGCCACTGGTGTTTGCATCATTAATTGCAAGTCCATGGCTCTGCAGGCCAAAAGTTTAAAAAGGGAGTCCGTAAACTTGGAATATGGTGGCTGTCTGATTCTGCCATGCCTACTCTGTCCTGGCATTTGTGCAGATCGCCTCCCCTGGAATGCACTCAGTGTTTGTGGTTTCCACAGCCACGAGAACAAGTGAAGTTGCAGTAACAGTGGCGATCACAATTCACACTCATGTACATTATCTCTCTCCTAAGCAGGTTTCCACAATGCAGATCTCCACCGTGGATTACCTACGACCAAGCGAATCTGATTATATCCAAGTCTGACTCACTCCTAAGCATCAGAGTGATTTTTAGTGACCCTGATAAGGTTGGAAATTGGGGCAAGGTGTAGAGCCCCTTGGCGATCCCACATATGCATCCTTTGGGGTTAGCATCACTTAGTGTGTGGCCTGCATGTAACAGCCCCAATTCCCCCCGCCTCAGTCCCTCTCGCCACATTTCCAGGCCTCACCAATGGGACTCTGCCACAGACAGAAAATATTTCAAAACAGATGTGGTGTTCGTTTGTGTTGGTTATAGTAGATGTGGAATATAATTCCTCTATATATGTTGTGGAATACCTAAAGTAAATGCCACGGACTTAGTAAAGTACAGTTTATTTGCCCAGGACATATTGTCGTATTTGACCGTTAAATGTTGAGGCACATCACTAGGATTATGTTAAACTATCATAGATGTTGCTGTCTGGGGCAGGTGATGTACCTAAACAGAACATGTTCAAGTACCTACCTGCTACAAGTTAAGGAACTGAAAAGGATAAGTTATAGGATTTTGTGACATACATGCCTGGAACAGTGATACAAGTGGAGGACACAATAAGGTACATGAATAGGATTCATTGAGGAATACAATGACGTACATGCTTGAAATGCAAGCAATTTGTGATAGAAGATCTGTTCAAGTATACGTAGATAAACATGCCAAAGGCACATGAAGTTAGATCCCTGGAAACATGAAAATGCATATTATTAAAGGTATACAATTGCAATACGTTAAAATGCTCGGAAATGTGTAGATATTCTCTGGTATGCATGCCCAGGATGTGTTTCAACATATTCCGATAAATGCATGGCATATGAGGAGGTACATGCCGAAGATATGTTGAAGTATACCTTCACAGTCCTGCGGTGCCCAGAGCCATCCCAATAACTGAATGTTATCTCGATCTCCTCGCCTACAGAAACAAAAGTGATACCAGTGTTAGCCTAAACATTATACTAGCATTACAAAACCAGCCCCAAGCATGTCTCTTCCAGAAATGTCTCTCAGAGCCAACGTACTTCTAACCAGAAACATGTAACCAATTTTGCAAAACCAACAAAGCAGTGCTCAAACATTAAAAAATCCAATGGTCCAAAACATCTTGTTTTTAAGGAGATAAGTGTTTTTGCTAAGGCTTTGAAATGTGATTACTTCCCCAGTGTTAAACCCAATCTGTTTACATTTGACCACAATACATTCAGACCTCCAAATTGGATAGTGTGACGAATCGGAGCATTTCATCTTCCCCGCAGAGGCGAGCCTTTCCTTGTGGGGCTCGGGAAGTGAGCCCATGACCCAATACCCTCTAACTAAGGGTAAAGCAGCATCTCACCTACTGTGATACTTTACCTGAGAAGAAGTACCCATCTGGAACAATAAGAAACACCAGTCCAACACAAAAGATGGACTATAACGTTACACAGGGAAAGAGTGAGAGAAACCCGGGCAGTTCAAAGCTGCTGTGGCAGCAAAGCGAAAGCACAGGAGAATAAGGTGCAGCCTCCAACCCGGGGAGTAAGCCTTACACTGTGGTGCCCAGAGTCACACCAGGAAGCAGAAAAGCTATGGAGAGCCGAGCAAACAAATGCACATTGATGCAAAAGACATCCAGACCTGACAAAAGAGAAAATACAGGGAAATATTTTCCCGACCGCACAGCAGCGCACAAAGTGACACTGCAGAGGGTGCAAGAGTGAGAAAGAGCAGCTAAAGATGCCATCTTGGGGCACGGAGAAGACTACAAGAGGCAAACTACACACCCGGTGATGCAATCCCAACACCACAAAGATAGCAGGAAGAGCAGGAGACCCAGGGAGGGTAGCAAGTATAATGAATACTACACTCATACTCGTCTCAGTAAGACACTGAGTAACCAGAAGAGTGCAAGTCATTACTGGATCAACCTTACTCGTCCCAGTGAGACGCAAAGTGACAAGAAGAGTGAGAGTCACTACTGGGGTCATCATACTAGTCTCAGTCAAAAGCCAACTGATAAGAAGATTGAGAACTCTCCTTTAAAGAAGATATTGAAAAGCCAAGGGAAGAGAGACCAAGAGAATTGGACGAATCCCATAAGTGATTTAAACAAACTCATACAAGCAATAGCCAAGAACTATTTAAAGATCATATATTGATGGAAAATTGCCTTCTCCTGGCGCTGCTTTCTTAGCAGTCATTCTCGTGGATTTTATTTGTTTTTTGCTTTGTTTTAGTGGTAGGGTCAGAGTAGGTAAGATTTGGACAGAGGACAGACTATTCTTTTTGACTTCACAATTGACTAACAAGAACCCTAGTTTAGTTGCGTTAGGTAGGGAAACCCACAGTTTAGGGAATGTGAGGCAGTTCTCGTTATTTAAATAAAAGCAACCTCCTTCTTCTGACCCTCCACAATAGGTACACAACATATAGTAAGGCGGGCAGGGGGGGGGGGGGGGGGGGGGAGCGTGGAGGAAACAAGGTGTTACAGTTAAAAAGAAATACCTAGAGCCTGTAGAAAAATAGTACATTGTCATAAAAGACAACCCACTCCTGTTATTATATTGTAGGTATGCTATTTGGTTATAGGCACTGTTAAATAAGAATTTGCAGAGTCCAACTGGTGTGTGACTTTAAAAGACTTCTCTCTTGGTATTAGGTAACCCACCTTTCAATATAGGCCTGTACTACACAAGTTGGTAGTGTGACTGAGCAGCCAGGCTTATCTTAAGAGGGGTAATGTGAGCTGTAGAGCTGTACAATGAAGTAAGTAAATACAGGTATCCAAGTAAACACTTAGAGTATACATTTTTATCTATATATACACACAATGATAATTAGACAATCTATAAAAATCAGCAACTACTAGTAACATTAATCCAAAAGTTAGGATTCAATTCAACAAAAGCAATAAAGCAGGCGAGTAACTTTTCATATGTTACACATATTCCGGCACATTGAGTGATGTCATTTGAGGTCAGTAATAACACTTATTCGTGATCACCATTGCAAAACCGAGTTATAAGGAGGGAAAATGTATAGTTAGATCAGAACATACTTTGTACTTTGAAAAACAGTTAGATTCTCCCAGAGTGATGTAGGCAGTCTATTATTCCAGCAATAACAGTGTTCAACATTTAAAACCTGTAAGGGAACAAGCACTGCCGAAGCCAATAGGTTCAGAAGGGGGTCTTTAGGGAGCCAGGACAGCCAAGTCAATGGGCTAGTTCAAAGTTATGATGCACTCTTCTTAGAAAATATTTGAGAAAAGTCAGTAGTTCAAACAGAAAATCGCAGAAGTTTAAGAGGAGCCACCTTGAAGAAGCACAAGCAAAAAGGCCAGTGAAAGTGAGTTGAGGTAAATTAAAAAGTGTAAAATGGTACTCTCCAAGCTAGGAAGCACCACAAATGACAACAGGTAGGTGTTCCCCCAAGCCCCACAGTACCTGTGAACTGAAGAATTTGTTCCAGTTGGATGCAGTGTAGCAGACCCTTGTTCCTGTTCCTTGGTTGTGGTGACGAAAGGGAGGACGTCTGGCGGGCTTCTGCAGCAGCACTCAAAAAAGGGACTCTGCAGCAATGGATTCTTCTTGATTTGTGGTTTTGGCACCTTTTTCTCAGCGCCAAGGAATGACAAACTGCTCTGGTTAGAAGTTATTTGATCCCTCGGTCCTGAACTCTGGTGAGGGGACTCCCTCAAGATGTCCTGCTTCTGTAGGGTCCTCTGGATGCCCACAAAGTTTTGGCAGGATTCGCACTTCCGAAGACAATGCACTCATAGATGGTCAGGGGTCCCTGGGCATTGGGATTCTGGAGCCCTGGAAAGTCACAGCAAGTCAGGGGTTGCACCAAAAAGAAGCTCGTCTCAAGGCTAGCTGGTCCCACCAGCCCAAGGGAGGATGTCGTCCCGTATGGGTATTCCCAGTTAAAACGAAAACGGGGTCAGCACAGCTGCTGGGCTTCATCGGGCACTTTGTGGTCCAGGAGGTTGCTGCTGGCGTCTCTTCACGTCTTCGTCGGATGTTGTCCTCCAGTGGTCGACTCTGCCTCTAGTTTATAAAACCTTGCCTTTTAAGCAAGTTCCCATTCATTCACAGCCCTAGGCTGTCAAACACCCAGCAGGGTGGCTGTCCTTCTGGACAGCCAGCCGGCCAATCCGAACTGGTTTCACTCAGGCACACCTAGAGACAAAGGACAGGGACGTTTCGGGACCCTCTCTCACTTCCTGCCTTTCCAGACACACTGGAGCGTGGGCGGGATTCAGGGCTGAAGCCCACCAAAGACAAAATGCACAAAGGACTCAATCCCGATTAAAACAGAGTAAAAGCCCAGAAGGAACTGACAAGAAGTGGCAAAAAAAGAAGACGGGGCAATTTTGGGAAAATGGTCACCCTTGGGTGCTGTACAGCAGCTGAGAAACCAACGTGTATATACATGACACAAGGTAGTAAAAAAGAAACCACTGCCACCAGCCATTCAAGTTAGTTAGTGTAACAGAATGTTACATGAGAAGTGGGATAAAGGAGTTACTATGTAACCCCTAGCATTCCACATAGGGTGGTGTGGGCTGGACCCACAAAAGAAAAAGGTAAGACAGACAGGAGTCATCTTACTATTCTTTGGAACAGTAGTTCACCCAAGAAAATGTAGTTAAACATTAAGAGAAGAAGTGGCACTGCAGAAAAGGTGCTGTGTGCCACAATGCAAAAGCAGATGACTATGGAGTTTACCAGAGCCCATTAAACAGTAAGAAACACAAACATCCTAATCAGAAAAAACACGAGCGAGTGAGAAAAAAGTCCCACTCACTCAGGAGTGAAAATTAAAAAGCCCCGAGTCCAGCAAAAGAGCTGGGGATCTCCAAGCTGAAAGTGAATTGGCACAGACATAAAAATTCTCCCTAACAGGCACACAAAATGTAAAGACAAGTGGTGGGAAGGGAACCACAAAATAAAGAAAATAGTAATTCAGGATCACTAGTGTGCAAGAATTACCAAGACAACACACTTACAGAAAGAAATAGTGTTACCAAAAATAATTTAGTAGATCTGCATTCACATTTGCAGAAGTGCCGAATAGGACTTTAAAAATACCATAGAAATCGCAGGTTTCTCTTTGGCCTAAAACTCACTGGAGCCCAAACTAGATACAGGAATGTCTAAGGGTAGGTAGGTACCCCCAAAGTCACTTTAGGAGAGTTACAGGTGAGTAGAAAGGTCCCATAGCCGTTAACAATACCAAATCAATAGGCAATCCACAAGTATAGGAAAAAGACCTAGATGTCATGTTTCGAACCCACAGATGTGGATTCGATGGCAAACAACCTCAGGGAGGACCAGAGGAGATCCCAATGAAGAGATCCAGATGTCAGCTCAAGAACCAGAAGCCCAAGAAGAGAACCAGAAGCCCAAGAAGAAGATGCAGCAGAGCAGAAAAAGCACCAATAAAAAATAAATGGGGGAAATGTGGTTGAAACCCACCTGTGCAAAGTCTCAAACCTAGACAACAGGTTGAGCATGCAGAATAACCCTCCAGCTCAGAGCCCACATGTATAGACGTCCAGGAGTGGAAAAGCCAAACCAGAGATCAGCCCAGGACTCAGCAGTCAGCCAGTATGGTGAAATATGGTCCTTAAATTGCTGCAACGGGTGGGGGAAGTTTGGGAAATCCACCAGCAGGTATGCAGACTTGCACTTCTCAAAATTCTACGAGCAAGAATTAGCTTAGGTTAAGTGCTTCCTCTTAAACCGCTCCACTCATGGGGTAAAGGGGGCCCAGGAGGCCACGCCATATGGTTGGCTTCAGTCACATATGGCCTCAAGAGCACACAAACTGTTGAAGGCAGTACAAGGCGTTTTAGTGATATGATTCAGAAGAGGCTTCCCTTTGGACTGTCTCTCCCTCTCCTTCTCCCCCTTCCTCGCCCCCTCCCTTCCTCTCCCTCCCTCCCTCTCCCTCCCTCTCCCTTTCCTTCTCCCCCTTGCCTCCTCCCTAACCTAGGCGTCCAGATTCCCCATGATGGTCATTGGAGATCAGCAACTCTGTACTAACTGGTCACAATGGCAAATGCCTCATCTATCTGACTTCCTCCGGGAACAATCTAAGTGAGTCATGACATGGGAGACAATTCCAATGATGCCAAGAAGAGGTGAATTCTAATCACCCAGGTCTCACTTGCACCTTCCTTGCTCTTCCTCTTGTGCTCCTCACCCTTCTGTTCTGTTCAGCCATTCCCTGTCTTCTACTCCCCCCCTCTTTCTTCTCATTACAGACCCTCTTACATGTTCTCCTTTCTACTCCTACTCTCCTTCGCTCCCTGCCACTAATTTTCCCCTTTCCACTCTACTCCTCTCACCTCTGGACTCAATTCTACTCTACTCCTCCCACTCCTCTCCTCATGGTCACACCCCTCCCCACACACCACTCCTCTTCACACTCCACTCCAACACACTCACTGATCATCTTTTGGCACCTTCTTGTTTTGCTGCCCTCCAGCCTCTTTTCCTTTGCAGTTTTTCAGTGTTAGGAAATATTTCTGTTTTTGCAACATTCCCTCCATAGTTTCAATGGGCCCCCCAATTCTTTTGCCCTGTTTTTGAAGCTCAGCTTTACTTCCCTTCGAAAAGTCAGATATCAGCTTCACTTCCTTGCCTTTTGCTCATTGGTTTGGGAAAACTGATCAGTCCTTCACGTTTCCCTTTTGGATTCTTGTACGTTTTAACACTGCACAAAGCACTTTTGAATCACCCTGTCTTTTTACAGTTGGGATTTTGGTTACTTTTATATGTGCCAAAAGACAAGCTGCTGGCAGCAGATACATATTTACAATTTGTGCATTATTTTTATTTTGCACATTTGCGTTCACCGCGTATGGCTACCAAACATGGCTAGAGCCTTAAAACAAAACAGTACCACGAGATTTCCGTGTGCATCTTTTTCCATATTGTAGTTTGGCCTTATTCCTGCCTTGCCAGGTCAGGAAATTTCTTATAAGGTCACGCACTTGCCCAGGAAAGCAGAAACTTTCGCGGGCTAGTGATGCCTTTGTGAGCGAGTGCCACAGGAAGGGGGTGGAGATGTCTAGTCCACTCAAAATTCGTGGTGCCAGTCTAGGTGTGGGGCAAATGTGAAAACAGTAGTTGTCCCTCATGGGACAACTACTGGCTGTTTGAATGGTGCAGATCCTCATCATTGGTGTGCTTGCACTTGCTTTCAGCTCAGATTTTGTATAAGGAGAGAACCTCTGCAGCCATTTCTTGAGATCATCACTGGAGCCAAGAATCCCTCAATGAAGCAGAGCCTGCTGAAGATCCAAAGATGACTTCTGAAGTGGTCAAGCATCCCTTCAAGTAACTGGAAGAACACTTGTCTTCACCTGTGTGCGGAGACCGTCACTGGAACTCCCCTTTCTCCAACCTGTGAAGTGCCCTGAGGATGCCTGCATTGGTGTTTCTTGGATATCTTCATCACCAGAGGTTGCATCTTGCAGTTGCACCTGACCGGAAGAATCCGCAACTCCTGGGTACCACTCACCGGAACAAACAGCAGAAGGACGAGCCCCTAGCAACCCCCAGACGATCCATCAAGGTATCTGTGAAAATCTGAGTCAGGAGTGGTAAGTAAACACAGTGTATCTGCCCCCCCCACCCCTTCTTGTACTCCATAGGAGAACATTGGGAATAAGTCCCGTTGTCTCCAGCATTCCATTCCACTCACCTTTTGGTCGTTGAAACTGGGTAGAGTAATCTGAAATATAAGACCAAATTTACTTACCTTAGTAAAATCGTTTAATCTTTGAATTTATCACCAACACCAGTGAACTGCAATTTACCTGCAGAGACTCCCTTCAGGGGAGAAACATTGTGGCTCCTGTGACTTTTGGGCACAAGGCCCAATTATTCTTAGGGTTTGGACTGCTTAAGCTAGGGAATTAACTTGTGACTTGGTTCCATCAACTTACCTGCTTGCTTAAGAAGTGACTTTAATGCATTTATGAACCTGTGGTGAATATATATATATTTTTTTTCCTTTTGTTTTGCATGGGGGTATTGTGCATTAATACTACCTGTTAGATTCATTTATCAGTGTGCCCAAAGGTCTATAATAAATTACTATATTTTATACTTGCTGTCTAAACTGTATTAATGTGTGCCATTAAGTGTAGACTCATTGGGGGTACCTGACCCCACTCACACCCCCACCTGAGACTAAGCCTTGACTGCTCTCCATTAGAACCCTGATTGAGTTTTGGCAAACCTCTCATAGTTCCCTGTCCACTATAAATAGGGTGGCCTCCTAAAATCTGTCCACCAGGCCAGATTCTAGAAATCAATCTTAACAGTGAGTGGGTGTAAGTAGATCTTGGTTGTGTGACTTAAGCCTTAACCCTGCCCCTTCCTTTTCTTTCTCAATTCTTAGATCAAGTGGTCTCTCATCCAAAGCACAGACAAAGAAAAGGGCAATTCTTGTTTGGCCCAAAAGGCACCAGGGCCAAAATCCCCGCTCCTCTAACATTAGGTAAGCTCCCTCTAGTATGCCTTCACCCCACTCTACAAACAACCTATTCCTACCATCCCTTCTCATCGCCAACTGTGCCGCTCACCAGCAACATCACTGACACAGCACAGCAGCAACTTCACCGACATGACCATGGATCCATAAAGCACTCCATCATTCACCACACCACAAAAACGGATGCTTGTCAATGTCCGCTTAGCAATCAACCATGCAGCGTACATCGCTGACCTCATCCCCAAACGTGACTTGGACACCATCTTCATAACGGAGACCTGGATGACATCCATCTCCACCCACAACTTGGATGTCTATCCCCAATGGCTACAGAATTGGCCAACAAGATTGTCCAACCAAGATCGGTGGAGACCTCACTATCATTCACAAGGCATCCTGGCCATGCACCCACCTGGACGTCGTTACCAATGACTGAAAACCTTTCCTGCCACTTCCTTCTCTCCTCAACAGACACAGCCACTTTTCACCTCATCTACAGACCACCCAGGCCTAACAAATGCTTCATTGAAGCCTTCAGAGTCTTGGTCGCCACCGTGTCCTCTCATGCATGTCAACTATTTTCTCCACTCCGACTTCAACAACCCTGGTAACCCAGCAATCAAGTCAATGACGGAAGATCGCCACTGCCTACTCGACACTTTGAACCTCACTCAGCACACAAAAGACCCAACTCACAGGAAAGGTAATATACTTGCCATTATCACCACCCTGCCCACCCTCCATCACAACAGAATCCCTTGTAGAAGACCAGTCGACTGAAGACCGAAGACTACTCCTGAAGAGGCCTGGCATCTCTTCCTGCATCTGGCCCAGTGAAGCCCTGCATGACTACCCATTTTCTTTTCCTATTTTTTTCTATTTCATTACAATATTAGCATTTACGGCTATAGTAATATGCCATAAAATCAAGAATTCACAAAACGCACATAGAAAAAGTACTGATTGCCTCCAATAGTAACATGTACACAATCATCAACTTGTCACTGTAAATTTGCAATTTAGGTAACACAATGTATAAGTGTATATTTCAAAATAGTATAATATGATCAATTCAATGCAAGTGCGGTATACATTTAAAAGAAGGTAAGTGAGTAGTGTGGAAAAGGTGGCCCAAGAAAATGTGTGGATGCGCAACCTTGAGATATTCACAAATCGCGCTAAGATAAGTCAAAAATAGGAACAGCTGCAGCCGTGTGGTTAGACTGGTGATTTTCCACTTAAAAGAATGTCTAATATATTATTTGTATTTATCCACGACTGAGTCGGGTAATTTATAAGGGGAAGATCCATGCCCTTTAGATACCTGTTCCATACTGTATCGCTAAATTCCAACTAGAAGAATTAATGCTGCAAGAAAGCGAAGCCAAGTTACTTGGGTGCTGTGAGGGAGGCATGGTATCACAAGTAGACACTGACAAGTGCTGCAAGTTCACAACCTTTATTGATGGTTTAAAAGGGGCTGGAAAATTCTTAGCTTGCCGTATAACTAAGATGGGAGTATTCTTGACCATAACACAAAAAGAAAATCCAGTCCTAGTCAGTCCATAGTCAAAATAAAATGGCCTATACTAATAAACCTAAAGCCTGTCCTCTTTCTAATACAATAAACGTGTAAAGGGAATGTGTATTGCAAAAAGGAAAATCATTGTTCAAAAGACATGTCAGTATGGCTGAGCAAACTAGCTTCCCCACGTTTTGTAGTACGGGGTAAGGTGGCACACTTGGACCTTGCGACACACTCTGGCTTCGGACACAAGGATGCAGCTTGTTTCGTGGACCAGGCCATCTTGGGCTTCCAGGAAATGTCAATAGTTTCCGCTGGACCTCTCCGCTGGATCTTGTTGATATGCCTATATTCTCTCACTCCAGCCCAGGTCACTTTTCAGTTTATATAACCAGTTCAACAAAAGTTTGTTTCATTCTGGTTACCACAATTCAGTACAGGTTTCCCACCGCCGGGCTCAAACCCTTGATTCACAATTTAGAGAGGTTCCCTTCCCCCAAGCTTCAATCACACTTTCATAGGCTTCCCTCCATCGGGCTCGAGCCTCCTTTCACTTTCCTTCCGCTGTTGAAGACTTTCGAAACTGCAAGGCTTTTGCTCTTACCTCAGCACGACTACTTCGACCTTCTTTTCCTCTCCTACACCAAGGCCTCTTGGTAAATGTAGTTCCGAGCACACTACTTATTTCGAGTTTCAAAGATATCACTCACATCCAGGTATCCCTCTGCCGGGATCAAACCTAGCAGCTCGAACCTTGCATCTCAGTTTCGTTCTCTTCCCGCCGCTTTTACGGCATCAGACATTTCACAGAGACTTTCGATTGGGCAGTCTTCTTTCACCGGACCACTCTGTTACTTTGCATCTTTAATTTACAGTTCTTTAAAATTCTTTGCTTTCTCTCACGTCTTATCGGCAGACGCACAACCTTAATTCGTCGCATACTGTTGCCGTCAAGTTTCATTTAACACAGACTAGACTTTCACTGCTTTCATCAACTCACCAGCTGTGTTAATTAATTTTCTTCTTTTGCGGCTTTGATCCGGACGTCAAGGCTGATAACACAACTGATGCTGCACCTCCCCAACTCTGCCATTCACCCAGGAAGGTGGCTGGTATCCTTGAAACACAAAAGGGGTTTGTCTCTTCTCTCTAGCTGGGCTTCCTGCGCAGCCTTCAAGGCCCTTCGGAGGTAATGATCTCTCGCTGGTGTGTCAAAGGTTTCTCTGTCCCACGGCCTGTCACTCTACTCTGCCTGGTTCGCCGTCGCCCTGGAAGAACTGCTCCTTCTCGTGCACCGCCTTACTCAGAGTGTGTATCAGTGTTTCACCTTTTAACCATGTGTGGAGAGCTAATAGGTACCAAGTGCATGTAATTAAGATCAAGTGCCTGACCCTGCCTAATCTTATTAGTGGGACATGTCCACAGTAATGCATCGGTGGCACTCCTTTCAGCCTCAGATCTACTCTTCCTCGGCTCAGTGTTTGTGTGGGTAAGGGGTTGGGGGTTTAGCAGTTGGAATATCCTATAAAATAGGATGGGACAGGGGTATTTGGAAAAAGGGGGAATACCAGGTCTCACCATCGGGCGTTCCTCCCCACTCCCTGAGGACCCTAAAACCCAGTTGTCCCCCCCCCGCACTTGTCCACCCCCAGGGTCTGTATCCAAAGGCGAAGGCCCTGCCCTGGCCACCTGTGCAAGGGATCCCCGGGGTCTAGGCAGTGAAACACGCTCTGGTTTTTCATAGTGCTTTAAGCTTTTTCATAAAATATTAAATGTTTGGCGGTCTCCAGAACCAAGTTCCAACAAAGTCTACAGAACCTATTATGCAGTGGAATTCCTTCCCTAGCTCCCCTGACTTCGTTAAATCCATTGAATTGTATTCTCAGGTATTCTTTGATAATGTAGTCCACTGGAAAATCTTTAATATACAGTACAGTGTCATTGGGATAGGGGTAATTAATTATATCTTCAGAAATCAAAGTGTTGCATTCCAGGTTGTTTCTTATTGATCCTGATCAAAAACATTTTAAATCCGTTTTAAATCTCAAGCACGACGTGTCCCTAACGCTTGCCTCAATATAGTAATTCCAGGTACATATTTCTTTATTGAGGGGTCAAAGGGCGCTGTTCATCAAACAACAGAGAGGCTCTTTTTTTAAAAAAAAAAAGCGACATAATAAAGTAGGGAGGCAGGTGCAGCGCGAACTAAACTCCAGTATAGAATGAAGCGCCAAACTTTCAGCAGAGCAAGAATGCTGATAAGTCAAAACTCAGCATTAAAAAAAACCCAACAGGAGGGTTGGAGCAGCAACTCATAAGGCTTCTTAGGCAGGATACTTCTAGCTTTTTAATGCTTGAGAGATTGAGAGATGTTTATGTCCCTAAATTTCTGCTCCGAATAAGATGATAGGGGGAATTTTAGCTTTATACACATCGAGACAGATTTCAGGGAGTAACCACAGTTTTTCTTAGCAAAGGACAAGCTACCGCCAACCTATTGACGAGCCTTAATCTTAGCCTTATTCATATGGGCTTTCCAAGTAAGTTTGTCGTCGGAGGCGATACCTAGGTAGTCCTATTGTGTTACTATATCCAGGGGCGAATGCCTATATGCCAATAAAGCTGTTTTGCCATCTTTTACGACTGGTTGGAATGTCATGATTTATTTTTCATAGTATTAATGATTAGACTGTTTGAATACTTATATAGGGTATCAAGCCGTAACTGGAGGTCAGCCGTAGTCCAGCATAACCAGATCATCTGCACATCCTAACCACATCCTAACCATGGTATGAAATGCATGCCAAGTCTGGGGGGGTGGAGATGCTTTTTTAGTTGCTAATAAATCACACATGTCTGAAAGATACATATTAAACAGTGCTGGGGCCAATATACAGCCCAGTTTTAGTCCATTAGGAGTGTCCAATCGGTCAGTAAGATCACCTGCGTGGGACAGCCTAACAGGCAATTATCATCCTAAGTAAGCCTCTCGAGATACCCAAAGAGGCCAGCTTGTACCAGAGCACTTTGTGAATTACTGTGTCGAAGGCAGAGTTATAATTCACAAACGCCACATACATGGCCTGATTTAATAAACTCCAGTTCTGTCGTGGACACCAAAGCTAACATGTTTACGTACGTTCTGTGCCCCTTACGGAAACCGGTCTGATTCATGGGTATGATGTTATGCTCAATTGTCCATTCAGTCTATTCCCGTAGAAGGACTCTTGCAAATATTTCGCTTGGGACATCAAGCATGGCTAAAATCCTGTCATCTTTAGGGTCAGAACGCAGTCCCTTCTTGTAAACTGGTACACTTACACTCTGCTACCAGGATTTGGGCAAAGTAGCACAGTAACTGACTGCAGTAAGCAACTCGTGTAGGAGCTTTCCCCACCAGTGTACGTTCAGCTTGATGAGCTCATTACAAAGCCCATCAGGCCATGGCACACGTGTTTTTTTTAAAAAAGTGGACACAATGCCCAAAAGTCCTAATCATTTGAATGCATAGATCGATCTATCAGAGGGCAAAGTAAAGTTGCCGGAGGGAGTCGACTGTCTACCTACCGTTTCACCAACATACTTAACCCAATCTTCTTTAGCGACACGAGTGACCGGCACAAGGGAGAATTCAGATGGATTCACTAGCCTACAGAAGGCCTGTAATTTTTGTTCCTAGTTATAACAATAAGCTCACACCACTATTCTTTTTACAATACAATTTAAGCCAATGAGTACAACACACCCGTCAGGTTCTAGCTTGCCGAGTGTTATCTGCACTGGTCATATTCGACCGGCCAATCAACCTAATCGTCATATAACATAATTTCCTTTTTTCATCCCGTATTTGTTTATCATAGTAATGCTTCTGTTTAGTTTTGCACAGATATTTTGAAGATTTTGTGTTATTATGACCCGCTCGGTGTGAAAAGGTTATCACATCAGCTAGGTCCTTTGTTGCTGCATTCTTTTCCATGAATATATGATATGATGTGGCATTTATAACACGCCTAAACACAAGTGTTTCTAGGCGCAACAAGGAGGGGGAAAAAAAGGGGGGACAAAATAACCATCTTACTTGGCCTTGTGTCATTCAGATCAGGCAAGTGCGGGGAAGAGGGAAGGAAAGAAGTGCCAGGGGGGTGGGGGGGTTGTGGGGGAAGTGTAGTTCCCTCACAAGTGCAGCTGGTGGGTGGCTCATAAGTGCAGAGAGAAGGTACTGTAGTGTCGCAGATACAGACCTGTAAGTGCTGGGGAGCCCGGAAGCAGCGCAAGGCAACTGGACATGCAGGAGCATGGGCCAGAGTTCAGAGGGTGACCAGTACGCGGAGCAGTCAGGTGCATCAGCAGGGGAGCGCAAGAGAGAAAGCAGAAGCGAAAAGGAAGGTCTTGAGTTGTTTCCTGGAAGCAGAGGTGGTTCTGCTCAAGTATGAGCGCGTCATGGAGGCTATTCCAGAGGGAGGCGCCAGCCGAGGATATATATATCTGCCCCAAATTATCTCCTTGGCGAAGCGTCTGACCCTCAGAGAGTTGGAGGTGGATGAGCAGAGAGCTCGAGAAGGAAGATGTTTTGGAAGAGTACGTTGGAGGTAGAGCAGTGCCATGCCCTAGAAAGCCTTGTAGAGGATGCAGAGGTCTTGAACTTGATCCTTGCAGCCACTGGGAGCCAGTGAAGAGATTTCAGAGCTGAAAGATACGATCCCTGGGCTTGAGGCCAAGGACAAGTCTTGCAGGCCAATTCTGGATACGTTGTAAAGGTCGAAGAGTAGAGGCAGGAAGATTTAGAAAGAGGCTGTTGCACTAGCCCAGTCTAGAGAGGACCAGAGCTATGGAGACAGTGAGCTTCTGGGGGAAAGATGTTCAGTTGGTATATTATCCTCAGACCCGTTAGGCAGGAACCCCAAGGATGCCAACCAAGAATATGGATCCTCTGGGAAGTGTCAGGATTGGATCTCCAAAAGCCCCCGGTTCGCCAATTGCAAGTTGTGAGTAGACCACTTGAGCCTATTCCCACCTTGGTTTACTGCCAGTGATATCGAATTATCAACTGGGGGAATCTTAATCACTATGCCAAAGTAAGCTGCAGTAGGATAGTGGTCGCTCGCTTCACAAACTTCGACTTTCATGTCTATTTTGTGATTTAACAGGGTCTGGGAAATATATAAATAGTCAATAGTCGAGGAGCTACGCTGGGCAGCTGTTAGGGGAGTTTTCCTAAAGTCCACTTGGAGTTAAGACTCTATAAAACTATCCCTTGGTATACAGGCCACCACACTTCTAGTGTAAGTCTGTATGACCCAAAAGATCTGGTAGAATGGCTGAGCAGCCAGGCGTATCTTTTGAGGAGGATGTGAGCAGTAGGTAAGTGCACTGAACCCAGTCAATACAATAGTCCAAAGAAACCTTTACACACTGAAAGTTATAATAAAATATACATTTTATATACACAAAGCAGGTAAGACAATACTCTTTTAGACTACCCAATACACATAGGAAATATCAACAATACTTTTCAAAGCTTCAATAGTAGTTGCTTGCGCTTACAATTGTTACAGAAAATTACACTAATGACAGTTCTACCATATAATAAGTAGTGCTGTGCACCCACACTTGTTACAGAGAAATGAGTTTCATTAATTTATAAAATCACACAGAAAGTCTGTAGGAAGGAAAAGAAGCGTTATTAAACACTGTTAGCAGTGATATATTTCTCAGCAAAATTTGTCAAGGATTCTAATGCTTTTGCAGTCCAATCCCCAACTATCCATGAGTTCAAGTCGTGTAGAAGTGGAACAAAAATATTATGCAGCAGCAGAAAAGTATTCTTTTAGTTACTTAAATAGAATACTAACACAATGTATAGGGACCCTACAAAGGACACTCTAAGGAGCACAAGCTGTTAAACCTGGGTCTGAGATATGCATGGACACTCAAACACTTTGTAACGCACTCCAGTCACACTGAAGCGACTATTCGGCTTGAGGTAAGTTCAACCTTTAGCACCACAGTACCTCAGGTTAGATGAAGCAAATGCAGCTGGATTCTTTCCTGTGCCAAAGCGACAGACAGTCTCCAGATTCCTCGGTCTGGTGACAAAAGGAAGGACTCTGAATGGGATGTCACAGCAGCAGTTGCGAGAAAGGACCCTCAACAAGGATTTCTTCGGTCTCCCATGTCGGTCTGTGGTTTTTGCACCTTTTTATCAGCTCCAACAAAGGACGGTTATCGCCCGGTCGATCTTGCACGGTTCTTCAGTCCTGCACTCTGGTGAGGGGACTTGGATGAGTGGGATTGTGCCTCAGGATGTCCAACTGGAGCTCACCAAAGTTCTGGGCGGATTTGTCCACACAAAGACGTTGCCCTTCGAATGGGTCGGAGGTCCCTTGGTATTTGAGGTGTGCAGCCCTGGAAGGTCACAGCGCCTCGGGGATGGTTCGATCTGCAGTTCGTCTTTGGACTAGTTGGTCCCACCAGCCAGAGGGAAGGAATCTTCCTCTTCGGAGCTCCTCTGTCCATAAGAAAACTGTCAGAACAGCAGTGGTTGCTTCACTGTTACTGGAAGGGTCTGCAGGCATCTCTTTTATTTGAATTTCCCATCCACTCCTCTGCAAACACTCCACAGTTTACATAAAGGGGCGGGTGGCTGTCCAATCAGGACAGACATTCCACCCCAAGTCTCCCCAGCCAACAGTGGGAACTGGTTCCATTCAGGCACAATGGCAGACAAAGGACAGGGTAGTGTAAAACTCCTCCCCTGCTTCCTGCTTTCACAGACACACTGGAGCCTAGGCGGGGACACCGACGGGTTCAGACCAAAGGCAAAACCTGCACTCCCAGAAGGGTAGAAGAAGGGCTACCAAAGGACAACCCCACAAGAAATGGCAAAAAAGAAAGGAGCCAACATGTTAGAAAATAGGTGACCCTTTTGTGCATAACCGAGGCTGTGAATACGGTCTGCGGTAGAAAATAGCACATAAGTTGGTGGAACACATCCACTGCCACCAACCACACCTACAGGGTTGTCACTGTGACCATAAAGTCACATGAGCAGAGAGAAGGGGGACACATAAGGTGGTGTGTGCTAATCTCTCACAGGTTAAAGTTTTAGGAAGGATAGTAAGTATCCTTCTATCCTAAAGAACAGTCTTAAGGATAGTCAAAGAATATCAAAGGAGGAGCCAAAGGGTTCCCATCAACACTGCACATAGGGTGCTGTGTGCTGCAAAAGTGGAACACAGATGCCTTTAAGAGATGTGGAGGAAAGCAGACTCCCTAGGATAAGGTGAAACAAAATAACAGAGTTCCCAAAAGTCAGAGCAAAAAAGAATGAATGAGGGAAAAAAAGGCTTCCCTCATTCACGAGGCAAAGAAAATGGTTCAGAAGTCCAGCAAAAAGTGCTGGGGGTCTCACTAGGAGAGGGGATAAAGCATACAACGGATAGATCTCCATAGAAGTAGCTCTGGTAACATTTCCTGGCAAGTCACTTGGGGAGCGACCATTAGGCACGCACAAGCCTAAGGAACACAGTTACTTCACCCAGGAGGACCGTCGTCCACCATGTAATGTTTGTTTTAGAATTTAATTTCTATGAGCCTTGTGCTTAGTTAGGCCAGTCGGTGTTTTTGCATTAAGGTCTCCACTCAAAACAATTAGATGTGAATGTGCATAATGAGCTAAGAGCTCATTCCTCCCAGGCCCTCTGTACGGCACTGGCCTCTCACTTCATTTCGAAAACTCAGGACATCCTGTCCTCACTCTCCTCCCATCACCTCCCCCCCTCTATTCCCTGCCCGTCCTCTGTCCCTTCTGCAGCCACCCCTCCTCTCTCCTTCTCTGCCTTTCCCCTTTTCTCTACTGATGAGGTTTCGAGACAAGTCCGATCTATGAAAGTCTCGTCAACACAGGTCCACTCCTGCTCCTCCAAAACTATTAAGGACCACATCGACTCCTTGGCTCCTGCCCTTGCTGACTTCTGCAATCACTCCTTCGCCTCTGGAGTCTTCCCATCCCCTCTCAAGCCTTCCCTTGTGCACCCCCTTCTTAAGAAACCCTCCTCCGACCCGTCCTGCCCAGCTAACTATCGCCCTATCTCTATCACTCCTTTCCTGGGCAAGCTCCTGGAGAAACTTGCCATCTTCCAGCTTAATCTCCATGTTGAATTTGTTGGTAGCCTTCATGACCATCAGTCTGGCTTCAGAGCTGCCAGAAGCACGGAAACTGCTCTCCTGAACATCCGTGAGGACCTGCTCTCGAACCTTGACTCTAACATTCCTTGTGTTCTCATTTTGCTTGATCTCTCTTCTGCCTTTGATACTGTCAACCATACCATCCTGCTCAACCGTCTCCGTGATAACCTGGGTATCACTGGTCAGGCTCTGGCTTGGCTGACCTCTTTCCTCTCAAATCGACCCTCCCAGGTCCAACTGGGGTCTTTCCTGTCTGACATTTTTTTCTCTACCTGTGGTGTCCCCCAGGGTTCCAACCTCTCTCCCTGGCTGTTCAACCAGTACCTGGCACTTCTCGCCCACCGCATTGCTGCTCTCTGCCCCTACTTTCAGTGCTATGCTGATGATACCCAGCTCATTTTCAGGCTACCCTCGGCCTCCTCTTCTCCTTCCCTCATCTCTGACTGTCTTTCTGCTATCCAGGAATGGTGTGCCGCCAACGACCTCTGCCTTAATGCCAGTAAGACCGAGATTCTACTCATCGGCACACCCACTCCCTCCTTCCCTGCAGCTCTCTGGCCGGCCTCTCTTGGCCCTCTTCCTGCTCCTACCTGCAAGGCTAAAAACCTCGGGGTCATCTTCGACTCCACACTCTCCTTCTCGCCTCACACTTCTGATGTTTCTAAGAAGTCACACTACCAGCTGCACCTCCTTAGAGGTATCCTTCCTTTCCTCTCCTTCCCCCAGAAGCTCACTGTCTCCAGAGCCCTGGTTCTCTCGAAGCTGGACTACTGTAACAGCCTCTACCTAAATCTACCTGCCTCTACTCTCCGCCCTCTGCAACTCATCCAGAACAGGACTGCAAGACTTGTCCCTGGCCTCAAGCCCCGGCACCGTATCTCTCCAGGACTGAAATCGCTACACTGGCTCCATGTGGCTGCGAGGATTAAGTTCAAAACCCTCTGCATTGTCCACAAGGCCTTCAGGGGCCTGGGGCCAAAATACCTTCAACTCTCCCCTCCTAAATATCTTCCTTCTCGAGCACTTCGCTCATCCGCCTCTAACTCCCTCAGGGTCAGCCGCTTCTCTAAGCAACGAGTTGGTGGGAGATCTCTCTCCGCTGCAGGGGCCTCCCTCTGGAACAGCCTTCCTGCCTCCCTAAAACTTGAGGAGAACCATCTCCGGTTCCGGAAGAGCCTCAAAACTCTCCTCTTTGCTTCTGCTTTCTCTCCCCCTCTCCCCTGCTAAATCACTGAAATTGTTCTAAATCAGCAACTGGGCCACTCACCAATCTCGGTCCTTGGCCCAGCCACTCTCCCCTGCACTGCCTTCCCGGCAACCCCTGCACTGCGGGACTGTCTCTGTATCCCTACAGCCCCTCTTCCCGGCACTTGTCTGCACTTATCTTGCACTTGCCACCAGCTGGCCCTTATTATTTTTCTTGTTCGTTAGTAACCGTGTACTGCACTTTCCCCTCTGCCTTTCCCCCTTGCACTTTTCCCGTCCCCTTAACCTTGCACTTGCGCAATCTGAATGACACCTGGCCTAGTAGGATCGTTGTCTGTCTCCCTTTGTTCCCCCCTCCCTGCCTCGTCGCGCTTTGAGACACTTGTGTATAGGCGCGTTACAAATGCCATATCATATCATATATCATTGACACTGGATATTTATTAACTGTGTGTTCAAGAGGATCATAGATGTTAATTATTACTATTTGCAATGTCTTGCTTTTAACCAAGGAGTCATGAGAAGGATTCCAGTTAATAATGCCAGCGAGTAATTTATTAACAGAGGTTTTTAGCTCGAAGCTCAAATGATGTATCCACGATAAGGAGCGAACCTCTTATATGACGCCGCTTAACACCCTTAAATGCAAATTTGTAGATGGTATTCCTTCCATGAATCATACTATTTTCTGTAAGCCAACTCTCCTGTAAGGAGAGCATTTGCAAATTGGTCCTAGGGACGAATTTTGTTGACTAGTAAAAAGGAGTATAGCAACAGTCTTGGGGCTATTCCTCGCTGAAGTCCCCGACTAGTGTATGGAATCCTTCCTGCTCCAGTTGAGTTTTTCATGACGACAGGTTAGCTCTAGGATCTTCTAGAGACTGCACTCTCCGGAGCAGACCTAGAGTTATTTATTACTCCTCGCTTGGTTGCGGGACAGTGAGTGAGTCATCTTTGAGGACTATTCAATGTTATTGCTTATGACGTCTAAGTGTATGTTGTTATCAATGTACTCACAAAAACATTCTTAACCCAAACTCACCATCATGCATCACAATAAGGTCAATTATATGCCGAGGAAGGAAATGAATGCTTGAATTAGCGTGTCTCCTTTGTTCCAAGATCTCAATGTTAGTCAAGATTTGGTGCAGTACCCTGTGGGTGCACTAAAACAACCTAGACCTCCTGGCAATATGAACCCAACCTTTAGTATAAGTCTGTACTACACAGGTTGTTAGTGTGGCTGAGCAGCCAGGCTTATCACAAGAGGGGTCAATGTGAGCAGTAGGGTGGTTACACAGAGATTCACAGCGACAAGTATCCAAATAAACACTTACACTCAAGGATTCTTGATTAAACTATTATTAATGTATTTAACAGTCAGTCTGAATAAGCCTTCTTCAGAAGGGGCAATATAAAAGTCACACACAAATACACTCAAAAATGCACTCTCTTACTTTCTCTAAATCAGCAAGTACCCATTTGGGATGGCACACAGACACTTCCTACATCTTAAGGTGACTTAAATAGCTAGGACACTGGGGACATTAATATATCACTGGTACATTTAGAGCAATACTGAGATGGGTGTCAAAGAATAAGGTTATTAGAACACAACAAGAGATCACACACATATTCTGAAGCAGGTAAGTACTTTTGAACCCCCAGTGCAAAGTAAGTTAACCCCTTCCTGGAAGGAAAGCAAAGCAGAATGTCAGAGGTAAGAATAGTCATTCAGGGAGCCAGGCCAACCAATGCCAATTGGGCAAAAGTCTAGGTGAGCTGAAGCACTTCTTTCAGGTAAGTAAAAGTCTTGCACAATGTTTTAGAAGTCTTTGTAAAAAAGTAGAATCAATGTAGGGCCACAAGCTGAGAGGCTTGTGAGGGGTAGATGATGCAACCAAGACAAGTCTCAACTGAACAAGTAAGGATAAACAACAAGAGGTAAATCCCCTTATTTTTTCAGTACCTTTGGTTGGAAGAAATGGTTCCAGCTGGCTTCTGTTCCTGTGCAGCTCTGCAGATCCTGTTGTTCCTGGGCCTCAGTCGTGGGAACAAGAGGGAGGACTTCTGGGGACTGCAATGGGAAGGTCAGCAGCAGCAAAGGGCAAACTTCAATTCAGCGGCACTTCGCGGTTTCAGCTCCTCACGTCTCAGCAAATAGCACCACCACGGTTCGCGGCTACCACTTTGGACTTTCCTCGCATTTGGGGGCCAGCACTCTGTTGAGGTGGCTCAGGCTTGGTCAGTCCTGCTGCCTGGGAGTCCAGAGGATCTTCCTGAAGCTCGGGTCTGACTCAAAAGTGATGCACCCAATCTGGTGTTCCCCTCCCTGGTCCTTCGGTTCCAGTAGCAACAGCAGAAGTACAGCCAGCCTTGAGAGGATGTCCAGTCGAGTTCACTTTGGAGTTGATTGGTCCCACCAACTCAAGGGGAGAAGTCGTCCTTGCAGGGCTTCTCTAGTCGAGGTGAATTTAGAGTTTCAGCACAGCAGCAGGGCTTCACCGGGCAAACCAACGGACCAGGAGTTGCAGCAGGCATCTCTTCCAAGTTCTTCTTAAGATTCCTTTGTCCAGTGGTCGACTCTGCCTTCCAAGCCAAAACGTCTTGCCTTTTATGCAGGTTTCTCCCATTTACTCCAGCCTAGCTGTCAAACAGCAGGGTGGCTATCCTTGCCAGACAGCCAACTGGCCAATCACCTTTGGGTGCATTCCTGTAACCGAGGGGATTAAGCACAGGGAAATTCGGGCACCTCCCTCACTTCCTGCCCCTGCCAGACACTCTAGAGCTATAGGCAGGCTTCACTCGTGAATCACGCCAAAGACAAAAGGAACAAAGCGACCAAACCTGGTTTGGCACGCAGAGTAAATTTCAAAAAGGACCTTTCCAGCATGAAATGGTGAAAAAAGAAGACTGGGCCATTTTGACAAAATGGGCACCCATGGGTGCTTTACTGCAGCTGCGAACGCAGCCCACAGTAAAAACACACACCGGTAGTTAAAAGTAAACCACTGCCACCAGTCATTAATTGTAGAAAGGGTAACATGAAAATGCTACATGAGAAACTAGGCAAAGGGGATACTAAGTAACCCCTCCAGCACCCTATTGTAAGATAGTGTGTGCTGGGTCTAGAAAGTTACAAATGTAAGTAAAGTCAAATTTCACTTCACTGCTCTTGGAAACAGTAGTTTATCCAAGAGAGTGTATTTAAACCTTTGGGAAATCTGAAAGACTTCCTTATGCCACTGCACTGAAGGTGCTGTGTGCCACAATGTAAAAAGATGATGCCTATGGAGTTTATCAGACTCCAAAACCAAAACAAACACACAGTGATCAAATCACAGAAAAATACAGACGAGTGGGGAAAAGGTCTCGCTCGCTCCAGGTTAAAAATGAAAAGTCCGAGGCCACCAGGGGGCGCAGGCAACATGGCCGCCTGAGCTGAGAGCTCCGTACCCAGCCCCGGGTAATTGTTGGCACCAAAGAAGATTGGGGGCCCCACCCTCCTCGAGACCCCCCTAAGAGATTGTGGGAACCCTCGGCCACCAGCTGGGTCCAACTCCGACCCTCGTCCGTCAAGGCATCGCCGAGTTCCGCCGCCCGAGGGATCCGCCGGCCCCTCCCCCCACACCCTGGAGTGGAGCTCGACCGTGGGCAGCGCCGGCCACGCCAGACCCGGAGAAGGAGGGACCAGACGCGACGCGGAGAGTGCGGAGGCCGAGGCAGAGACCGGAGGCGGGACCCGCGGCCGAGCGAGGACACAACCTGAAGCCCGGACCCGCAGTGTAGCGCGTCGGCCCGGCGCGAGAGGTGAGATCGCCCCCGGCGCACCCACGGATCCCCCCCCCCGGCTTCAACCTCCGTACCTGAGGACGCACGGGGCTCGACGTGGGACAGCGACCCCAGACACCCACACGGGAGGCCGACGCGGGTGCGCGCCCCCCCCCTCTTTTTCTAGCCTTGCCCCCCCCCCTCTCGGGGGACGAACGGGGCCCGAAGCGGGTCCGTGGCGGCCCTAGCCCCTACTGCACCAGTGAATCCCGGGGGGCCGACGCAGGAGCGCGCCCCCCCCAGTCTGGACTCTCCCCATCTGGGACAAGCGGGGCTTGAGGTGGGACTGCAGCGGCCCCAGCCCCCAATACACCAACGGATCGGGGGGCCGACGCTGGAGCGCGCTCCCCGCCGCCCTCTCTCTCGCCCCGGCTTTGGCTCTCCCCCCCTCCCCCGATGATAGAGAGAGCGCAGAAAAGGGAGGTGAACCCAGACTGACTGTCAAGGTGGGACCCTGAGAGGTGAGACCTACGACAAAGAGGCAGATACACGGAGAAATACAAGGGACCACGACTATTGGTGGGAGGTCAATCAGACCGTTCCCCTCACATCCACCCCACCAGAACACGACGCCGCGAGCACACTGTGGGAAGAGAGGGCACTGGAGGCACACCAGAGGACCCCACCGACACCGGACCCCCACTTTCTCGACTAGGCCACATTCCACACACGAAAGCTTCGGCTCGGCTGCCCCCACCGCCCGGGATCGTCGTCGGGGGGGCATTCGTCCACCAGGTGCCTGCCCGTCCCGCCTCCGGGGTTGTCAACTACATACTGCATCCTCCCACGATCAAAATTGTGGGTTGGATAGGTCACACCAACCACAGCCCACCGGAGTGCTCTTCCCATGAGCTGGAGGGAGAGCCTTGCCAAATACCAATTTGTGGCTTCTGAGGGCGAGATGGCGACGGGGGGCACCTCTACCCCTCCCCCCGACCTGGGGGCTATACAAAACAATATCCAGATAATCCTAGAGGAGATTCGCGGGATGAGAACGGACATGGGGGCCAAATTGGCGGATCTTACCACCAAAGTCACCACCCTCGAGGACCGGATGGAAGGAGTCGAAAATAATCAGCTCTCCACGGCGCTTCTCGAGACCCAAATGGAGGTCAGATTTCAGGATATGCAACCGCGGGAGGAGGAACTTCGGTTTAAAGTGGACGACATGGAAAATAGAGAAAGGAGGAGCAACCTACGCATTTTTGGGCTGGCGGAATCCGAGGGCGAGACCACACAAGGTCAGGAGGGCAAAGTACTGGACATTATAAGGATTGCCCTGGGTGAGAATGCTGGAGGCGAGATCAAATTTGTTAGGGTCCACCGGGCGGGCGGAGGGGGCAGGGGCCCACGCTCGGTGCTGGCTCGATTGCATCACTACAGAGACAAAGCCAAGATCCTAGAGAAAGCGAAGAACCTAGGCAACATCCAATACGGGGACTCTAGGGTGTCCATATTTCAAGACCTTTCAGCCCTCACCCTACTAATGAGGAAGAAATGTGGCACCCTCACAAGATGGCTACAGGGGAAAGGGGTCAGATACCGCTGGGGCCACCCCTTTTGTTTATCGTTTGAATGGCAGGGAGAGAAGTACCATCTGATCTCGGAGGAGGACATCCAGAGGGCCACAGACGACCTACTTGGCGATATCCCCGCTCCCTCTGGAGGTAGAGTGGGTGGCACCCAAGACCTCCCTAGGGGCCCGGTCGGTCCGGGAAAGCTCAGCGGCAAGTCCAAGGTCAAGGGTACTCGCAAATTCCCGAAAACAAGACACCCATCAACGGCCTCCGAGGACCACCCGAACTCATGACTATACCACTCTCTCGGGGGTTGAGGATCCCTACGGAGGCTCCTGTGTTCTAAACTTTGGCAGAGCTGGAAATTGAGGCCTGGCCTAACAGGGCCAAGGCCGGGCGCCACGTCAGCGCGAGTTTTAACCCGCCAGGTTGAAGGGCGGGAAGCAGTTTGATGCAATGTTAATGGTTTGGTTGTGGTTTTCCCGGTGTGGGGCTGAGTTTGAACCTTGAGGTGGGTGTGGGGGCCGGGGGGCTCTTTGGCTCCTGCGCTGACTGCCCCCACCGAGGTAATGGTTGGGGTCGATATAGACGGAAAAACAAGAGTTGGGGATCCCTAATATAAGAAATACCCGGGGCTGGGGTAAGAGTCCTTGGTGGTTCGTTGACCAACCCCGACACTAGTTGGGGGGCGTGGACGGACGCCTTACAATGAAAGGGAAAAGGGAATGGGGGCAGGGGGTGAGAGGGGAGGACTGGGTGGGGGAGGGGGGTGTGGAACACAGGGGAAGGGAGGGGGGAATAGCCGAATCAAACTAGGGCTCGCAATGCGGAAACAGACTACAGGGCAACACTGCGACACAGGACAAACAGAGGGGGCATCCCCATACGACAATGGTTGAGGGCAAGATAGGCACACTTAATGTCAAGGGCCTTAACTCCCAGAACAAGAGATCCCTGACGAGTAACATGTTTCGCAAACAACAACTAATGGTACTCTTCCTCCAAGAAACTCACTATAGACAGGGCAAGGAATCACCCATAAGGGGAAGGGACATTGGATCTAATTATTGGGCATCCCACAGAAGCTCCAAGAAGGAGGGGGTAGGGATCCTCCTGAACAAAACGTTCCATCTCTCCAATATTGAAACCAAGAGGGGCTTTGGGGGGCGGTTCCTGGCAATCAAGGGCACTCATGAGGGCGAACGCATCACTCTGGCCACCCTCTATGCACCCAACTCTGGCCAGATTAGGTTCCTAATCCAAATTATGGGGGTAATTGATGAATGGGCGGAGGGGGCCATGATCCTCGGGGGCGACTTCAATCTGGTAGTGGACCCCAAACTAGACTGGTGGACGGCCCGAGGGGTTGAACCCAAGGCGACATCTAAAGATAATATCTCATTCCAGAATCTCCTGAGGGAACACTATTGGGAAGATGTTTGGCGGGCGACACACCCAGAACCGGGAGGCTATACATTTTTCTCGCCTCCACACTACACATACACCAGAATTGACCTGCTCTTGACCTCTAAGGAAGGAGGCGGGGTGGCCACGGATCCACGAGTCGAGGCAATAACCTGGTCCGATCAAGAGCTCCTGGTGGCGAGCTGGTTTCTCCCCGTCTCCCCTCGATCAACCCACTGGAGGTGCAATGATGTGCTTCTCAGAGACCCAGTCTTTAGGGACTTCCTGAGAGGCGAAATGGCGGCATACTTCGAAACAAATGACAATGGGGAAACAGACATGCTGACGGTGTGGGAGGCAGCAAAGGCCACCTTTCGCGGCCTCCTCATAGCGGAGGGAGCCAGACGTAAACGGGAAAAGGGGCTCATCGAAGCCAGGATACGGGCGGACCTTGGAATCTTGCGGGGTAGGCTCAACCAGGGGGGGACGGACAGGGAATCCATCTTAGTGGAAATGAGCGAGAAACGACAGGCCCTACACACGGTTCTCATAGGAGAGGTGGTTAAGAAGCTGAGATACACACGACGGAGGTACTACGAGAGGGGAGACAGGGTGGGAATGCTGCTAGCTCGCAGAGCCAGGGGATGTCGACTGGAGAGAAGGGTTGGCCCCATCAGAGGCCGGGAGGGCTCCATGCTTAATACCAAGGCAGAGGTTGTGGGCTCCTTCGCAGATTATTATAAGGAACTATATACAAAACAGGGAGGAACATCAATAGAGGAGATGCGGGCTTACTTGGAGGAATACCCCCCGCCCCGCTTGACGGAGGCGGAACTACAGGAACTAGAGTCGGACATAACGGTTGACGAGGTTGAGGCGGCCATCAAGAGGCTGAGGGTGGGCAAGGCACCGGGGGGAGACGGCTATACAGCCGATTTTTACAAACAGTTCTCACCTTCGCTGGTGGAGCCCCTAGCCAAGCTCTTTAACCAATCCGAAACGAGGAGACGCTCCCACCCTCCTTTCTCCAGGCCCTCATTACGGTTATCCCGAAGCCGGGAAGGGACCCGAGGGATTGTGGCTCCTACAGACCCATCTCCCTCTTAAATCTTGACGCCAAGATATTCACTAGAATCCTGGCGTCTCGCCTAGAGAAGAGCCTCCCACGACTGGTTCACCCTGACCAGGCGGGTTTCATACTTAACAGACAAGCCTCGGACAGCATGCGTAAAACTCTCCATGTGCTGTACTCAAGGGAGATCCGGGACGAGGGAGCTCTGCTCCTGTCCCTAGACGCGGAGAAGGCCTTCGATAGGGTGAGCTGCGAATTCATGGGAGAGGTCTTGTCTGCGGTGGGGATGGGCCAGAGGTGGCTGGGCTGGATGGCGGCACTGTACTCCTCCCCAACAGCCAGGGTGGTGGCTAACGGGACGAAGTCAGAGCCTTTCCCCCTGGGGCGAGGTACAAGACAGGGATGCCCACTATCCCCCCTGATATACGCCTTAGTTATGGAACCCTGGGCAGTTTCGGTACGCAACAATGAAACCATCACAGGGGTTCGGTTGGGCGACTCCCATTGCAAGATTAGTCTGTTCGCAGATGACGTCCTCCTGTACGTTACCAAGCCATCACAGACGATCCCTCATTTACTACAGGCCCTGACGCGCTATGGTAACCTCTCCGGGTACAAGGTCAACTTAGACAAGTCTGTGGCATTCGTGGGGGGTCAGTTGCCAGAATCGGAGATACAATATGTAGAAAGTCTCCCCTTTCAACTGCAGAGGGAGGGGTTCCGGTACCTGGGAATCCAAATCCCATCCACTCCGGGCGACCTCTTTGCGCGCAATTTTACCCCACTATGGACTGCTGTCAAGAGAGATATTGAGAGGTGGGCGGCGGCGGGGTTTTCATGGATGGCATGGCTCAATCTGATTAAGATGGTAATACTCCCTAAGTTCTTATTCCTCTTCCAGATGCTCCCCACCCAGGTGCCGAAGCCCTTTATTGACTCAATGAAGCGGGTATTGCTTCGATTCCTCTGGGCGGGAAAGAAACACAGAATCTCCTACGATGTCTTGACAAGACCGAAGGAGGAGGGGGGGGTGGGGTTTCCAGATTTCGATGCATATTACAGTGCATCCCAGCTAAGGATTCTGGTTGACCATTTTAATCCTGGGACGGAGAAGCAGTGGGTGGCTCTGGACAATAGACTTCTTGCCCCAGTCACGATCGACGAGCAGTTATGGGTCCCAAGAACATGCATTCCCAGAAGGGTACACGAACACCCAGTGTTGGGGGTTCTCTGGTCGATCTGGAAGGAGGGGAGCTACTTCAGGTGGCTTACGACCTGGCCCTCCCCGCTGAGTTGCATCTGGGCGCCACCATTCCTGGCCAAAATAGCAGAACCAGCAGCATACCAGAGTTGGTACGAGGCGGGCCTGGTTAGGGCCGGCCATCTATGGGTGGGTGGATCCTTCATGCCCCTCCCCGATCTCGAGGAGGCTCTGGGTCTGGGTAGGCTGTCGCCATTCCGCTACCTTCAGCTTAAGGGAGTCCTTTCGGAACCCTCATGGGGGGACACTCTTAGGAGGGACCTTACAGATTTTGAGAAAATGATTATTTCCACCCGGGGCTCCAGAGGGGTGATAGCTCGGTTGTACAGACTCCTCTTGTTTTCAATAACAAGGGACCCCCCTCCAGCACGAACGCAATGGGAAAGAGACCTTGGCGTGGCAATAGATGATAGGAGATGGACCAAGATGTGTATTCCGAGCCCATCGCTCAACCACGTCCCTCCAATACAGACACCAGGCATTAAAGGTCCTACATAGATGGCATTATCCCCCCAGAGAATATCCAGAATGCTCCCAGGCTATGACCCACACTGCTGGAAATGTCGAAACACCACTGGAGACTACATACATATGTGGTGGTCATGCCCTAGGGTACAGATGTATTGGGGCGAGGTCCTATCCTGGATCAGGGGAGTTGATGGGATAGATAGACCCCTTTGCCCCTGGTTACTCCTCTTTGGGATTGAGGTTGGGGACGGTCAGGAGGACACCCAGGGCCACATGCTCCAGGTTATGCTCGTGGCGGCCAGGTGTTGCCTGGCCCAAAAATGGAAAAACCCAAACATGCCACAGGAAAAGGAATGGGTCACCAAGGTCCGAGCGATTTATGACATGGAATTCCTTACACACGTTCTGGATGAGTCTAAAACCAGCATCGGAGAACTCTGGCTTCCATTTTTTGAAAGATACGAGCGCAGTGCATTAAGGGCCCAGTCTTCACGGGGGACCTGGTTCTGTCCTTTGAACACTGTTAAACTGTAAAGTCGGGGACTCCAAAGGCACCCATTAACTGGGACATGCTTTCTCCCCGCAATAAGGGGGTCTTAATAGGTTGAGCCCAAGGACAAATGCGCAAAATGTGCCCATCACCTGTGTTCTGGGACTGTGCAGTGTGTTCCAAAGTGTGCAATCAAGAGTCTATTTTGATTAAACGGCTAGGGGGAGTGGGGGGTGGGGGGGATAAAAGGGTTATTGGTGGGTACGCTTTCTAAAAATGTAATTTTGTTTTTTGGTGCAATGTCTGCAATAATAACCTACAAAATGTCAATAAAAACATATTTTCAAAAAAAAAATGAAAAGTCCTAAAGTCCAGCAAAAGAGCTGGGGGGTTTTTAAGGTAGAGAGGAATTAGCACATTTCTGAGAATTCTCCCAAACACTCAACAAAATCGATACTGAAAGAGGTTATAGAATGGAAGGGAACAATTAGATGAAAAACTCATGATGACGGAGCGGTTTAGAAAACAATCATTGCTGTGGGTGAAGATACTTTGAAACCATAGAGTCTTGTTATCCTCTCACCTTTTGTTATTTTCAGCTTTGTTCGTCTTTTTACACACTTGCTGAGAACCAACATTTTTTAAATGTTACAAGGGATTGAGTGTGGGGCAAGGAAATTCCATTAGTGTTGTGCATATTACTGCAAAGAACAGTCGAGCCCGATGATTGTGGCCAAATCGATTTAAAGTTACTGCCAGGCTTAGGATGGAGAGTCATCTCCCTCGATGTCATTCATGTGGTGCTTTCTACATCAATAAAGAGCAAACCTATGCTCCCTAACTGGAAGGATTTATCAACCGACTCAGGTGAAGGTGAGTAGTTGTACCCTACTTCAACCTGCTTGGTTTTATCAGCTGCCCTACTTGCTAAATCTAGCTGAATATCGGACGTTGTTTTATCTCATTTCCGATTATCCATGTTCCTACGTTTTGAGTTAAAGGTGGTATTGGTTTTTATTCTTTGCCATTGTCCCGTTTTCCGCCTGGCCAAGGCAGCTATGTTATTAGCTATGGTGAATTTCTTTTTAGTTTGCTTAGATTTACCATCAGGTTCACTACAGGCAGTGGTTGTCAGATGAAACATAGAGGATGATCCTAAAGTTTTGTACGCATTTAGTTTTGGACGCAAGAGATTTTTGTTTTGTTTGGAAGGCTTCTTGCGCCCTTTGTAAATTTTTTGTTTTTTCTTAATAATAAAGGCATTGCCAGGTTCTCTCGTGCAATATCCACCAAAATTACGCCCCTCTCATTAGGGACAAATTATTGGATCTCTTCTTCTCCATTTACTATGGAGACAAGGTTGCTAGTTTGATGGAAAGATTTGATAGAACAATTAGCAACACTAGTGGCTCTCGGACTACCGACTTCTCGCTCATTAGACATGGAGCCTGTTAAGTCCACAATGTCCACGTTAGGGAGAAATCTAATTTCTGTGCCAATTTCCTTCAACCTTAGACACCCCCAGATCTTTTGCTGGACTTTAGAACTTTTAATTTCTACCCTGGAGTGAGTGAGACCTTTTTCTCACTCTCATGTATTTTTTATCTGATTTGGACTCTGTGTTTCTTGGAGTCTGACAAACTACATAGGCATCTACTTTCGTATTGTGACACACAGCACCTTCAGTGCAGTGTCACAGAGAAGTCCTTTAGATTTCTCATAAGGTTTAAATACCTTCTCTTGGGTGAAGTACTGTTCAAGAGTAGTAAAGTGAAATTGGCTTCACTTACCTTTTTCCTATGTAGGTCCAGCACACCCCATCTTATGCGGAGTGCTGGGGGTTACTTAGTAGCCCCTTTTCCTACTTTCTCTTGTAACATTTTTTATGTTACCCTCACTGCATTTAATGGCTGGTGGCAGTGGTTTAATTTTCCTACCATTGTGCGTTTTTACCGCAGGCTGAGTCCTCAGACGCAGTATAGGACCCATGGGTGACCATTGTGTCAAAATGGCCCAGTTCTTTTTTTCAGCAAAATCAAAGGGGACTACTTATGGGTATCTCAACTGTGTATTGCCCAAAATCGTTTTCACACTGGGGAGGACACAGTTATGTCGAATGGGGGGGAGTTTGCCAAAAAGCCTAAGTCGCTAATTGAGTTTTCCAAATAGTCTCGTGTGCACATGTGTTGTGCTAAAAGACACATGCTCTACCATATTGGTTGTTGCATGTGTTAGCTGTCATCCAGATGAAAAATGAACATTAGTTTTAATAGGTTTTCTCTGGATGAACAGGTGCAGGTTGAACTTGTAAAAACAATGAAGAAATTTTTGTTCAACGATGTTCTCTCTGAAGATAATTACAGGAAAGACCCCTGAATGTTTAGGCAGGGGGTCCTTAATCCGAACGAGTGTAACCTGTGTGTTACGTGTTGTACACTAGGTATAGTCGTTCTCTAGCCGACCGGTTTCTGTGGAACAAATAAGTGGGCCACATTCATCAGGGCTTCGCAGGGCATCTGGGTATGTGCCTGCTGGGAATCACTTCTGTATCTCTTCAAAAACACTCCCCGCTCCGTGTGGTCTGGTAACTTAGCATGGTGGGTGAGACGGCCCGGAACCTTGGAGCGTTCGTCTCTGTTCGCGTAACAACCCACAGAAACCGGTCGGCTAGAGAACGACTATACCTAGTGTACAACACGTAACACACATGATCTGCTCTCTCTTGGCACTGTGCACCTGGCCACCCTCTGTCCCCTGGGCCCAGGTACCTGCTCACCCTGCCACCCTCCTGTACTGCCTCCTGGCCACCCCTTGCACTGGGGACTGTATCTGTACCCATACAGCCCCCGCCCCCATTTTCTCCTTTTTCTGCAATTATCAGACTTACTCAGTCTGCTGCCTTAAACACAGCACTTGCACTTGCTTGGCTGCACTACCACTGTTTATTGCCTCCATTTCCTTTTTATTTTATATTTATTATTTATCTGCTCTCCTCTGCTCTGCACTTTCCATGTGCCCACTTCCATGCACTTTTCCCCCCTTTTCCCTTTCCCATGCACTTTGCGCGTTCTCAATGTTACTGGGCCTAGTAAAATCCTTTTTGTTGTTCTCCCATGTTCCCCTCCCTTGCGTAGTCGCGCTCTGAAACACCTGTGCACGAGCGTGATACAAATAAAATCATATCATTTTATACAAACTAACATGGTGCAATACATTTGTGCCATCTAAAGAAGTGCTTCAGCTGAATAGACACTGTTCAAATTGACTTTGGCTGACCTGGCTCCCTGCATACTGTTCTAACCCAATGACTTTGGTTCTAACTAAGTATTGCTGGGAAACGTTTAATCTAGACTTCGTTGGGGGATTTAAAAGGGCTCACATGCTCCGAGAACCTTTTACCCTTTTTCCTTCCATTAACCTTTTCCATTTCTACAACCTCAGAATTTTACCAAATGCAAAGTGATATATAAATGCCATTACTGTCCTAGTTAGTGAAGTCACTTCAGGGTGTAGGAAGTGTGTATGAGGCATCTCTAAAGAGTATATACTTGCTTGACTTGATTCTGAGAAAGTATTTTGAAGTGTACTTTTATTGTTGCACATTGCCCTTTTTAAAGAAGGCTCATTTAAAGCAGACTGTTAAATAGATAAAATAATTATTTTACTGGAAAACCTTGCGTATAAGTGTTATTTGGCTACTTGTATTTGTGGATTTCAATGTTACAGCTCTACAGCTCACATTTACCCATCTTGAAATGCATCTGGCTGCTCAGTCACTCTACCAACTTGTGTAGTGCAGACCTATACCAATAGGTGGGCTAACAATACCAAGAGGACAAGGCTGGTGTAGTCTCCCACAGGGTTACTACATCCAAATCTTGCCTAATAGTCCGTGATGGACTCGGATAGCATTTGTGCAACACGCGCTGGGAAAAGTCATTCGTGAATAGAATTTAGTAGTAGGGTATGGGCAGAAGTGGTCCAATGTAAATCCTTGCAGAGGTGTGCCAAGGAAGTAAGGAGATAGTCTAGGGCATACAATTGTGACTTGGAAATGGCACCCTTTGTGGTTACTCTCAAATGTGAGAGAATGTTCGAAGCTTCAGTGCCAATAGTAGAAAATGTGGAGTAGTGAATAGGGGAAGGTGGAGTAGCCAAAATGCTCTTACTTAGCAGATCCCTGTCTGCACAGTGAATCAGAACATCCTCCGAAGTAAGTTGTTGAGTAGTGATGTTGCTTGCTGAGGCAGCAGTGTGGTGCAGCCTGGTGTCAGCAGTAGATTCACTTGTCACAAGTGCCCCGATGGGAGTAGTGCCAACAGACACGATGGATAGACCACCATTAGTGACAATCTATTTGTGTACAGGACTGACCATTTGGGGAAAATGAATGGTTGCAGAGGCTTGAATTGGTGGAGTCTTTAAACTTAGATCACCCGGAATCAGCTCTCAAAGGCTAGGCCGACTATAGACCTGGATAGGTGAAATTGTTAAGGTAGCAGTAACAGAATCTGTAATTGTACTACCAAGGCAAGCCAAAGAAATGGGTAATGTTGTGAGTTGGAACCGGGAGACATGGTCGTGGGGAAGAAGTTTGTTATTTTCTCCCCCATCGAGGGAACGTTAGAACTTTTAAGGTCAGTAAAACAAAAACACATCAGAAATCTTAAGTACAGGGTTTAGGACTTGTTCCACCAGATTTAAAGGGTTTGTTTGCAGACTTAACGCACTTGTGATAGACAGAGGAGTATGCGCAGGAGACAAATGTGTACCTCCAGATTTGCCACAACCAGTGTTAATGTCAGTCTCCAGTGAAGATGTTGTCTGCCATACGATTTTGACATGCTTTGCACGTGTTGTCGCACTGATTCAGTGATTGCAGCAGGTTAAGTGCAGCAGTGGGTGCTCCAAGGGCTCCTTTCCTGCAATTGCCGCTAGGAGAAGTATGGGAACTGTAGAAGACAGCTCTCGGGTAAGCAATAGTCAGCACAGGTAAATTCAAGCTGTGTGACCTCCACAGGTCCTTCAAAGGACCTGTGCGGTGCTTAACCCCTGGACTGGTGCGACCAACCAGTCTCAAAGTGTTCAAGGATCCAGCCATCCTGAGCCTTCAGAAGTGCCCCTGGACCTCCCGGTGGACTATTCACTCGGTAGAACAATTGGCGCTCTGCATTTGCACCTGGAACTTTGGTGGTCGCCAGCTTGTGCTGCAAGTCGCCTTCCTGCTGAATGTCCTGCCATCGTCTATGTGTGGTGGCTGTCACTGAAACTCGGCTTCCCCCGTCCTTTTAAGTACCCTGAAGGAGGCTACCTCGGTGAATGTTTCATTTTTTCCATCACAATTGGTTGCCCGACTGGAAGAATCCTCGTACCCGCATCTCTTGGGCACCTCTCACCGGAACCAACGGTGGTAAGTCCAACCTCCAGCGACCACCAGCCGACCCACCCCGTCATCTGGGAAAATCGTAATAAGAGGGCCAAGTAAAACACAAATTGTCTACCCCTGTCCTCCACAGGATAACATTGAGAAAAAGTCTTTGTATCTGGGAGGATACCTTGGGGGCAACGTGTTTGTCTTGCAAGCAAGACAACGCAGAGAAACAAAGGTTTGAAATCCTGTACCGCACTTAGAGACCGGTCTCTGGTTTGAAGCGCGTTATAAAATATGAATTAATTATCCTTCCATGCCACTGCCTTATGGTTGTCGAACCTGGATAGTACAAACTGCAAGATAAGAACAGATTTTACTTAACTAGTAACTTAGTTGCATCTCTTCTTTTGAACAATCGCCAACACAAGTAACTTAACTGCAACAGATACATTTGGGGTAGTAGCATTGTGGCGCCTATGCCTTTTGATTGATTGATATTTTATTTCTATCGCGCTCGTACACAATAAAGGCCCCATTCTTCATGGGGATTATACTGCTAAAGTTCGGGAATATCACTTGTGACTTGTTCCATCTTTACTGCATCTCTTTACTTGCCCCCCTGTATATTTTTTTTTTTTTATTATACTTGTACATAATCAAAAAAAAGAGAAATGATTTTTACAAGAAGATGTCGCTTAAAATAATTCAAAGTTCGTTTCACCCATTTTCTTTCCAAGGCAGGATCATTTTCATTCCAAAGGTAGAGTCGAGTCCTGTATGGCGCGAAGAGTGGCTCGTGATCAGCCAGTAGGAAGAACAGCTTTGCTAGACCGAGTTTCCGTGGAGACTCATGAGCTGAAAGAAGAGAGCCTAGGGTAGCTCGAGCCTATCAAGGGTTGTGAGGTTCAAGTGAGGGTTTAATTCCCACGGCGTTGATTTTGGCAAAGGCCTCTTCGATTATTTTAGCCGTGGCGACCGCCCAGCGAGATTTTTCCCCAGAAATCAAACGGCACCACCATGTGTTTTCTTCAATCAGGATCGAGTCGTGACATAATGAGGTTAAAAAAGCTGAGCGTGCTTGATTCAAAGAGGGGCAATTTAGCAGGAGGTGGCGAATTGTCTCAATGGAATCCGGGGTATTGCATAGTCTGCAGATGGTATTAGTGGATACGCTTCTTATCCCTAGAATTTCTCTAGTATGGAGCAGGTTGAATCGGGCTCTTAGAAATGTCGATCGCAATTTTCTGTCTGGAAATTTTAGACAGTACGCCATGGGAGAGTTCAACTTGTACGTGGGAGGGAGATGCTTTAAGAACTTGATTGCAGCAGCTTTGTCGATGGTATTGATCCAGTCTTGGATCTTCAGTTTTCCCTGACTCTGAGGATTCGTGATCAGGTTGATTTTTGAGCATTGCAGTGCTTCCAGTTTGCTTTCTTGGCGGCGTATCCAGACTAGGACGGCCTTACAGTTTGTGGTGGCCAGCTCCTGCCCGATGATGTGAAAAATCGGGAGGCCGTCTTTGATTAGGGTCTTCCTGAACAGGGCGAGAGAGGCCACACTGACAGTAGCGCTTAACGAGAACAGGCCTAGTTCTCTTCTAACCGCTTCGATGGGAATAGCGTTAGGTAGGCCAAGGAGAGTTTTCCAGATGTACCCCTGTAATTTCCGCCAGAGTTGTGTTGGGATGGTGAACATTGCATCCATGACATAAGTTATGGCCGGGACCATTTTTCCCTTGTAAAAGTTAATAGCCGGGGCTAGCGAAAATTTGCCAAACTTCCTGCCAATCGCTCTCATTTGGGAGGTCAGTAGTTTGGTTTTCGACCAGAGGTGGTCTTGCATTTTCAATTCTTGAGTTGACCCATCAATAAACACCCCCCAAGTATTTAAAGTGGGGGACCACTTCAATTCCGATTTTGTTCACTGACCAAAACATAATTTTTTTCCAGGGATGGCAGGTTTTCGCAAAATTCATGATTTTGGCCCGATTTATTTGCAGGTTGTTGTTGGACATATAGACTGCAAGGTTGTCCAGCTGCCATTGTAAGCCGATGGGGGTTTGGTCAAAAAGGATCATGTCGTCGGCATAGAGGAGTCGGGACAGGGTGGTGTTTCCGAACTTCAGGGGAAAGCTGTGGACCAAGACTTCAGAGTCTTTGTAGTCCCCCAGAAATGCGACAAATAGGGCGGGTGCCAACGGACAGCCTTGCTTCACTCCTCTATTAGCTTGGATTTCCTTGGATAAGGCACCTTGCCTGTTCAGCCGGACGTTAAGTGTGGTGCCGGTGTGTAGAGCTATTATTGGATTTAGGACAGATTCTGGACAGTTCCAGTTTTTCAATTTAGCCCATAGTCTCGTTCTATCGACTTTATCGAAGGCCTGAGAGAGGTCGATAAATGCAGCGTACACGGTCTGGGAGCCTTGTTTTATTTTAGCCTTTAAGATGGTAAGTATAAGAATGTTCAGTGTGGTACTGCCTTTCTTCTTGAAGCCTGATTGAAGAGGGTCGCTGCAGGGAGCCGTTTTTGCCCATCGATGGAAATGGTCTAAGAGGAGAGAAGCGAAGAGCTTGCCCATGATGTCCAGTAGGGCTATAGGGCGATAGTTTCCGGGAAGTTCCCTGCTTCCCTGTTTGAAAATAGGGATAATAGCTTTACACCACGATAGTGGGATCTTCCTGCTTGTTCTGCAACGGTCGAACAGGATGCTAATGAAGGTGGACCATTCATTGAGGTGTTTCTTTAAATCTATGTTAGTCAGGCCGTCCGGCCCCGGGGCTCTTGACATTTTTAACCTTTTGATGGCCGCAGTTATGTCTGATACTGCTGACAGATTTATCCAAGGGGCGTCTGTGGTGTCCGAACAAAGTTTTGTTAGTGGAGTCGGACTGGCGAAGAGGTCGCTGAAAAAAGCGACCCAGACTTGCTCCGATACTGAATTGATCATATTTTTAGCTGTGGCCCCTTGAGAGTTGTTTATCAGGGACCAGAAATCGGCTGTTTTTTGCTGTTGTAAGGGCTCTGAGCATTGATTCTGCGTCATGTTGGTATAAAGCTGACCGGCGCGTTCTGATCCATGATTTATAGATTCGGTTTTCGTTTTTCCACAGATCCCATGCAGCGATGGTGTTGTCTGCCTTGGCGTTGCGTTTGAACTTCCTTAATGCATTTTTTTTAAGTGCCATTTGCTTGTCGCACTGGTGGTTGTAGGTCTTTGGCTGGACCACACCAGACGACGGATGTTGCTTGTAGTTGAGTAGCATAGGAAGGTAGTTCGGTCTAGGGAATGGGACAGAGGGCAGTTCCGCCGCCGTTTCTGCAACATATTGATGAGTAATTGACCTTATGTTGGCAGATGTCCGGCGCAGCCGGGATTGTTGTGGGTTAGACTCCACTGACGGCAGGTAGAAGTTTGTCTTTCGAGCCGTGGAGGACCATGACAGAGTTAGCATGTTGTGGTCGCTCGCTGTGGTTTCAACCACTTGAAAACCTTGGATTTCTGCACACAGCGCTTGTGAGGCAAAGATGTAGTCCAGGGTAGCCGACCACTGTCCTCTCTTCCATGTTGGTATGTGGGGCTGCCCTTCCCGTATCCAGGCGGCGTTGTGCAAGTTCCTGGAAGACATAAGAGTCATCCAGGCTTCACCTCTTAGTTCCGCTTGTGTAGGCTCAGTGTGCTGAGTAAGTTAGTCTGTGGGTTGGCCGCACTTTGCGTTGAGATCTCCGCAGATTAGTGCCCACGGGGTGTCCCATTCGATGAGGATGGAATCAATAGTTTCAGCCGTAATTTGGCAGAAGAGTGGTGTTGAGGTCCTTTGGGCATTCCAGTAAGTAGTAATCAAGGCGAGTGGGGGCGTTGGGCGGCATTTTAGACGTGAATTAGAATTTTCAGCCGAGCGGTTCCATTCGATTAGCACCGCCAGGACCCCATAAGAGTTGGCCGTGGTCTTGACGATTTTTAGATTTTGGCCTGACCGCACAGCGATTAGAAGTCCTGCCGATGGGCAGCCTAGCAGGCCTTTGACAGCGGGCGAGATCACAATGTCATATCCGTCCATCGAGGGTTTGTCCTGGAGCCATGTTTCTTGCAGGCAGAAAATGTCGAACTGTCCCAGGTCCAAACTATTTTCGTTGGTTAAGTGGGCGTGTCCTCTTGTATACCAGGAGGCCAACGTCAAGAGTTTTGGTTGTAGATGAACGTCGGCTTCCTCTGGTAGTTGCTATTTAGCTTGGCTTGAAGATAGAGCTCCTTTTATCCAGCCCCATGGCCCACCCGATGCTGTGGACATTTTGAGCGCGGGCGATGACGGAGGTGTGGCCGGATTACGAGGTCTATGGATATAAGACTCTCTTCGAGGCGACTGGTCTCTCCAGCTTTGCTTTCTTCTGTCCGAGCGAAATCTGTCCTGTTGATGGTGTGCCAGGCGGCGCGTGAATATTTCATGTCTACCTTGGGTGGGGCGAGGGTCCGGCCGAGCCGACACGTCGGCCCGGGCAGCTTTAGATGGAGTCCTGAGCTGGTCAGGGTGGCCCCGTGGGGTGTGAGGGCGGCGGTCAGGTGCTTCATGGCGAGTCTTCGGTTTCCTTGGTGCATCAGTGAAATGGGCCCTCAATTCATCTCTTCAGTCGACATGTCGTGAAATCGGCTATGGTCATTGTTTATTCTGTTTTTAGAATAAGCTTCCCGGGTGGCGGTTTTTTGGTCAAGGGGTTTTAATTCAAACATAAGAAGGCCTCGTGATTTTAGTTCTTCACCTGCTTGTTTGCATATATCCTGGATTGCAGAGCTGTAGATATGCAGGCAGGCCTTGGCCTTATTGTCCCTGTGGTATGACTCAATCCGCTTAAAATCGTCCGATTTCAGTTTATTTAGGGTGACTGTAGACGATGTTAATTTTAACACGGTTCCTCTATTCAGAATGATGTACTTGTCTTTATTAGAGATATGCTCAATTTTGAAAAGGCGAGTGGGGCTGTCCTCCTTACAGTGAGCCTCATGCTTTCCTGTTAGATTGCGGGAGGCGATGGGCCTCGATGACAGAGATCTATCTGGATGAGTTCTAGGTCTGGTTCTGCTCTGTAAATCAGGTGAAGCACTTAAAGGGGAGTTAGGGTGCCGCGTCCGAGTTGCGCTTTGAGGAGCTGTACCCCCTGATGAAAGTGATAGGGTGTCAGACGAAACTTGGGGCTTACAGAGCGGGGGAGATGTTAGTTGAGAGTCACGGGAAGTAGGGCCTTTCTCGGACGTGTCCTGCTCGTCGTGCACAGACACCGTGGATATGAGGCTTGAGTTCAAAAAATCTGCTGGTGATTTCGGGGACTGGGTCAAGTCCGTCACGGAACATGCTCGGGTCCCAACACGGTCTGCACTACCGAGCGATGTATGCTGCTTAGGGATTGCTGCGTCCGTTTCCGGCGTGCATTTGGAAGGTTGCCAGGTCGAGGTCGACAGTTGATCATTCGTTGCTAGTTTTAATGCCCATTTTCCTTGGGCCCGCCGTTGGTTCATACTAGAATTGGTTGCAGGGGTTAAGTTGAGAGTAGGGGTGGTCGTACTGACAGTAGGCGGCAGCTTCGCTTTATTTGCGAATATTGGAGCGATTTCATTGGGTAGCTTGAGCTGAAGGGTCTGGGTTGACTTGTCAGCCAAGATCTTTGGTGGAGGGCTTTTTTTTAGAACTGAAAGAGGGTTGGAGGGCATCCGGCACAGGAAGTGGCACCTCTTTTGATGTGTGGAATGTCGTACTTCAGGTCGATGGCGGTTATATAGCCTTCCAAAAAGGTTAGCTTGGACTGAATAGTAGCTAGAATAGCCGTGTTATCTCTTGAAGCGTCACCTAATGTTTCATAAAGTTTACAGAAAGGAGCCATTGCGATAGTTATTGCAGACATAATTGTGGTCATTTCTTTTCTGTTACTTGGTAACTCTTTGTGGGCAGGTGAAGCGAGATCCGTAAATCTTCCAGTATTCAATGGTATGTCTCTAGGTCCTAGAGATGTGGGGTTCGCCAATGAATGCCTGCGCCTCGAGCTAGTTCCTCCAATTTCTAGTGGGTTAGACTGTCTTGCTCTTGCCGAGCGCGCGCGGAGCTCAGGATCTTCCAAGAGGGAAATGTAGCATAGGGGGTCTTGGAGCGCTGCAAGAGGGGTAAAGGTGGGTAGGTGCAACTTGGTCCAAGGTTGGGAACACATTTCTCTGTGTCGCGGATAAGCTTTAGGCTGTAGTAAATCCATAATGTCCGGGAGGCCCTGGTGGGCCGGTCGATCGCTAGTAATTGACGGAGGTGTTGGACTGACCTCCGGACTTGGAGTGGGTAGCCATGTATTCTTCGCCTGCCCATCTGCTAGGGCAGTTGAAACAGTGCTATGTGCGCGGTCAGGATCCAGGATGGCCAGGGCCGGGATTGTCTGGAGGGTTTCCGTCGCAAGGAGCGACTTGGGCAGGAACTTGACTGGGTAGAGGTAATTGAGGATCTTGGATAGCAGAAGTTTTCCTGGATTTAGGGGCTGGTGTGGTTTCGTCAAGGGCTTCCAGGATTTCCGCATCTGAAAGTTCGGAGTTGGTAGATAGCTTTCTTTTCTCTTGAGTCCTGAAAAAGTTCAGCAGGACAGTTGATAGGAGGGGGGTGGGTAGAGGGAGTTTAGCATATCCCCTCTTTTTTGAGCCATGGTGCGGGGCAGAGTTTTTGGTCTGTCTATTGCTTTTTAATGAAGAGACCGGAGGGTTTTGCTGTTTTTTTGTTGTGCTGAGTAATTTGTTATTCATGGGTTGTGAGGCCGTGATTTTCAGTACGGAGTTGGCTTTTTTTTTTGTGGAGTGGTCTTTTTTTATTTTGGGACGAACTTGATTTGTGGCAGCAGTTGTCTGACGATTTAGAGCAGTCGTCGGAGTCTGAGTCACATATCGTCTCCAAAAGAGGTTTCAAAAGTTGTTCTTGGGTTTCACTTTGACCTTGGTTTTGAGGCTCTGAAGTTGAGGCAGGAGACAGATTGTCTTCCGCGGCTGGGTTTGAGAGTAAAGAGGTCGATGCGACATCAGCCGCCAGATGTGGAGAGACTGTTCCAAGTGTAGAGTCGTTGAAGGTCTCCCCAGGGACAGGGGATGTTACGGGTGGGTTCTGTGTAAACACAATGCCTGCCGTATCGGGATTGATCAGTCTGTCCTCCGAGACGGCATGAATCATGGCCGTGGTGGTCTTGTGGGCCAGACTCTCCTGAGAGTTAGGGTAATGTTCAGGCACGGTTGGTTTCGCAATGGACTGCCCCGAAGACATTGCCTCCACAGGAAGCTGGGCCAGTGCAGGTGTAGTTTTTCCAATTTGAGAGGTAGGCAGTACAGGAATAAACCGAGGTTCATACATGATGTCAGTTGGCGTAGAATTGAGAAACGCCGGTATGGCTGTGATCACTGACGCAACCGCCCTCAGGCCCTCTGACGGGAACCCTCCGGTCCCCGCACAGGACGGGCCACTCGCCGAAGCGGTAAGGGGACGGATAGCATCAGGTGCTGGAGCCAGCAAGTGTCTGGAGCAAGTTCAAGGGTGCCACCTCTATTTTCCTTGAGAGGTGCAGAAATCATCAAATCTCCGGCCCCGGCCAAGGCGTGTGAAGACGCTAGGACCGTATTGTCTAGAGTTAGCGGTGGTGAAATCCCTGACGGCTGGACTTTATTGTCAGGGTTTTGAAGAAGCAGCAATGTGCCTCGAGGGGAGGCCACGTCTGCTGGGGACTGCGTGGAGTTCGCCGCCGCAGCTGAGCATGTGGAGTTAGCAGTGACAGAAAAAGATGAAAGAAGTAGATTCTTTTTCACACGGCTCCTTAGGAGTCGTTGGTCCGGATCTTCCTCCTTGGGGGCGGTGGGGGGGTTAGGATTGAGAAGGGTAGGGAAGGAGAGAGGGAGGAACGGAGGGGGGGAGGGGAGGGAGTGGACTTAGTAGTAGCTAGGTAGCGAGGATCAGAAACGACCCACGGAGGAGTGCAGGTAGAATGTGGAGTTCAGTATGGACACAGATGAGTGGCTGTGAAAGCCGCGGTGGGACAAAAGCAGAGAGCACACATGTCAATGAACGCCTACCTCAGCGTCCTTAAAGCCTGGAAATGTTGCAGGCGCATTGGTCGGCTCTCCGGGTCCCGGCGCGGATTGGAGCAGACTGGAAACTCAGCTCGAAACTCCGCGCGGAAAAGAGTTTTTAAAGCTGGTTGAGGTTGCACTTCCTTAAAGGCGTATACCACTGAGCAGTGATCCCAGAGGCAGGAGCCGACAGCAGCAGCAGAGAGAGCACGAAGCACGTCCAGAGCACTGTGAGGACTGGAGCAGACTGGAAACTCAGCTCGAAACTCCGCCCTGTATGACAATGCATTACTTACCGTAAAAGCATTTCTGATGGTTGTATCTGCTTAGATTCACATGCTGTGCATAGGTCCGACATCCAGTGGTCACTGCGGAGTATTGCATTTTGTTTTTCGTAGTCGAAAAGGGGACGTCGACAAGGCGTGTCTGTAACACTATCCCTATAGTGACGTGTGTAGTACCCACAATCCCTCACGCGTCGAGGTCCCTCTGTTTGTATTTTTCTGCCCTGAGGGAGCCTTCTAGACGTGAGTGAGTACAGAAAAGAGAGAAATATAGAAAGATGTCTATGTTCCTTCCAACCAAGCGGGGAGGAAGGGTGGGCGCATGTGAATATAAGCAGATACAACCATCAGAAATGCTTTTACGGTAAGTAATGCATTGTCTTCTGATGTTTGTTAATCTGCTTAGAATCACATGCTGTGCATAGACTAGCGAGCAGTACCCGGAGTTGGCGGTGGGTTATGAGAAGGAACAGTAGAGAAAAGATGTCTTAATACTGCCTGTCCCACCTGGGAGTCAGATCTAGAGTGTGCATCTAGACAGTAGTGTTTTGTAAAGGTGTGCACAGAACTCCAGGTAGCCGCTTTGCAGATGGACTCAAGGGGAACATTTGAAATGAATGCTATGGACGCCCCCGTGCCACGAGTAGAATGTGCTCTTGGCCTAAAGGGCAGTTCTCTCTTAGCAAGAGTATAGCAGAGAGTGATGCATTGGACAATCCTAGAAATAGTGGACTTTGAAAACTGCATCCCCTTCTCTTCCTGCTGCCACCGAGACGAAGAACTGATTAGTCTTCCTCAGTGGTCTGGTTCTTTCCATGTAGAACATGACCGCTCTGCGCACATCTAGTGTGTGCAGAGTCCTTTCTCCCAAGTTGGAAGGATTTTGAAAGAACGCTGGTAGTTCTATAGACTGGTTTACATGGAATTTTGAGATGAATTTTGGAGCAAACCTTGGGTGAGTGCGTAGAACCACTTTATCTTTGTGAACTGTAACAAAGGGGTCTAGAATAGAAAGAGCCTGTAGTTCACTTACTCTCCTGATGGAGATGATAGCTATTAGAAAAGCAGTCTTAGGGGTGAGGTCTTTAAGAGTTGCTTTGTGCATGGGTTCAAAAGGTGATCCCATGAGTTTTGTAAGTACCACGTTAAGGTCCCATCCGGGAGCTGGGTCAGCTATCGGGGGGTGTATTCTCTTTACTCCCTCCATGAAGGCCTTTATAACAGGGATCTTCCACCACGACGCTTTGAGTTGGGAAGTGGTGTATGCAGAAAGTGCCGCTAGGTGGACTTTAATGGAATTGAACACTAGACCTGAATCCAATAAATGGGTCAGGTATAGAACAATATGTGTGGGAGAGCAGTCAATTGGGTTGATGCTCTTTCCTCTGCACCAGATGACAAATCTCTTCCATTTGCTAGAATAGCAGTGGCGAGTGTTAGGTTTTCTGGCTTCCCTGAGGATGTCCATGCATCTCTGCGGGAGCTGTAGATGTCCAAATTCTACGATCTCAGGAGCCAGGCTGCTAAGTTCATGTTCTGGGGGCATGGATGCAGAGTCCTGCCCCTGTCTTGTGACAGCATGTTGTACGGGCAGGGGAGTTTCACTGGGGGAGATAGAGACATCTCCATCAAGTGAGCGAACCATGGCTGTCGGGCCCACATTGGGGCCACCAGTATCATGGTTACTTGTTCCTGGTGCATCTTGTGCACCACCTTGTTGAGAAGGGGAGTCGGGGGGGAAAAGCGTAAACAAATTTCCCTGACCATTGAATCGACAGACCGTTCCCCTTGGATTGGTTTTGGGGGTACCTGGAGGCGTAACTTTGGCATTGTGAGTTCTCCAGGGTTGCGAACAGGTCTATTTCTGGGAATCCCCATTGCGTGAAGACGTCGAAGACGATGTCTTCGTGCAGTCGCCATTCGTACTCTTCGGGCAGGGGGAAATCTCTGCTGAGTTTGTCTGCCAGCAGATTGAGTTCCCCTGGTACATGTTGTGACAGAAGGAACATATTCTGTTTGAGAGCCCACTTCCATATGTTTTGGGCCAGTTTGGACAGTCCTGGAGAGTGGGTTCCCCCCTGCTTGTTGATGTAATACATGGCTGTGGTGCTGTCTGTAAGGACCATCACTGTCCTGCCTTGTAGGTGTTCCTGGAAGGCTTTTAGCGCCTTGAACACCGCTAGTAGCTCCAGAAGATTGATGTGTTTGGATGCTACGCTCGGAGTCCACTCTCCGTGAGCAGTCTGATGGGATAGGTGAGCCCCCCATCCTGTGAGGGATGCGTCTGTTGTTAGAGTGGCTTCCGCCGCGGGTGTGGCAAAGGGTTTCCCTTTTTCTAGGTTTTCTTTTGTCCACCACCATAGCGAGAGAACTAAGGCCTGCGAGACCACCACTAGATCGTCCCATAGTCCGCTGGCCTGACACCACTGGCTGTTGAGCCACTCTTGCATTGGGCGCATGCGCAGGCGCGTGAGGTACCAAATAAATACACGACGCCATCATGCCTAGCAAGCGCATTGCTTTGCGTACCGTCACCTCTCGACCGGACACATATTGAGGGATCTGAAACAACATGTTTTGAACCCTCTCTTTGGAGGGGAAGACGAGGCCGTCCTTTGTTTGAATTAGAGCCCCTAGGAATTGTTGGATTTGGCTGGGGTCTAGGCTGGACTTCTTTTCGTTGATGGAGAAGCCCAACTGGAACAAAAGGTCTACAGTCTTTTGGGTATTGGAGAAGCATGTTTCCTAAGAATCCCCTGTTATGAGCCAGTCGTCGAGGTAAGGGTAAACTGGGATGGACAACCTGCGCAGGTGGGCCGCTGCCACTGCCAGTACCTTCGTGAATACTCTCGGTGCTGATGCTATGCCGAAGGGTAGCACTCTGAACTGGTAGTGTTTGCCCTCTATCATGAACCGGAGGTATTTTCTGTGCGCTGGCAACATTAAAATATGAAAGTATGCATCTTTCATGTCTAATGTTGTCATGTAATCTCCCTGTGATAGCAGTGGGATCACTTCCTGTAGGGTCACCATACGAAACTTTTGGGGTTTGATAAACTTGTTCGCTGGGCGCAGATCTAATACAGGGCGCATGGTTAGATCCTTTTTGGGTACAAGGAAGTACACTGAATAGATACCTTCCGTTACCTGAGATAGAGGCACGACCTCTATGGCTCCCTTTTCCAGCAGTTGCTGTACTTCTTGAAGAAGGATGGCAAGATGTTCCGGTGACATGCGTCGTCCCCTCGGGGGTTTGTATGTTGGGGAACTGTTGAATTCGATGCAGTATCCGTGGGCTACGGTGGAAAGTACCCAGCGGTCTGACGTTATACCCTCCCATGCTGGAAGAAAGGAGGTTATCCGGCCCCCGACCGGTGTTGCATGGGAGGGGACGCGAATCTTCGCGTCACTTGGTGTTGTTAGGGGCTTGGGAACCTCTGGGGGTGGACCCTCGCCCTCTTCCTTTGCCCCGGCGCTGTCCTCTTTGACTGTACTGGCCACTACTGGTCTGGAAATTGGTGGCAGGGTACTGTTGCTGCTGGTTTTGTTGTTGGCGTTGGCCACGAAAAAAGCGTTTATTGCCATATCCGCGCCTGGTAGCGGGCTTAGAGATTTGGTCAAGAGTTTTGATTGTATCGAACACTTTTTTAGCCATCTCGCCTCATCCACCGCCTTCCCGAAGAGGTTAGAGTCTTCAACAGGTTTATTTATTAAAGACGCCTGTGTCTCCGGTTTGAACCCTGAGTTGCGCAGCCATACGTGTCGTTTTAGGACTATTCCCTGAACTAGGGAACGTCCCGCAGTTTCTGCCGCATCCAGAGAGCTCTTCACAATACTCTGGTTGACCTGGGTTCCTTCGCCAATAGTTGAAAGCAGGCGTGTACGTAATGGTTCCGGCGCTTCTTCGGCGTCTTTGCGCAGTTTGGCCCACTGCGCGTCCGCATAGCTAGCGAGCAAAGAATTGTTGTTGGCAATTCTTGCCGAAAAGGCGGCCGAGGATGTAATTCTTTTAGCAAGGGCATATAACCGCTTGCCTTCCTTGTCAGGTGGTGCCTCACTGGTGGAAAGTGGTACCCCTGCCCTCTTTCTTGTGTTGGTTACTACCAGGGAATCCGGAATGGAATGTCCCCTGATGTACAGCGGGTCTGAGGGTGAAGGAGTGAAAAGTTTTTCAATTCTAGGATTGACCCCTCTGATTAGTGCGGGTGTGGACAGCGAAGGGATGATTCTCCTCTTCACCAAAGCGAGGAGGGGAATTGTCTGACTGACCGGGGGTTTCTCCTTAATTACCCTTTCTACGAAGTCTAATTCAGGGGAGAGCTCCCCAGTGTCTAGTTCGAAGTGTGCTGCTGCTCTGCGCAACAGGGCATTAAATGTGGGTTGATCGTCAATGGGAGACGTGTTTCTCACAGGTGAAATGTCAGGAGGATTTAGATTCAGGGCATCAGTGTCGGAATATATTGATGGTGATTGCCAGGGGTGAGAAGGTCCTTCTTTTGGATTTTCTCCGAAGCCTTCTCCTACCGAGTCTGGGCTGTCCTCCAGACCTTCCTCCTGGTTCCGTCCGTCTTCCTCGTCCATAAAATCATCCTCCTTCTCAAAATAATGTTCTTCCCCAGTGAGGTCATACACACTGTGGAAGTCTGAGGCTGTGTCCTGGTGGGGATTGATTAATCTTGGAATTTTGGCCCTGGGGTCCTCCTGAGGCCCTTCTCTTATTCTCTTTGGAGTGGGAGGGTTTTGGGCATTCATAAACCTCTCAATTCTTTCCATGCAGAGATGGAGCCTTTCCATGGTTTCATGGGGTACCCCTGAGCGGTCTAGAGGGGGAAAATCGGTGTCTTGTAGCTGAACACGGCTCGACCTCTCCCATAACGTCGAGGAAAGTGTCCCGTCGCCTTCCGAAAAGCCTTCAGGTGTGTCTTTCGACCTTTGCGTAGCGCTCGACGTGTCTTTCGGCGTACGCTTGCGGGCGTCGGCTACCACGATCCTCGCCAAGCTCTCAGCGACTCGTTTGTCAGCGGAGTGCTGTGGTTTCGACCTTATGGTGTCGAACGCTCTACGGCGGCATGCGCTTTCTGCTGATGCGCTGATGCGCTCCGGCCGATGATTTGGGGGTGGCGCCCTTATTTGCCGAAAGCCCAGTCGCTGGTCGCGGCTGCGGTTGCGAGAGGGGCTTCGAACCCGAACGGTCCGAGGAGGCCGCCGGTGAAACCTGCGTCTCCTTGGGCGCTGATGCTCTCTTTGCCTTCGGCAAAGAAGAGCCATGGGTTGTGTGCTTATGTGTGGTCTTGTGTGCGTCAATGTCGCCGGGGTGTTCATCCCCATAAGCAGGGCGTGAGCCGAGCCCGTCGGGGCCGGGGACAGACGACGAAGCGCGTGTGCGCTCTCTAGGGGGGTTTACGACTTCCGTAGCGGAGGTCGTGGTATCACGTTCCTCGTCACTGTCGGAGGTAGCGATGGTGGGTGGAGCATCGGCCTTCGACATAGCGTAGGCATCCCACGGTCTTTTAGAGTCTTCGGCTTAAGAAGCCGACAAGCCGTGCAACCTTCCTCCTTGTGAACGAGGGGCAAGCAGCGGTTACACCGTGAATGCTTGTCCTTCCAAGTAAACTTGCCCTTGCAAAGCGGGCAAAACCTAAAGGGTGTCCTCTCCATAGCTGAGGCAATAAAACGTGATAACCACCCCAAGGGAAAGGAAGGGGAAAAGGAAAGGCATTCTCAGAAAAGAATTAGAGATGTCCCACGACCCCCACTCTCCCTACTGTATTTGGCCTGCGAGGCCAGGCCACGTGTTCGGCAACGCCGAACGCGAGGCCAGGCCACGTGTTCGGCAACGCCGAACGCGAGGCCAGGCCACGTGTTCGGCAACGCCGAACGCGAGGCCAGGCCTCGTGTTCGGCAACGCCGAACGCGAGGCCAGGCCTCGTGTTCGGCAACTCCGAAGGATCTCCTCCGCTCGTCCCCTCCGTCGAAGATCTTGCTCGGCGGAGAAGCTTCACAACAGCGTCGAGGGGAGGATCGATATGTTATATATTAATATAGGAAAACAACCAAAGGTCGAGGAGATGAAATCTGCAATGTCTCTCGAGGAGCTCCGCGTAAAGGCGACCAGTATCTGGGCGGAAAAAAACAATCTGAGGGACCTCGACGCGTGAGGGATTGTGGGTACTACACATGTCACTATAGGGATAGTGTTACAGACACGCCTTGTCGACGTCCCCTTTTCGACTACGAAAAACAAAATGCAATACTCCGCAGTGACCACTGGATGTCGGACCTATGCACAGCATGTGATTCTAAGCAGATTAACAAACATCAGAAATAGGTTTACTGGTTAGCATTGTGCAATATCACCTGCTTGTTTCATTTTTTTTTAGTTTGTGTTTAAGGTCTAGAATAAATATTGTATTTGTATACATTCCTGTCCAAGTTGATTCATTGTGTGCTTCACTGTGTGGCCTCGTTGTGGACCCATGACCCCACTCAGACTCTCCTGAGAATAGGCAGGACTGCTGTCCACATTGACCTTAATTGGCTTTTGGCTAACCTCTCAAGAGTTAACATGTTCAGTATAACTAAGGTGGCATTCTAAAATTTGTCCAACACTGACAACATCCTCCACACACAGATTTTTCCGACTAAAAGACTCTTCCCCAACTTGACATTACCTTACTTGACAATCATCGACAGCTCCCTAACTCAAGGCACCTTCCCCTCGACCCTCAAGTCCAGACAAGTCCTCCTGCTTCTCAAGAAACTAACACTGCACCGTGAGGACCGCAACAACCACCTCCCAATCACCCATCATCCCTTCCTAGGTAAAAAGCAGGTAAAAAGGTGAAAGCAGTTACCACACAACTCCTCCAACACATTGTAGCCAACAACCTCCTTCAGTCCTATGTATTTATTTATTTTTTATTTATATAGCGCCAATCGCTCGCAAGCATCTGGGTGCTAACACAGTTGGTACAAAACATATTATCACTGGACAATTAGCTCGAGTCTGAGGTTGGGTTTATGTCTGGTACGCAGTGATTTATTTGAAGAGGAGAGTCTTGAGTTTTTTTCTGAAAGCTTATGTAGGTCTTTTCTAGCCAGATAGTGAGAGGAAGATTGTTCCACATCGTGGCGGCCTTAATGTGGAAAGCGTTGCCCAAGCCATTTGTTTTCTTCACCCTGGTTATCTTAATTAGGCCTTTGGGTTCCGTCCTGGGTGAGTGTCTTGGCAAATACGTAATAAATTTACTTTTAAGATGGGATGGAGCCTTCCCGTACATGCATCTGTGTGTTAGTGTCAAGGATTTGAATAGTATTCTGTCCTCCACCACTAGCCAATGAGGTTCCTTCTGTCCTTGTTGATGTGTTCCTTTCTAGTTTTATTCTTAATGATCCTAAATGCTCTGTTTTGAATTACTTGGCAAGGAGTCCTTTTGTGGCTCCTAACATAAGGGCATTACCGTACCCCAACCTTGATAGGATAGTTACTCTAACTAGTGTGGAACAATTTGCTTCGCTCAGATAAGGGCAAATTATTCTGAGGAGCAGTAGGTGATAGGAACAGGTCTTGTTTAGTTGAAGAACTTGGGCTTCTGCGCTCAGGGATGCATCCATGCACATTCCTAGCGTTTTTACTTTGTTGACCACCTTTATTTGAGTCATTTATGAGAAAGGATTGGTACTGGCCGTCAAGTTTGGCTCTGGCTTGATTTGATCCAAAGAGTATCAGTTCTGTCTTTGTATACATCATGCGCCTTAACATGTGTGTCTGTTGTAAACCTCTGCCAACAAAAATAAAGTTTTTTTTTTTAAAAAGTGCCCCTGGGACTGGGAGCTTTGTGGTAAACCTAGGCCATATACTCAAAGAGCCAAAAAGGGTTGCAATGACAGAGGGACTTCAGTAGATAGCCTCCGACCTCCACAAACAGGTCAGTGACCTCAAAAATAAAAATAGGGAAAAGGTTAAAACGTTAAGATGCCCTAAAAAGCGGCACTAGAATGTCCGAAAATATGTAATTCTGTCTTGACATTGACTTTTGTGACGAATCCCCAGATGTCGTCCCTTCCCCCTGAAGGCAAGCGTCCCCAAACAGCACGATCCTCCCCGCAATGAGAGACAATGAAGGACTCTCCCAAAATGGGAATAAGGCCAAGACAGAGTGCGGGTGAGCATAAATGGGAGTTTATCAATCAGAATAGGGCATGCAAAGAACTCTGCAAACTCCGAGAGCGCTCTGTCTGACAATAGCAAAGACAGGCGTATATATTTACAAAAAACGTCATAAGAACCTACACACTATAGGGGGCACAAGTTCAATGGGATTGGGTGGCGACGACTAACTATAGGTGCTGCTGCGATGTGGTTGGCTTTGGCTGGAAGACGTCACTGGTCAGCCTCGTGGGTTGGGCTGGGCCTGGCAGGTCGGCTGAGTTCATCCGGACGGTGTTGTTGTGCCATTGTGGCCAGTGTCAGAGATGAATGTCTTTTCCTGACTTGGTTGCCCTATGCCATGCACACCGCAGTCATTCAGTCATTTCAATATTATTTTCTTTAGTAAATCTTCCAATAGGTTATACTACAGGTTAATGCAACACAGGAGGAATGTACCTTGTGAGGGGTCTGGAGGTAATACGTCAGGACATGGTTACCAGTGTCCTGTTGACCGGGGCCATAGGTCGAGGGGCTAAGCTTCAGGGCCTGGGACGGGCGGTACAGGTCTTTCTGCCTTGTTAGAAGTTGTTATGGATGTTCCGCTGTGTGTTGTCAAAGTGTTGGGTGTCCTGATTGCACAGGGCCATAAGTCTGAGATGGTCCGGTGGGTTGTGGGGTTTACGAGGGGGCGCGTGTGTTCAGGCAGAGGTTAACTGCTGAGCTGTAAATAATGCAGGTGGCGGGCCGCGGCCTTGGGTGCTAAGAGGGGATTACAAATCTTTGAAGCGGCTCCAGTCTGGTTGGGGGAGGTAAAGCAGTGCGGCGCGGCCTCTGCTCTCATGCCTTGGCAGCCTTCGCAGGGTGGGAGGGGGAATGGCCTTGCACGTATTTCACAAAGGTATCTCCCTCGTGTGTTGCCGATTTTAGGTAAAGACATCACAAACATTTGAACACTCTATAATACTTATTCAAATCAATACAAAACATGCATTTAAACTTTGCTGGATGTGTCTCGATTATACCCAGTCTGAGCACCTTATTCATACATTATGTTTTAACAACTACAGTATTTAGTTATATGCATATATATTTGCAGTAAGTGAGGTAGAATTAGGATTGGTGGAGTACATAGAAAGTAACCCGCCACTGTTCGTGACGGTGGTGGCACATGTGGGGCCTAGACATGCACACATGACAAGCGCCTTCTCGTGCATCCTTCACGTAAGCCCTCTGTATGGTTACATTCGTCTTCTGGTGTCCTCTAGCAGCATTAGTTCAGTTATGGCGCAAGCCCATAGAGTGTAAGTTTCCCAGTGATACACGTAACAAATAGATCCCTGGTGCGTTCCTTTATTATTAGCACCCAACTGCAATGGTGTGGGCTCGCCATCGCTTATATCATGGAAGCATGCTTTCTTATGTTTATACATTTTACAGGCTTTTGTAATATAAGGGATTTTGTGGAAGAAAGCATACTTTGCGAGTGGTCTTGACATTAATATATAAAGACTGTCTGCCATCTGATGACCATTTTACTGTTCTTTTCATTTCCCAGGCCTGCTGGCCGGGTCATTCTGGGAGCGATGATACACTGCGGAAGGTGAACTGATACAATGTTAGTGTATTACGCTAGCTCATGTCCGTCTTGTTCGTGGGAACGTGCTCGCAGCGGATCTGCCAGGGTGCTGCGGCGACAGGGATGACTGAGACTCTCCAAGGGTGGGGGCCGCGCTACAGTGCGCTGAGCTCACACCATCTTTACCAAACAAAATGGTTTCTGGGCCTAGCTAAATTTTAATACATGTGGGCAATCAATACGTGTGGGCAATGTCTCCAGCGGGTGAACCCTCCATCACCTGGGCCCGGGTGGCATGAGGGGATGCCCAATGAGCCATAGCCCTCACCTGGGGAGAAAACGCAGGCGAGGGGGGTCTCCTGGACCAGTCCTCCCCTACACCCCCTAAGGTGAGGACCTTCCCATAAGGCAAGGGAGGTGAGGCCGCTACCCTATAGTCCCTCAGAGGGTGGTACTCAGTGGGTGGATCACATGGGGAGAGAAACTCCCTATGGGATTAGTGACGACCTGCGGAGTACATGGCATCCCCATTGCCCACATTACCCTAACCCACCTTCCTCACCAGCTAACACCAGTACCATTTCTACTCTTCCTAGATATGCCTGTGATATAGGAAGTACTGGGACAAGGAAGTGTAAGGACTACCCGAGTACGGTCTCCTTTACAATTACAAGACTAGGAAGACTGTTCCTGGGAAACTGCACCAATTAATAATGTGATGAGGAAGAAGCGCAGAGTACTAAGGAGCACCCTGTGGATCCAAAGTGAGCAGGCTAGATGTTGCGATATAGGAAAATCTGATTGTGAGATAAAAAGGGAAGAAGGACTTGGCAAAGGAGGCAGACCTCCCTGGAGGAACCGCAGGGCCGGTCTCGTGTGTGAGGGAGAAGCCCAGGATGCCAATGAAGATGCCGAAATCTCTGGAGACTGCCCCAAGCTAGAAGAGGGGACGGCGGGCTGGAGGAAGCAGGCTCAGGCGCCCAAGGATGATGGGTAGCATAACCGCCACAGACCTTATCGAAGGTAACGCAAGTCCCACAAAGCAGACCCCAGTCAGCCACAAGGCCCCAAGACCAGTGCAGACCAGCAGAGAAGGTACGCAGGATCGTGGGGAAGGCGCCATGGCTCCACCAAGTCATTAAAGAGACTGGGAAAACCAATACTACCGTAAATATAGGGTCCGTGACCCTGACATAGAAGAAAGAAAGTGCGAACACGCATAAAAGAATCCTCATCAATCCTCAGTCACAGTACCTGGCAGGTGAATATACCAGGTGGACTGTGCATGCAAGTCTGGGACCCGCACCCATAAAAACATCCTCATCGTTCCTCATGGTCACAGTACTTGGCAGTAGAGTATACCAGGTGGACTGTACATAGAGGAGACCAAATGTGAGTCTGGGACCCACACCCATAACAGCCCAGTGCATCTTTATTGATCTTCATAGTCACAGTACCTGGCTGAGAAGAGAGTCAGGTTGACTTAATCCCAGAGCGAAATCAAGGGGAAGGAAAATATTACCCTTACAACAGTCTTATGAACATTGTAAAAAGCCTAAGAAAGGTCAGGGAAAGCAAGTCATTCCCCCTGGTGTTTTTGAAAATTGGCATTGTGAGAAGCCACCCCCCTTATTCTGAAGTAACACAACTTTATTTTCTATGTGCATTGGCAGAGAGCCATTCCAAGGAGCCCTTTTGTTGAGACCTTTAAGTTGTGCCTTTGAAGAAGAACACTTCCCCTTTCTTACAAGTGAACTTTGGAGCATTGCCCCGAGGAAGGGGACCATTCTTCTGGATCAAGCAGAACCCCCTTTTTCCTTAGATGATTTATTGTAAGGGAAGGAAATAGGTTTTTGACACAACAGTGGACTATTTGATTTTGACACAACCTCCTGACAGAATCCTGCTGGTTTGAGTGGGGAAATTCCACTTAGAAATAGCGACAGGTAGGGTTTTCCTTTTGATTTAAATAAAAGTATATAACCATAAGCATGCCACCTATGTGTCAATCTTCTATTTCTACAACCGTACACTGTACAGCAAGGCTAGCACTAAGGAGATCAGAAGGTTTGGTAAAAGGTACAGTTAACAAAAAGGTTGACAAAATAATATTGTCTCCACAAGTATAAAAAACATACTTCTGTATTACTTGGGCAGTTGTGTTTTAGATCACTACAGGGTAAGAATATTTCAGATATTTATGCCATTACAGTTAAGGTGTTCAAATGTGACAACTAAAACTTTAAAATTAGCACAGTTCAATGCAATACTGTAACAAGTGTTAAAGTGGTGGGAAAAGATGTTGAGTCAGTTATCACAGGCTTATTAAATGATAAGGTAACACCTTAAAAATAGAAGCAAGTATTCAAGTAAGTAACCAAATATTTGATACTTTGAAAAGATTAAACTTTTACTCAAAGTATTCCCCCATAGGAACAACAGGCTCAAATCCTTAATCAGGTGTATTAGATAGTGGCAATTTTCATAAAATGGAAAAAAGAGGTTTGATGTATAGGAAAGGGGAAGCCATCTATCTCGGGAGTCTTGGTGGACACTGGGCGAGATTCCCATAGCCAGGTTCTAATACCAAAGCTAAGGCAAGGGTGGCAGACTGCGAAGGAGGTCTTTACACACTATAGAACTGAATGGCTGCCAGGGGGCCAAAATCAGGTATAATAACTAGCTCCCTGAATTCTAATCAGGCGTAAAATGACCCGAAGTAAGTCTAGGCTGTTGGGTCTGATGATTCTGTGGTTCCGATCCCAGCCAGGGAGCTCACAGTTCTGAAGACAATCAGAATGACCTTGAGCGAAAGAAGTCTCTGCTTCTGACCCCACAATGATGGAGAAGCACCAGGATGCCATAGTCGGGAGGAGCAATCAACGTGACCTAGCAAAATGTCTGCAGGCATGAGGACAAAGGACTCGGGCTTCAGCAAAGCTCCTCTTCTTGGTAGATCGCAGTAGAGCTACAAGATCCAAATCCCACGAGAGAATGCACTGCACAATTCAGAGCCCGAGAGCGCTGCTAGATCCAGACAATGGTGCAGTCCCTAGTCAGGACGATGTGAGCAAGCAAAAGGCCTGCAAGTCTTCTGAACTCCAGGAGAACAGTCACAGTGATGCAGGACTCAGAAACGTTGAGGCCAAGCAGTTCAAAGAAGGGAGGCACCTTGCAAGGACTCCACTGTCAAACAAAGATCAGAGCTTCACTTGTGAAGGCTGGCTTGGACAATGGTTGTTGCAGGAGCTTGAAGCATCCCATTGCAGTCTCTCATTCCCTGGATTCTTAGCACAAGTAGCTATGGCAGAAGTTCCCTTCCTGATGTGCAGAAAGCTGGCCTGGGGGAACCGAGCCCACCAATCAGGGTTACCAGCAACATTTGAACTTTGGACGGCTGTCTAATCATGGACAGTCAGCCCATGGCATCACTCAGGATTAGAATGTGTATTGTGGTGGTCTTCAGTCACTTACTGACCCAAACAAATTCATACACACAAAAGCTACTTGCCGGCCTCAGGCCAGAGCCAGTAAAGAGAATGACCATATCTGGCCACTTCCTTCCCCTGCTTGAGAGGAAGACAGACAACAAAGTCAAAAAGGCAGGTCGTAAACTAGGTTAGCCTTTTTTGGCCTCCACATTGGTAAAATGGCTGCCATGCGTCAAAAAGAAGAGGGCCACTGGAGTGCGCCTAAAATCTGTACAAGATGAGGTACCAATCCATCTGGGCTACACTGAACAGAACATAAATAATATTCATAAAGTAAAAAGAGGAAACAAGGTCCTACTGCACTACAGTTTACAAGGTAGTCATCAATATATTTCTTTGTTTTATATTAGAACAGGGTATTATTTTGAATTGAAATGACTTACAAAGTAAGTAGGAGAGTAGAGGCAGTCAAAGGGTAAGGTGTCTTAATATAAGAGCGTTTTTTGTTTGAGTGACATATACTGGGTAGTGAAGGCGTAAAAGTGCGAACATACCACGGACAAGGACTAGAGAACATAATATATTTAACATTAAAACCCTAAATCCAGCATTCACAGTTACAAAATTACTTCCATACTTTGGGGGTATGCTGCATCACAACTCGAGTCCACCACACAACCATGCGCCAACTATTCTAGTGCCACAAAACCACTGTACAGGAAACGGCCCTCACTGAAAATTACTCAACATCAAGAGCGAGTTTCACTCCCTTTCTGCCAGATCAACATTAATTTGATCCGCCAATAGTGATTTACCACCCCACCTACCGCAAGCATACATCCTCTCTCTCAAACCCTATGAACATTTCCATTTGTCGGCCTTATTTCTATCCTACTCCTGCTTCTATACGCTCACCCTTTCACCCCCCTCATTTCGTTTCCACTGCGAGTCTGGTTCATCCAAAGTGGGGGGCACAATACACCACTATCCAAAGATGCCTCATCATCTTAAAGCCATTATGGTGGTGATGGGTGCAGTACAAAAACCTTATAGTACAATGTAACAGTGTTTGATGACAGAAAGCAGGAGAGGTATGTCAGTTGGTCAGTTTGGATAGGAGGGTGGAAGGGTTTTGGGGCTCAGGGGATTCCATCACTAATAGGTGTAGTTTGAGCCATGTTTTGAAGAGTCCACTAAAAAGAGTTGGCTTTGATGGTTGGTGGAAAGAGGTTGAATGGGGGAGCATTCAGAGGAAGTGGAACAAGTAGGAAAAAGGAGAGAAAGCGGGAGGTGGTACTGGGGGCAGGGGACTAGTAGGCTGTGAAGAGAAAAGAAGCAAAGATTGTTTGAGTGAGAGTTCAATGATATGCAGTCAGTGAGGTAGTGGGGGGCAAGAACATGGATGGATTTATAGAGTAGCAGCAGAAATTTAAAAAGTGATTTTGCATGGGTAGACAGACATCATGGGGTAGTAGGTAGAGGGTGAGGAGATTCTGGGTAGGTTGAAAAGAGAGCATGTCTCAAAGTCACTGACTGTTGAGGAGCAACAGAATAGAGGGTTCATCAAGAAGTAGTCTCCCATAGTAGTCCAGTTTGCAGAGCATCAGAGAAGAGGTAAATGGTGTTGCTTAATGGTGCTTGGGGTGTGGGCAGATTTTGCTAATGTTCAGGGGTGGAGTCTGGCAGAGGTGGAGGAATTCATTGCAGAAGCATAGGAGACCAGGGTAGAAGACTGGTAATGGGATCAAGAGAGTTGCCTTTAGTATGGAGTGGTGTTAAAGAGATTTTATTTTTGCAAATCTTACCTTCTCAGTCTCGAGCTTCCTAGCACTACTGCTGGACTCATTGGGAATTTTTCCATCGAGTTTGAATGTGAGAAAGGAAGGCATTCATTATTTTTCAAAAATTGATTAGCAGGATTTGCCAATTAAAATGTTCTTGTTAGCAAACAGACTTATTTGATTTGCAATGTTGTACTGATATTTTTTAATGTCACCAGAGGTTTGTACCCAAGACATAAAATTAGCAAAACCTCAGCATGTTTGTGAAGTTATTGGTGAGATGAGGGTCTGTAAAACGTTAAGGCTAACTACATAAATTAACACAAATGCATTGCTACGAAAAAGGCTCTGTGAATCTCTGTGCACTTGGTGTCCTGTATATTGTACGCTTGGCCCATCATTTGCTGTCTAAGGAGAATTTCACAAGTTTGATAATCAACAGCCTGAGACCAAGTATGTAGTATGGTGTTGTGGCAGGTGGACAAGATGGCCCTTGCCGGTCATTGATATCAACTGTTTTCAATGTAGCGTTAAATATCACTCTCTGGGGAGGGCACGGCCTCTATAGGTTTTCAAGTCCGAGCCAGGCAGGCCCAAGAACAGCATTACAGCCCTGTGCACCCATGAAAGCAGAATGTATCACTATCAGAACTCCATTAGCACTCCAAGCCCCATCTGGGGCGCTGATACTTTTTTCGTTTGTTTATAAGGAAACTAGACTTTTGCACAATTCATATTTCCCTTAAAAAGAAAATGCACATTTGTCTGAGATTGAAATAACCGTTAACAGGTCCTTGATAGGAAGTGAGTGGACAGAGAAGGTGATAGTGGGAGTACAAGGTTTTAGGTGTGGCACTCCAGTGGAGACTTGTCCTTTGGCACCATCTCCAAGGACAGGATGAAGGCTGGTCAGAGGCCTGGCATGAAATGCGGACGGTTACTTGCTTATTACATAGGTGGCAATATATAATGCAATGATTATCTTAGATCAATGCGAGTTCTGGAGGTTAACTACAGTGCATGGTATCGCAGAAGATCAGTAGGTGTACAGACTGGATAGTCTAGTTACCTTTGTGTTTCATTATGTAAAAGGAAAGAAAGTAAAAGACCTAGCCAAAACTAGGTGGAATATTTTAGTTTGAGGCCATCTCACTTTAAGGGTAGCTGGTAAAAAGCAACAGAGTGATAAGATAGAATGTCAAGGAGTTTTAGGATCAGCTCATGGGTTGAGCACTTGTTGCACAGATGTTTGTCACCAGCAGGACATAACTACCTTTGCCATCAAAAACGTTTGGTCGTGTGATCATGTACATTTTCAAAAGTGTGCACTTGTCAATTTGATGCACACAGTATTATTCCTAGAACAAATATAACACCCTTCTTAACATTATCCCTACATAACAGAGGTTTATGAGCTAGTGATGTCCAGAGTGGGGAAGGAAGTGGCACAACTGAGAATTGATTGGGAGGAAGACGCTGGGATACCCATGAGTGATGGGATGTGGGAACGTGCCCAAAAGAAAGTATCTAGGAACGCGAGGCTACAACAAATACAGCTGTATATAACCCACAGGGCATATATGACACCGCAGAGGATAGCTAAGTTCAAAAATGCAGGAAGACAGACGTGTCCTAAATGTCAGGCAGAAAATGTGGGCATGACGCATATGCTTTAGGCATGTCCCGAAATTGGGAAGTTCTGGGAAGATATAGCCCACCGGCTTGAAGGGAAAGGAATCAAGATATATGTTGAATTAGTATGGGCATGCTTGGTTGGCAGATTCCCTAGGCCACGTAAATTAAAACATGTAAGCAAATTAAAGGTCTTGGCGTACATACTCGCTAAGCGCAGAATAGCCATGGGGTGGAAGGCATGTAACAGGCCCAGGATAGAAGTCTGGTGGAATGATCTCCGGAAATGGATCGAAGCCGAAACAGCAGTATGGCAAGAAGCGGGTAGCAAAGGGGAAGAGGAAGAAGCAGGAACCCTGGCAGCCTGGAGACATTTAGTGGCAGCACTGAACGGGTCCACCCAGGAATTGTCGAGTGGCCAGGACTCAGTTGAATGGGAAGAGAATCCCACCGAGAAAAATGGAGATGCGCAAGGCAAAGCGAAGTAGGCTCGAAAAGGGGGATGGGGGGGACGGCAAGCAGTAGACATTGAAGAATATGTGTAAATTCCAAATGTTGAGACATGTACTGCAAAGTTGGGTTGTGTGTTTGAGTATAATAAAATTAATAAAATTGTTTAAAAAATAAATAAAATCCCTACATAACAAAGGTTTGAACACATCGGTCAGGCATCCTTGCTTACTCATGGAGAGGAGAAAAAAGGTTATCGGGAGAGAGGGAGAGGGGAAGAGAGGAAGAGAGGAAGAGAACGAAAGAGGGAGAGAGAAAGAAAAGAAGAAAGGGGGAGAGGGAGAAGGGGGAGAGAGAAAGGGAAAGAAAGAGGGAGAGGGATAAAGAGAAAGAAAGAGGGAGGGAGAGGGATAAGGAGGGAGAGAGAAAGGGAACGAAAGAGTGCGAGAGAATGGGAAAGAAAGATGAGAAAGGGAAAGGAAGAGTAAGAAAGAGGGAGGGATTGGGGGAGAGGGGAAGTAGAGGGGGTTAGGGGGAGAGGGAGATGGAGGTCCAGTTGTGATATTGGCAATACTGTGTATGGAACTGTGGTCTCGGTTTCTACAGGGGTGGTCACTATTTCTCCCCCCCCTGTACCAAGCACCACTACCGCCCCTGTGTGCCCATCAACATAGTATGTCTCCTTCCATCAATGCATAAACAGTTCATCAGAGTGGGAAAATAAATAAATATCCTATGTATAATCCGGAGTTGCTAAAACAGGGGCCGTACAAATAGCTTCTCTTAAGTCCTCAAATTGTCTGTACATGTTGTCAGTCCATTCCAAATGTACTTTTAAGTCCTCTGTCCTTCCGTCAGAATTTGTAACAGCGGCCTTGTGTAGACTACGTAGTCTAGGATCCATGCCCTACAATAATTACATAAGCCCAAAATTGGCTGTATTTATTTGACAGTACTGGGCCTAGGGGCGGCCTGTACTGCCGCCTCCCTAAATGGCATTATTTTTGTCCCATTTGTAGAAATGAGTTGTCCCAAGTATAGTACCTCCTGGCAGAATTGTAGCTTCTTTTTATCTGCCTTGTACCCTTTGTGAGCCAGCAATTGCAATAATGCCACAGAATCGCTCCTTCACTGATGTTCATTTTCACTATATACCAGAAGTTCATCCACATACTGGATGATTGTGCTAGGCACCTGACTTCAATGTAATCTGTACTGGGGTCTCAACTCTCAGTAACCAAACATCATGTGGATTAACAGTCCATAATTGTGCTGGCACATATCGCATGTCCTCCTCAAAAAATAAAGACGGGTCACCACTGCCATCAGGGGGCACTGTACCTTCCTATACTGCGCCATGATATCACAGAGAATGCACATTTCCAAAATGATCTCCCCATTTTGCTCACTGTGCTCAAATAACTCCTCATCAGTCATTTCCTTTAATTGTACTGTCGGATCTACATATAGGACACTACTAGTCCTTGCAAATCTAATGACAATATTGTACTGCCCACCATCTCGGGTGGCACCATGGGTCAGAAAATAAAATGTGTGGGCACTCTCCAACATTTTGTCGCAAGTTGAGGTACTGCTTATACTTATACCTTGATACCACAGACAAATATGTCTGGGACCACAGGAACCCCACGGACTACTGCCTTCCTTGCCATGCCATTGCATTGATTATTACCATTGCTCGAGCTACACACATCCCTAGAGTGGAACACACTACCCCTTGATCTGTGAATGATATTGTTATATTTAGTATACTAAGCAGATCCCTACCAAACAAGTTAACAGGGGAACTCTCTGAATATATCAAGGGGGCTTGTACCAACTTCCCTCCCACTTTTATATCCAGCTCCTCAGTATATGGAACTGTAGAAATGACCCCAGAGAATCCCTGCGCGTCAAAATTTTTACCTGAGAATGGAAAGTTCCCGTCCATAGTGCATGATTTAGTTGCACCTGAATCTATCATAAATATAAATTGCTTGTTTCCAATTTCCCCCTCCCCAAGGGCTCCTCTTCAGGGTGTGCTGTTGTCAATAGGATTGGACACGAGTGTGCTCTCTGTGGGCTGTCCTAATCAGAATATGTATTTGTACCGGGGAATGAAAAACGGCCACCCCCTGCTATTTAACTCCTTGGAATGGAGCACCTATTCCCCCTGCCATCCTGTTGACCTGTGTTCCCTCACCCTGCTGTGGTTTTTGCCCACATTGCCCCTGCCTATAAGTCCCATAAGGGAACTGATTTCGACCCCCTCGCCCAAATTGCTGTTGTCCCATTCCTTGAGGCCCTTGCAATCCCTGCCCTGGAGTTGATGGCCCATAATTAAATCGCACCCCCGGCCTATTCCTGCATTCCCTTGCGAAATGCCCCCATCTCCCGCAATACCAGCACTGTGATGTTCCCAATCCTCCTCCCCGGGGCCCTACCCCCCCCCCAGCCACAGAGCCTCCTGTTCCTCAAACTCCTCCACATCCCCTTGGTGCTCCCTAATATTGCCACTGTGGGTTGGGGTACTATCCCTCCAACCCCATTGTCCCTGTCCTCCTTCACCCCATAATGCTGCAATTGTGGAATTCACAAATGTCTCCTTTCCTTTCCCCCTGAACTGGTGCCGTCACTGGTGCTTGAACGACAACCTTATTTACATTCTTTTCCACTAGTTTTGCCTCGTCCGTTTGCCGCTTCTGGGCTGTCTCCCTGTGCCACTCCTTGATTCTCTTACAATGGTGGACTATTATACTCTGCATCTCTGCCCACACTTTGGCTTCAATTCCCCCAATTTTATCTAGTGCCTTCTGGACCTCTTTTGGTAATCCCCTCTTTACGATAAAATAGACAAATGGTACCGGGTATTTCCATTTCCCCCCGGTCTTAAATTTCCACATTTCCTGTAATCTAAGAATAAACCTAACTGGGTCCTCCTCATTAACCATTGTGCACTGTATAAAAGAAAGTAAGTCAGGGGTATATGGGTACATCCTTCGTAGGGCATCCCATACCCTTGCCGTTACCTCACTAAAGGCTGCTCCATCATTTTCATTATCTGCAAGACTTACCCCAGAGCACCCTGCCCTTGTCCATGTATCCCCAGCCTGGTCCCCAACTTTGGTGACTAGTAACCTTTTAAGGTCTCCTAGTGCTAAAATGTACCCCCTGCTGTTTGTTTTTTCAAATTCATAGATCCATGTTCTAGGTCCGGCTACAAGCTGGGGGAGAGCTTTAATCAAATTATCAAATTTATTTTGTCCATTTGAGTCCATGGCTCATACAGTATTATCCCTACTCCTTTATGTATAAGAGGAATCTGCCTATCTTTTTTCGTCTTCTACCCCTTTAGTATTTTTCTAATTTTGTACAAGCACCATTAAATCTGGTCTATTTATTGGTCTATCCATCCTCACTGCCTCCTGTGGCATGGACTGGTTACTCGCCGCCTCTTCTCGATCTACTTCTTGCCCTGCCTCTTCATTATCTCTAACACCTTGATCTTCCCATTCATTTTCCCTCGCTTGTTCTACTTGTTGTCCCACGACCGTCCATACCCTCTCCCCATCATCTTTTTCAACACAAACACTTCTTATTGCCTGGTTGAATCTAAACAAAAAATCTCCTGGGATCCAATCCCCTATTTTCTGCACCAGTACCCTTATTTCTGGTGATACTTCTTCAGGTTCTTGTAACCCGACTAAACTTTCCTGCAACGCTCTTCATTTTTTATATCTGCTTGTGGACCTTCTGGGTACACTGATGCTACAAGGAATATCAGCGCTTGTGGATGGGTTATATGGAGGTGGAGGTGCAAAAGCCCTTGAGTCCCCCCCCAACCTAGTTGCTAATCCTGATAATCCTGTTGACACACACTCTACCACTGGAGGCTTATAGACTAGGTTTATATACCCTACTGCAGGTTTAGGCATTACAGAGTACATCCCCTTACATTGGATCTCTTTTTCACCTTCCTGATCTTCCATAGCCTCAAATAGTTGCCAGCGATCTAAAATAACTTTTCTTTTTTTGAATCTGTTCCCTTTATGATTTTGCTGTGAAAAAGATGGACATTTTTTCTAGCATGTTTCTCTTATGGGAGCTTTGCTCTGGTCAGGAGCAGGACATTCTCCCCCCTCCTTTGTTTCTACTATCCATTTGTGGTACTTATTTATCCTGTCACAATACAGTGGCAGGACCCTATGCATGTGTTTTATTGGGGTTTCTTCCCCCATAATGTTGCATGTGTCCCTAATGCTTCACTTACACCCTACTGCTATGCTGCGCACGCTGCTACTTGTTACACAATAAAACAGATCAACCCACTTTTTCCCCCAAGCCCCTTATCCTTATTTTTTCCACTTTGATTTTACCCACACACACACACCTTGACTCATCCACCTTCCTTCTGTTTTTACCACAAAAGACAGCAAGAGAAAATATACAAAATTAATTGACTAAAATCCAGGCCCATTCCTTATACCGAGCCACTACTTTTTTTCTTATATCCTTTGTAATACCACCTTCCCAGCTGAATATGCTGAGGATCCCATTGCTTTTATATTCCTAAAAAAATAATATGTGGTACTACCTTCTCAACCTGTTATGGCTGAGGATCCCTTGGCTTCCCAGTCCTTATACGCTGAGGCTCCCTTTTTCCATTATAAAAAGTAGAAAAACAGAAATGTGCGACAATTTCAATACATAACCCACCTCATATCCAATCTACTCCATAAAATATCACCAAAAGTCCTATTCAATATACTACATTGACCTTGTACTTCACATCACCATATTATCGCACATACATGTTCCCATGTTGTTTTAACTTGCAAGAGTATGCTTACATGTGCGTGTTTCACTTACGAAGCTGGCCCGTCTTTCTGGTGCCACGCCCTACTTCAGTGAGCAGAGGATTTATTTTAAAATGGCTTCTACTGAAACTAAATTTCAGGAAACACGTGTTTTTTAATTTGGGCGGCTGATCACTATAGATGGGCCAGGGTCTTCGCAAAGTACGGGGGCAAAAAACAAAGATAACGTCGGGTCGTCACCACTGTAAGGGTAGCCCAACTTACAGGGATACCCCTTAATTATACAGGTACACCTAATCACACTCACAACAGAGTAAATGCACCCCTATAGGGACTTATCTTGGAAGGATAACAAGTTTATTCTTTACAGAAATGAGGGTGGGGTCAAAGAACTCTGCTCCCTGAACGGCCTTCGGTCCCTCTTCCCTTCCAAGCTCCTTCAGACTGGTGCCAGGCAGGAACTTTGATACCCTTGACTTGGTCAGTGGATATGGGCATGACTCCATCCAAAACTGTCCTTCCCTAAAAGGGGTGCTTCAGTCTTCCTTTCTTCATGGTCGGATTTCTGTTTAGGACAGGTTACTTAACATATTGATAGCCTATGCAAGAATACACTGTAGCTCATGTTTTTCATCATTTTGCTACTTATGAACATTTATATATAAACACATTTTACCGTCATTCTCTCCATACTTCACTCATTATACTCATATTTTTATCTGGTCTTGTAATTTCTTTTAACCCTGGTTTTCCATAATTCTGCATGTAGTGCATTGAGCATGTACAATCCCATTTTAGCATACATGGGTTTTTGACGGACAGCAGACAACCGGTGAGCCACTTCATGTGCTCTGCCAGAGCTTAGCCTCAGTGATGCAACACTGCATGATCTGCGATCCATTCTTAGCGCATGCCACATACCTTTTGGCAGAGAGCCTGCTTTGAGATTTAAAAACTAAAAAGGATTTAACATTTACAAGTTCATTCAGCTAATAGTTATTTGCACCTTATATTTAAATAATAACCGCCTTCTTTTAATGCCCCTCCTCCTCCCCCAGGTCTCTTTTAGTGCCTAGAAAAAGTTAACAGAAATCATGCCCAATTCAAAAGCGCTTGGGAGTGAAGGAAGGCGCTAGCTACTTGCCAACAAAATGAAATATATTTGAGAGCATAATATTTAGATACATTAACCTAAACTTTACTGAAAAACAGACAATGCAGTATTTTACAGTAGCAATACTGTAATTATGCATAAAAACATCTTTAGGAATGGAATTGCAGTACTGTTTTTAAAAAAACGTCAACACATACTGGTCTTTGCCAAATAGGCTATAGTTAGCTTACAAAAATTATCATACCGATTATAGCTGGTTTGACATGATTTGACAATGAAAAGCTTTTCTTGCCTAACACTCCTGCTGTACTCTTTCTCCATTAGCCCCTTTGAACGTGCAGTCAGAGAAAAGATGGTGGCGAGAGTGAACACAGGGTGTGCTGTGCTTTCACTGAAAGGGGACATTTAAATAGGTAGCTGTGCTACACAAGTGCCAACTTAATTAGCAAACCTAAAGAACTGCTTAGCCAATTGCTATGCAACACTGCTTATGCTATGCCTTGGTGAGACTATCTCACTCTCCGCCTGCATTCACTTTTGTTTTGGGGGTCTGTGCCCTCTTTTTAAGATTCCAGTGAGTGGAGACCTCTCTCCTTTATATTAAGCATCCACGCGTTTCCCAGGGCAGCAACCCCCAGCACCTTATTTGATGTGCTGCCAGTCTCCCCTATGGCCTCTTTTGCAATGTCATTTTGGAAGCACTGTTTAGCCCCTAGATATACCAGTGCAGAAGTAATGCTCTCCATTTTCAGACTTTTTTTTACCTTTGCAGCGCAAGCCACCATGGGAGTGCTGAGAGAACACTGTTTGCCCCTTATCTCTGTTCCAAGTAATATTGTAGCTACTTTCCAGGAATCCCCTGAACAGGCTGGTGGTAGTCATTACAGCTGTACCCTTTTTGCAGCTGCATTATCTTGCATTGGCTTGTTAGCCGCGATAGCGCACTTAAGAGGATTGTATACTCAAAATGGCCTCTCCGCATGTACTAAACCCTGTTCAGGACAGTCTGGTCTTTGTTAGCCGTCATACCCTGCCAGGTGGGGAAGGGTGCCCTTTCTTCATTCACCTTGGCTGTCTTCTTGCAAGAAGCCTGCGGTTAAGGCAGTTTTTGTACCAACCTTTCTTGAGGATGCAATAAAAGCTAACCATTGGGGGAGGGGTAGCTAACACACCCGATATAAAAGAGAAGCGAAGACTCTTAAACATGAGTAGCATGGGCAAAGGGACGAGGCATAACCCTCAGGTTGCATGTGTAGGTCGACACAGGATGTACAATTAGTACACAAACATAATTCCAGAAAACACACTACACTTAAATACTGAAATATATATATGTATATACATTAATAAATTCAAACATAAAACTATCAGTTCAGATAACTACATTTGGTATTAAAAAGATACCAGCCTATTATAAAAAATAAAATGTATTTCTATACAAGGACTTTACCAACCCCAATGTTTATATGTGGGTCCAGAGCCAGAGGTGAGCGCACAATATAGAAAACAACAGGGGATGGGGAGAACCAGGGCTCCATCAAACCTAACAGGCAGGTAAGTACTCAATAGTCGGCACAACTAAGTGCAGAGCCCTAAAGAAATGTCCCAACCCTAGTGTTTGTGGAATGGCGTTGCGAATGTGAGACTTGGCACAAACGGATTATCCTACTTTCGCAGATAGTGTAAAACAAAAGGGTAGAACCATGACAAATCCCTTTGACATCTTTCCACTATGCGTTGGGAAAAAGTGTAAATGCATCATTAGCTGCTGCAGGAGGCACATGAAATATATTCATATGGAATTCACAGACAAAAAAACTGGCGATTTCTTAGGAATCCATTGGCTTAACACCAGCATGAAAATGTTATACTGTGTGCTTAAAGCGGGATGCACAACAGGCACGGTTAGTCCATTCAGTACTTCCACTTCACCTAAAAAAAGAAAACAAGAAAATCCCCTGGATCCGAAACAAGGGTGTTGAAAGGGGCATTAATATGTAATGCCCGTCTTCGCGTGCTTTTTTCCAACTAAGGGCTTAGTAAAACCATTCAACTGAGGCAGTACAAGACTCCCCTCTTAGTATAAGACTGTACCACAGGAGTTCAGGGTAGCGTAGACAGAGCAGCCAGGCTTATTTTAGGAGGGAGAGAGGGCTGTAGAATCAGTACAAATGAAATGGTAATACAAATGGTCCAAAGAAACACTGACACATGATTTTTGTAAAAATTAAATGGCGTATTTAAATACAAGTAGGCCCAGAAAAAATCTTGGGGATAATAAGTACTATCACATTATATAAAAACACAATTATAAAAACACAACACTATGCTTGAAGGTGCGCAGACTAAAGAATATAACCTAATTTGGAACACCCAAAAGGAGTTCTAGGGAAGCCGAAACCAATAGTTACTTTTAGATTACTTTCAGTAATACCATGGTAGTAGACCCTATCAGTTGTACAGTGACACTCAGAAAGAAATCACATAGTAATATCCACTGGACAATATACTTTTCTGATCTAGTGAAACACAGATCCTAGGAACAGTATAAACCTCTGATTCAGGATAACAGTCCGTTATTCTAGGGGAGTTGGACCATGGGGTGCAATTACAGTTGCTTTTCAGTTCACAGACTAAGGGAAGCAATAACTAACTTATTTTAGGATAACACAGAGTTAGGGAGAATTCTCAGAAATTTGCTAATTCCTCTCTACCTTAGAGATCCCCACCCCTTTTGCTGGAATCTAGGACTTTTTCATTTTTACCTGGAGAGAGTGAGACCCTTTTTTCAAATCTCATGTATTTCTCTGTGATTTGAACTCTGTTTCTTTTGGTTTTTGAAGTCTGACAAACACCATAGGCATCTTTTTACATTGTGTCACACAGGACCTTGAGTGCAGTGACACAGGAAGTCTCCTAGATTTCCCAAAGGTTTAAATACCTTCTATTGGATAAACTACTGTTTCCAAGAGCAGTAAAGTGAAAATGACTATACTTACATGTGTAACTTTCTAGACCCAGCACACACTATCTTACAATAGGGTGCTGGAGTGGTTATGTAGTATCCACTTTGTGTAGGTTTTCATGTAACATGTTTATGTTACCCTTTCTAAGATGAATGGCTGGTGGCAGTGGTTTACTTTTAACTACTGTGGCGTGCTTTTACTGTGGGCTGCGTTCACAGTTGCAGTAAAGCACCCAATGGTGCCATTTTTTACAAAATCGCCCCAGTCTTCTTTTTTTGCCATTTCTTTGTGGAAAGATCCTTCTTGAGATTTACTCTGCACGACAAACCAGGTTTGGTCCCTTTGTTCGTTTGCCCGCCTCTGGCTCCAGTATGTCTGGCAGGGGCAGGAAGTGAGGGAGGTGTCCAAAACTCCCTGTACTTAATCCCCTGGATTACAGGAATGCACCCAAAGGTGATTGGCCGGCTGGCTGTCCGGCAAGGACAGCCACCCTCCTGTTCGACTGGCAGCTAGGCTGGAATGAATGCGAGAAACCTGCATAAAAGGCGAGGCTTTTTGGCTTGGAAGGCAGAGTCGACCACTGGACGAAGGAATCCGAAGAACAACTTGGAAGGGACGCCTGCTGCAACTCCTGGACCGTTGGTTTGCCCGGTGAAGCTCTGCTGCGCTGAAGCTCTAAATTCACCTCGACTAGAGAAGCCCTGCAAGGACGACTTCCCCCTTGAGTTGGTGGGACCAATCAACTCCAAAGTGAACTCGTCTGGACATCCTCTCGGAGCTGGCTGTACTTCCTTGCTGCTGCAGGAACCGAAGTGCCAGGGAGAGGAATACCAGATTTGGAGTGCCTCACTTTTAAGTTGGCCAAGAGCTCCAGGAAGATCCTCCGGACACACAGGAAGCAGGACTCCTCAACAGAGTGCTGGACCCCAGATGCAAGGAAAGCCCAACTTGACAGCCAGGAACCACAGTGGTGCTATTTGCGGTAGACGCAAGGAGCTGAAACACCGAAGTGCCACTTATTTGAAGATTGCCGGTTGGTGTCGGTGACCGTCTCACTGCAGTGCAGGAGTCCCCAGAAGTCCTCCCTCTTGTACCCACGGCTGAGGCCCAGGAACTGCAGGATCTGCAGAGTTGAACAGGAACAGAATTAATCTGCCATACTTTTCTTCAAACTAAAGGTAATGTACAGTCTAAGACAGGCTTGTCCAACCTTTTTGAATGTGGGGCCGAAGTGAAAGGGGCCCCTAGGGGTCCCTCGCGTTATGGAAACAAGGCAAGTCACCACACACGATAGATACGCCAGACACGAGGTTGTATTCCCAAAGCTAGGGTTTATTGCAAAGCAAATAGTCTCAGTTGGCCAACTCGGTCTCACGCCCCGCGACGTGCATCTCTAGACCTCGAGGGACGCAAGAGTGAATTACGTACATCAGTTACATATATACAAAATACATATCATACAATCAGCTGTGACATGTTTAACACCCCCCTTTATTGGGTTTCTTTGAACTCGGTTTGATGGACACTTTCGACGAATATGACACCTTCAAATATCTATTCTAGTAACAATATGCAACCTTGCAAGTGCGAAGACATCTTTTCTTCGTTGAACAGAACACTGTGCTTCTGTTCTTGTAAGCGAGCTACATACGGGGGAAGAGTCACATTCCAGACCTTGCTATCTTTGAGGTGCTATTCGTGTCCTGGAAGCCGACACGCTGTACAGGGCTTGGAAAAGGGGAGCCGTAAGAAGAGCATAATTCGAAACCTTTAGCTGCTTTATTCTAACATATTCTACCATATAACGAGACTGGCTGGCAGCTGTGAAATGATTAAATGCCCTGCGGCTTTGCTTCAAGGCTACATTCGGGAGGGAGCCGGACATTCCTCCCCGGAGCTGCCTACGTTGTGTTTCAACCAACTCTTATTAGCCTTGCGGCCCTGCGGCCTTGTCCTTTCACATTCAGACAACAATGTTAACAGTCGAGCAGTGTAAGCAGAAAATGTGCTGCGAAGCAATGTGAACAGAAAGCAATGAGCAATTGTTAGAAAACAAAATGGCGATCCTTGTTACATCAAAATGGCCGTTCATTGGTAAAACTCGGAAACCTGTATTTCTATCGTTTCGTACATGAGACGGTTGGCCTTCGGCCACCAAAATAAGTTTGCCGTCAATCATGAGAGGTATCCATTTTTCTGGACTGACGGAAGCATTAACTTTTTGTCACCCAGTGGGCCGGCCAGCCAAAAGTCAACAACCTCACGCAAAGCAGTATATTAAGAAGCAATATTGTGTGACCTTTGACACCATAGCATCGCAGGCAGTGATGCACCATGCAGTCCCAAAGATGGCTTTTTGTGTCAGGGGCACTGAGTATCTGAGGGAGCCCCTCCATCAAATGATCGAGGTCAGTTGCGTGTGATTTCTTTCAGTGTGTATTTGTTAATATTTTCTTGAAATAGTGGGGACGACCGACCGTAGCGAGGCGAGGAAGCTACGGATCTAGGGAGGGTTTGCAGGGTTCCCCCCTCCAAGAATTTCTTTTCAAATATGGGGTTGAAATGGTGCATTGTACAGCAGAAAAACTGACCAAAAAGCCATACGTTTATAATCAGTTCTAAAGGGGAACATGAAAATTCCATGTCACCAACAGCAGACAAGAACATTTTACAACACAACACAACACATTTTGATGATCTATGTGTCCACAGTGTAAGACAGCACTGTCACTGATGTAACACAATGTCATTCTGGTTGTGCCCAAAATATGCCTCTGTAGCAACATGTCTATACTGGCTGTTCCCAATTTAGGCCGACATTGTCCTTTACAAATTATGACTGATGCTGCCTGAGCATGTGCAGTGTGCTCAATACATATGCTAGCTTAGCTCTGTAATACACATTCATGACTTCTGTGTTACTGCTTGATCCTGCCTGTGCAGTGTTGTGCCCAATACATAGGGAATCTCATCTCTGTAATACACATTCATTACTTCTGTGGTAAAGATTGATGCTGCCTGTGCAGTGTGCCCAATACATATGGCAGTGTATCTCTCTAATACACATTCATTACTTATGTGTTAAATGATTGATGTGAATCTAAGTGATCCGGCCGCGGCTGAATTTACCGCGGCCGGAACGTTCGCATGAGAAAGGTGCGAACTAATAAAAGTTTGCACCTTTCTTATGCGAACACACATATATACTCGCACCCACAACACACCCCCCACCAACACCCTCAGCACACCCCCAATATAAACATACCCTACGTACCTTCTTCACACTGGTTTCCTGCGGCGCCAGTTGCCTTTCACTTCCGTGATCGGGAACAGGTGCTGCGGGGTCCTTTTTGTTTTTTTTTTTGTTTTTTTTAACAGGGGCTGCAGGGGTTTCCCCCGCAACCCCTGCTCACTATACCACACAGTATAGTGAGCGGGGTGTTGCGGGGGACACCCCCGCAGCCCCTGCAGTCTTTTTTTTATACTTACCTATAATGCTACCACCAAAGGTTCAAACTTTTGGTGGTTCGAACCTTTGGTGGTAGCATTTTTCGGACTTTTAGTCCATGCAAACTTTTGGATGCGGTCCATTAGACCGCATCCGATTGATGCTGCCTGTGCAGTGTGCCCAATACATATGGCAGCTTATCTCTGAAATACACATTCATTACTTCTGTGTTAATGAGTGATGGTGCGTGTGCAGTGTGCCTAATACATATGGCAGCTTATCTCTGTAATACACATTCATTACTTCTGTGTTAATGAAAGAAGCAAAATCCAATTCAACAGATAAAATGTGGAAAAGCGATCACCCAAAGGTGAACCTAATTGGAAAAACACAATGTGAGCACAATCTTAAAGTATGAAGAACTAGACATGGCTGGGTGCCCTCCTCTCCCAGCGCCCAGGGGTGGCCGGTGTGCCAGTACTTGGATCACTCCAGGTGAGCTGAAGGCCATGGTGTGGGAACCGGGAAGGGAATTGACATCATGGTATCTGCTGTAAACCCCACAGTGTCTTGGATCTGGTGGGCCACGGTCTTATGCCCTCTGAAAATTCACTCCCGCAGCTGGCTTTCCTCCGACAGGGGTATGGGCACCTCCCAAGGGCTGTTTTGCCTCGTCCAGGTTAGCACTTGTCAGTTGCAAAAACAAAAACTGGATAGAGCCCCAGGCATTTTACCTGCTGTGCTGAGTTTCCGGGTGTGGATGGCATGATTGTGTTGCCTAGCCATTTTGGCAAGGAATTAATTCCCACATGCGGTAAAATAATGTGGGAATTCAAATTGCATCACAAAAGGAATGAACAGTACCCACGGGGGAGGTTTTTTTCAAAAAGTGATGCAAATTGGCCCCTCCCTCCCGAGGCGGAATGTTCAAACATTAAGGCAGCCCACTCTGCTTTTGAGCCTCCGAGATATTGCTGACCAGATACTTGTGTTTCAGTGTATCTGGCCAGCAGTATCTCAGAGGCTCAAAAGCACTGCATGCTGCAAACATACGTCGGAAAATATGGCAGGCAGTACTTCCCGCTGCTGGAGGCAAGGAGAACTAGGCCTCGGTGTGCACTGTGAACCTGGGCTGGGCTGAGCTGCTGGCTCATGCAGGCTGTGCCCTGGGCTCGGCAACGCAGATGTGTGAATGTGGCGCTGTGTGCCCGTCACTCCACCCACACACATTACGTGATTATGATTTCCATTGGCTGAGAAACAGCTAATGGAAATACTGTTTTCATGCAAGGCAGTTATTTTATTTATTTCCACTACTACAATGTGCCTTGCATGGTAAAGAACAAGTTACTTACCTGTAAATGTTGTTCTCCAGCATGGGTCTGGCATGGATTCACATGCTCATGAATATTCCCCGTCGTCAGGCTGGGAATCCTCAGTAAAGAAAAAATCAGTATCAGTTTCTTTTCTGATCTGTCTATCTTAGTAGTAACCAATCACTGATCTCTGGTCATACTGCCCCCAGCCAATGACTGCCCTCTCCCTAAGCCCCGCCTCTGGCAACCATCCTCAGATTTGGTAGCACGCCCAGTGGCAGTATGACCAACTGAAGAGCCGCAGAGGGGTAGGTGGGAGGGTTCGCATGTGAATCCATGCCAGACCCATGCTGGAGAACAACAGTTACAGGTAAGTAACTTGTTCCTTCTCCAGCATGGGGTCTGGCATGGATTCACATGCTCATGAATAAAAGAATACATAGCAGTATACACATGCACAACGACGGGAGGTGGCAACAGGCTCAACATTAAGCATCTCTTACCTCCTCACCAGGCTCACCTTAAGCGAACAGGTTGCGCAGCACTGCTTGGCCGACCTTGGACTCCTCCCTGGAGTCCCGATCGACGCAGTAGAATCTTGTGAAGATGTGCGTCGACCTCCACGTAGCAGCCCTGCAGATGTCCAGCAGGGTCACACCAGACAGGAACGCCGTGGTAGCAGCGATCGCTTTGGTCGAATGGGCTCTCGGACGGCCGGGCAGCGGTCGATTTGCCAACCGGTGACAATGCATGATGCAGCCGGAGAGCCATCTGGAAATGGAAGTCTTCGAGAGAGCCTTCCCTTGATTCTCAGACCCAAAGTTCACGAATAGCTGCAACGTCTTCCGAAAACTCTTTGTGCGGTCCACGTAGAACTTCAGCGCTCTAGCTACATCCAGCGAGTGCAAAGTCCTCTCGGCCGGCGTCGAAGGCGACGGTAAGAAAAATGGTAGCACTAAGGGCTTGTTGAGGTGGAAGTCCGACGGCACCTTGGGCATGAAGGAGGGGTGCGTCCTAAGCACTACCCTTGTGTCATGAAAAGTCAATTATGGAGGCTTGCAAGATAGGGCCTGAATCACTCCCACTCATCGTGCAGAGGTGATGGCCACGAGGAACGCTGTCTTCCATGACAGGAACTTCAGAGGCGCCGTAAGGATAGGCTCGAATGGGGCTCCCATGAGCCTGGTCAGCACCACATTAAGTTCGCACGCTGGGGCAGGGGCCTTCACCGGCAGGAATGATCGGAATAGTCCCTTCATAAATTCCTTTACCAGGCGATGAGACCACAAGGACGCCCGTCCCGTAGTCCTGGTATATCGGGAGATGGCAGCCAGCTTAATTTTTATGGAGGCAGTCCAGCTTTGGCCAGCGACAGCAAGTACGGCAGCACTTGAGGGGCCGTAATCCGCAGAGGGTTAATCTTCTGTGCACGGCACCAGACAGAGAACCTCTTCCATTTATGACCGTAACACTTGAGAGTTGAGGACGCCCTGGCTTTTGCAAGAACCTCTCTGCAATCAGCCGGGATATCGTACCCTCCAAACTCTAGTGCTGCAGGAGCCAGACCTGCAAGTTCAGCGACTGTGGGTCGTGGTGTAGAATGGCGCCTCCTTCTCTGGAGAGAAGATCCGCGTCCGCCGGCAGCCTGACTGGCGGGGACGTTGACAAGTCCAGAAGGTCCGGGAACCAGACCTGCCTCGGCCACGCCGGTGCGACGAGGATCATCCTGCACCTGGACTTCTTGAGCTAGATGATGAGGCGGAGCAGCAACGGCAATGGCGGGAACGCGTATAGAAACAGGCCGTCCCAAGGGAACGAGAAAGCATCGCCCATGCTCCTCGGCTGTGGGAACCTGCTGGCGAACCTCTGGCACTTGGAGTTCGTCGCCGTCGCGAACAGGTCGATCTGGGGTTTGCCCCATCGTTGGAAGAGTCGATCCACTTGCTCCTGGCGCAGTTCCCACTCGTGGCACAAGCAGAGTTCCCTGCTGAGTGAGTCGGCAATGGTGTTTTTTATTCCTGCCAGGTGGAAGGGAACCAGAAACATCCCCTGGGCGACGGCCCAGTGCCAAAGATCCTGGGCCTCCCTGAACGGGGATCTGGTGCCCCCCTGCTTCCGTATGTAGAACATCATGGTGGTGTTGTCGGTGAAGATCCTCACCACTTTGTCCTTGAGGGACGGGAGGAACGACTTGAGCGCCCAGAACACTGCACGGAGCTCCAAGATGTTGATGTGAAGAGGCCTCTCCTCCGGGAGCCAAAGGCCTCTTGCGTGGAGATCTCCGGTGTGGGCCCCCTAACCCTCCAGAGAGGCGTCCGTAGTCACCGTCTCCTGAAACGCCAGGGTTTGAAAGTCCGTGCCTGTCGTGAGGTGAGCCCGGGTGCCCCACCATAGGATCGCCCGATGGAACTCCTCGTCGAGGGGGATCCTGTCCTCGAAGCAGCCCCCCGCCTGAAACCAGCGGGCGTCGAGGAACTCCTGTAGCGGACGCATCCGAAGTCTGCAAAGGGGCACAAGGTAGATGCATGAGGACATCATCCCGAGAAGGGACTTGATGGCTGATGGCCCTCACCCTGGCCACGTACGTGGCTAACAGTCGGCGTACCTTGCCCAGGATGGTTTTGGTCCTCTCCTCTGAAGAGGAGGCCAATTGCTCCACTGTATCGAGCTTCGCCCCCAAAAACAGTGCTACTTGCGACGGGACCAGGTGGGATTTGAGGTAGTTGAGGGAGAACCCCAGCTCCGTGAGCAACTTGACGGTCCTCACTGTATGATCGACGGCGAGTTCCTTTGACCTTGCCGGATTAGCCAGTCGTCCAGGTAGGGGTAGACGTGGATCCCCTGCAGGCGCAGCCGCGCCGCCACTGGTGCCAGGCACTTGGTGAAAACCCTGGGTGCCGACTTTAATCCGAACGGTAGGGCTCTGAATTGGTAGTGGCGTCCTTGAACCACGAACCTGAGGAACTTCCTGTGCCTTTTTAGAATGGGGATGTGGAAGTAAGCATCCTCCAGGTCCAGCGACGATAGGAAGTCTCCTTCCTCCAGCTGCCCCAGTACGTGCTGGAGGGTGGCCATCCTGAATTTCTGTGCCTTGATGTATTTGTTTAACCAACGCAGGTCTAGGATGGGGCGCCAACCGCCTGTCTTCTTCCTGACGAGGAAGTACCTTGAGTATACTCCGGAGCCCCAGAGCCTCCTGGGGACGAGCTCGATGGCACCTTTCTTGAGCATCGCCTTTACCTCCAACAGAAGTTGAGGGACGTGATTCTCCTTCCTGGCCACGGGAGGAATGCAGGGGCACTTCTTTAGGAATTCCAGTGAGTGCCCATTGGCCAGGGTGTCCAACACCCAAAGATCGGTGGAGATGGACTCCCACACCCTGACGAACTTTGTCAGTCGGCCTCCCACTGGGGTGCTTCGGTGGGGGCCTGACCACCCGGCCGGATCAGTCTTGCTTGGAAGCGGCCTTGCTGCCTTGGCCTCCTGGGCGACGACGGCGGGAACCCCCTTGCTTGCCGCAACCTCTGTAGGCCTCCTGGGAAGAGGAGCGGGCCGCCTGGCGGTAGGTGGAGGAGCCACCGCTGGATCCTTTGGAGGCACCCTGTCTGCCTCCAGAGCTCCGAAAGGGCCGTCGCTGCTGAAGCACCCCAAGGGCCCGGGCCGTCTCCGAGTCGGTCTTGATGGCCTGTAGAGACTCATCCACCGCCTTACCAAAGAGGTTGTTGCTGTCGAACGGCATGTCCAACACTCTGGTCTGGACGTCCTGGCGAAAGTCTGTCGCCTTGAGCCATCCTCGTCGTCGGAGGGAAACTCCATTGCCCAGTTGGCGAAATCCAGTACCGGCAATGTCCGTTGCCACCGTAATGGCGTGATCCAACGCCACCTCGCCATCCTACAGAATTTCTAGGGCCTCCGCCCTTTTGTCATGAGGCAGGAAATCTAGCAGGGGAGCCATCTTGAACCAGAGCTCCCTGTCGTAGCGGGCCACAGTCGCTAAGGCATTGGCCGCCTTAATCGTCGTCGCCGACGACGAGATGACTCGTCGTCCCATAGAGTCCAACTTCTTACCCTCGCTGTCCGGCGGGGAAGTGGAAGTTGAGGCCGCCACGCCCGCTGCCTTCTTCTTAGCCGCTGGCGAGACGACAGAATCTGGCGTGGGCTGGGCCCTGAGGCACAAGGGGGCGGCATCGGGGACTCAGTACTTCTTCTCGTACCTGTCCCTCTTGGTGGGTGTCGTGGCAGGGTTCTTGAGGACAGCAAGCCCCTCGTCCCAGATGTCGTCGAGTAAAGGCACCGCGAGGACCGTCTTCCTCTTAGCCTCTCGTCGTTGATACAGAAACCCCTCCTTTTTCTGTTCTTCAGGGCAGAGCTGGAAGAGCTCAGATGCCCTGGTTATCATGGCGTGGAAAGAGCCAACCTCGTCGGCTGGGGACGCCCGCAGGGGGGATGACGACGGGATGTCTAATGTGTCATCGCCGCCGTCATCGTCCATCCCCGTAGCCGTATCTGTCGCCGTATCCTCTCCCGGAAAGGGGGATGAGGGGTCCACCGGTCTCGCAGGCACGAAGGGCGGAGCGGGGTGGACTCTCCTCCGCTTGTTCGGAGGGCTTCCCGACGGGCCTGGTTCTGGCTCGTCCGTCGGGGTGCATGGTAATCTTGTCCTTATCTCGGTACATAAGGATTGGATTGCCAATAAAATGGCCGCCGAGCTATCCTGGGGCTTGGGCAATGGCTGCGACGGACGGGATGGCCGCTCCAGTGGGCCCTGTTCGTCGTCCTCGTCGCTATCCTCGATCACGTCAGCAGGGACCGTCCCCTGGGATCGAACCTTCTCGAACCTCTCGTTGAGGTTTATGAACCTCTCGTTGAGGCCTATGGACCTTTCGTTGAGGCCCCTCTCGGTCTGCACCAATTCCTCCTCAGAGGCTGATTCCGAGTCTGTAACGGCCACCGCCCCCCCTCTTTTTCGGCCGGGGGTTCACGGGGGTCTTAGCAATGGGCTGGAAAGAGGATTCCCTCCGCGGCGGCAGGGATACTCTGGGCCCAGAAGCCGTTTTCATTGGCGTAGTCTCAGCCGGCTCCGCCAGGGTCGCAGAGACCACTTTGGTAGAGGCCTTAGCTAGGTGGATCAAGGCCCTCACCACCTTAGGTGCATCCTGGGCCTTCGCCTTGGGGGGGAGGGTCAACGCCTCGCTCCCCCTTCGAGATCGACCGGGTCTGCTCCAGAGGCCTACCCGGGTTCTCGGACTTCCTCTTCCCCGGCCCAGAGCGCTGGCTCGTGGTCGAACGTGCCGGGGAAGTAGCGCCCTACTTGGCAACCGAAGAGCCTGACCTTTCGGCGCTCCCAGAGCCCGCGGACTCGCGGTGCTTGGCCTTCTGTTGGGCCCCCGTCGCCGGGGCGCCCTCAAAGGACTTAGAAGCCCGCTCAGACTTCTTCTTCGCCTTCTCACTTGCTGTGCCCTTCTCCAGCCAGGTGGCGAGGTGGGAACGACAATCTTGTTTGGTCCGTTCTTGCAGAACACACAGTCCTTCTCCATGTGCGTCTTGTCCCCATGGAGGCAGTAGAGACATTGCGAATGCTCGTCCTCCTTGAAAACGTTATATAATCCGCATCCAGGGCAGTTCCTGAACAGCTTGGATCCAGGCGTCGAGCTCCCTTTCTCCTGGGCCATGTCCTTGAGGTAGGCCGCAGATCTTCCGGAATCCTCCGAGAAGTGTGAACTCGACGAAAACTTCACCCTTGAGGGGCGTAGAAAAATTCCGAAACGGGTCCCCGTTATCGGAAGTAGAAACGGTGGAGCTTGAGGCTCGATTAAACCGAAAAAATGAAAAATTCTCCTGAAAAAACGTGAAAACGCAGTAAAAAAAACTCGAGAGCTAAGCACGAGGACTCCCAACACTTGAGCGTGCAGTAAAAATCTGAGGATGGCAGCCAGAGGCGGGGCTTAGGGAGAGGGCAGTCATTGGCTGGGGGCAGTATGACCCAGAGATCAGTGATTGGTTACTACTTAGAAAGACAGATCAGAAACGAAACTGATACTGATTTTTTCTTTACTGAGGATTCCCAGCCTGACAACGGGGAATATTCATGAGCATGTGAATCCATGCCAGACCCCATGCTGGAGAAGAGCATTTCCATTGACCGTTTGTCAGCCAATGGAAATTGTAATGCGTGTGGACTACAATTCCTACCCTGAAACTGTAGCCACAGCGCTCGCTGCATATAAAATAAATACAAAACGTACAAAAGTAACCCTAATGCTTTGTCTGTGCTCTTAGGCTTCGAGGGCCACATAAAATGGCTTAGAGGGCCGCATGTTGGACAACCCTGCTAAGAGAACTTACCTATTGTTGTGTAGCCATGCATGTCCTCAGTTGAGACTCGTCTTGGTTGCTCTGTGCAGTTGCTTGCATCTTCTACTCTGACGAGCCTAACAGCTTGTGGCCCTACTTTGATTTCTTCTTTTCTACAAAGACTTCTAAAACATTGTCCAAGACTTATACCTACCTCTGAAGTGCTTCAGTCCACCTAGACTTTTGCCCAATTGACATTGGCCTGGCCTGGCTCCCTGAATGACTCTTCTTCCCTCTGACTTTATGTTTGGGCTTCCTTCCAGGAAGGGGTTCACTTACTTTGCAGTGGGGGTTTCAAAAAGTACTTACCGGCTTAAGAATATTTGTGATCTCTTGTTTATTCTAATAACTCTTATTTGACCCTCTTCTTTGCAATGCTCTAAATGTACAGTGATACATTAATTTCCACAGTGTCCTAGCTATTTAGGTCACCCGAGGGTGTAGGAAGTGTCTGTGTGTCATCCCAAATGGGTATTTGCTGATTTAGAGAAACTAAGAGTGTATTATTGAAGGTATTTCTGTGTTGCTATTATGTTGCTCCCTTCTGAAGAAGGCTTATTCAAAATGACTGTTAAATTAATAATTGTTTCATCAAGACACCTTGAGTGTGTTTATTTGGATACTTGTCACTGTGAATCTCTATGTAACTGCTCTACCGGTCACACTGACCCGTCTTGCGATAGGCCTGGCTGCTCAATCACGCTACCAACCTGTGTAGTACACACCTAGACCAAAGGTTGGGTTGCTGGGAGGCCACCAGGGGGTGCGCAGGCAATGGCTGCCTGAACGTACTGCTCTCCCCGAAGCCAGGCGTCTAGAGGGAATTGAGCCCCCCCCCCCCCCCGAGACCCCCCTGGCGGGCCCAACGCGGTGAATGGGACGGGTGAACCCTCGGGGTGCCCCGTGAGAGAAAGAGCGGAGACCCACGACCCCGGGGTTCCCGAGATCGGGACCAGCGGGAGAAGGCGCGGCCTGAACGGGCCCGACACCAGAGGAGGGACGAGGCCTTCCCGCCCTGACAAGAGGCCGGAGGCACTACGAGCCCGGTGGCGGCTCGGGAGACGGGCTCCCCACTCCCCTCCCCCCCCGCCGCCCGGACCAGAGAGCCGACGGAACAACGCCCCCGGCCCGGGAGCCTGTCCCGGAGTGCTCGCGGTTGGATCCGCTTGAGCGAAGCGGACCTGCGCGCAGACGCCCTCTGCCCCCATCAGGAATCCCCGAGGCGGGCCGCCACGGCCCTCAGCGCCCCGGAGGAAGGAGGTGAGGAGAGCGAGCGGCAGCGACGCGGGGGGGCCCTGACCCGCTCCCCCGCTGGCGCGGGTGAGAAGATCTCCCCGCACGCCCCGATTAAGCACGGGGGGCCCCCGGACCGCGCCGGCCCCGGCCAGGGGGATCCAGTGTTGGGTGCCCTGCCCCCCCCCCCCCACGGACAGAAGCACCGCCACAAGAACTTGGGGTGGTCGGGGTGTGAAGCCCCCACCCACTGTTGGTGGGGCGAGTGCCTGCCCTACCCCAACACCACGAGAGCCTTCGGGCGGGGCCTCGGGGTCGTAGTGCCCTCCGCCCCCGCCAGCCCAGGCCACACAGGACACCTTTCTACGGGGCGGCCAGGAGAAGCCCCGGACCACTGCGGCAGACTTCGAGCGGGGTGTGAGGCCCCCAGCCAGGGACAGGTGGGGCGTGTGCCCGCCCCCTACCCCCAAGGAAAGATTAACCCACAAGAAACAGCCAAGAATCATCTGTTTCGCGAGTGGGGTGGCCTCGCTGGGCCTCCCCCCCCCTTGCACTCGCGCCCCGGGAGGGAAATCGAGCTCTGACCCAGAGTGGGCGGGGGTCGACACGGCGAGGTGCAGGTAAACACCAGATGAACTGGCGAGAAGCCTTACAGGGATACCGTTTCCAGGAGACCCCCCAGAGGTAACAAGGGTACGAACCCCAAAGGAACTATGACCCAATCCGAGGATGGGGCCCCCTCATCGGCAGCAATGGAAAGAGGCTTCGCCTCGATCTTGCAGGAAATCAGGGACATGCGTTCCGATATAGCCCAGAAGTTTGAAAAAATGGACCAGAGGGTGGACAAGGTGGAAGATAGACTATTACAAGTGGAGGCCAACCAATCTTCAACAGCAGCCCAGGACATACAACTATGTATGAGGCTGGAGGCCCTGGAGAAGAGGGACGAGGAAAGGGCCTGACAGATGGACGATTTTGAAAACAGGGAGAGGCGGAACAACCTCAGAATCTTCGGGGTACCTGAAGCGGAGGGGGAAACGGAGGACATTATCACCCTCCTATTCGTAGAGGAGATGACAACCGAGCTCACATTCGACAGAGTGAACAGGGCAGGGGGCAGAGCGGGGGGGGGCCCCCGGTCAATTTTGGTCCGGTTCCACTATTACTCGGAAAAGACAAAGGTGCTGGAGGAGGCCCGAAAGACCAGAGAAATCACCTACAATAATGCTCAGGTCTCAATATATCAGGATCTTTCCTCCTACACGCTGGCTAAACGCAGAATCTGCCGACCCCTTACGCTACTATTCAAAGAAAAGGGCCTGCGCTATAGATGGGGCTACCCCTTCTCCCTGAACTTTGAATACATGCGCCAACGCTCAACCCTGATTACGGAAGAAGACATTCGGGGAGCTATTCAAGAGTACACAGTGGACCTGCATCCCCGGAGGGGACCTGTGGGACCAGAGAGCTTCAGAACAAATAGCCCCAGCCCGTCCGGAGAGAGGAGACGGCGACCGGTGCAAGGAAATTTCGAAAAATGAACACCCCATCCCCAACAAAAGCGGGAGAACGAAACGACCCCGAGGACTGAGAACGGGGGTGACCCGCTGAATCCGGGACGGATATGCGCAGATTCGGAGATTCTACCACCACTATCGCCCCCACGAACAGCAAGTATAGGGGACACATGGACGGCTTACAGCCGGGGGGGAACATTGGGGGCTCGAGGGGATGAGCTTTATGTGTGAAATGCCTGGCCGAGGTGGGCAGGCTGGTGGTTCGGCCAAAAGCCAGCAATGGCAGAACTAATTGACTGGACGCCGGGGAGGGGGGTGGGGGTGTTTACAGGAGTTGGGGTTGTTCAGATATGGTTGGGGTACGGGGGGCAGTTGGGGTGTTCTAGGCCCACCCGGGGGGGAGGGGAAGGGAACAAAGGGGACCACAAAGTAGAACCAAGGGAGCACGTGAAGAAAAGAGTTACTAGGGCATTGACCGAGAGGGAGGGAATCTGGGATTATGGCTGATAGTCTGCCTGCCCTGGGAGTGGGCTCCCTTAATGTACGGGGTTTAAACACCCCCACAAAGAGATCCCTGGTCTGCAGAGAGTTTAGAAGGGCCACCCTCGACCTCCTCTTTTTGCAGGAAACTCACTGGCCACGGGGGAAGAGCCCAAAATCCAGGGAGGAGGTATTGGGGAGGTCTTCAGTGCATCCCACAAAAATAAAAAAAAGAGGGGTGGCCATCTTGGTGGCGAGGAATGTGGGGTTCGAGAAAGAGGCTGTGCTGAAGGACCCAGAGGGTCGCTACCTGATGGTGCGGGGATCCCTGCAGGGGGCCCCACTTACCCTAGCCGTCGTCTACGGCCCAAACGAAGGCCAAATTCAGTTCTGGGAGGAGGTGAGGGACAAACTCAAAAGGCTTTGTCCACGGGACGGTGATGGTGGGGGGGGACTTTAACATGGTCTTGGACCCAACCCGGGACAGGAAACGAGCTGGTCCGCAGGCCCCCAGGGCACCTGATGAGATCATGGCACGTGGCTTCCAGAGGGTCAACTCGGAGCTGGGCCTGGTGGACACGGTCCCGACACCTAGAACGGACACCTCCCTCTTCACTTACTACTCTTCCGTACACACGTCATTTTCCCAGATAGATTATGTCCTGGTGGACGAGACCTTGTATCCATTTGTCACTGGCCATAGGGTTGACCCAGTCCCCTGGTCTGACCACGACTTGGTCCGAGTCACCATAGCAAGAGGTGGTCTAAACGAACATAGGGGTAGATGGAAGTGCAACGATTCCCTCCTGAAGGGCGAGGTCCTAGCCCAGGAGGTTCTTGACGCCATTGCAGATTTCTTTGAACTCAATGACAACGGTGAGGTGCGAACACACACTCTGTGGGACGCCTTTAAGGCAACCCTGCGGAGAGTCCTGATCAAATTGGGAGCCCAGAGGAAAAGGGAAAGGGAAGCCCGAGAACGGCATCTGAGGGGAAAAAAATCACCCAACTCCAACCGGGAGGCCCCCCTATGGAGCCCCTAAATCGTGACCGGGTGGCCGCCCTGGACGACTACAGGCTCCAACTAAAAGACCTCCTCCTCCACAAAACAGAGAGAAGCCTTCACCTGGTTAAACAAAAGTATTATGAAAAAGGGGACAGGGCGGACAGGATCTTAGCTTGGAGACTGAGGGAGGTACAGAGGAGCAGAATGGTGAAGGCAGTGAAGAACGAGGTGGGGGAGCTGAGTTATGATACTCCCCACATTGGAGAGGCCTTCCGCCGATACTATGAAAGGCTATACTTGTCCCATTACAAGGGGGACGGGGGGGGGAGATCGAGGAATTCCTACACTCCATACAGATCCCGTCCCTGACTAGGGAGATGGCGGAGGGGTTGGAGGGTCCGGTGACCGAGGAGGAGGTGGAACATGCGATCAGTGGTATGAAGGTGGGCACTTCCCCGGGCGAAGATGGTTACTCAGTCTACTTTTATAAGAGGTTTCGGTCGGCCCTCGCCCCCCACCTGGTCAAGGTGTTCAATGCGGTACTGGAGGGGGGTCCTCTCCCGGACTCCATGATGGAGGCAATCATTGTAGTGGTCCCCAAGGACGGCAGAGACCCCTCGGAGTGCTCCTCCTACCGCCCGATTTCCCTGCTGAATATTGATGTCAAGATCCTGGCCAAGGTCATTGGGAGCCGGGTGGAGGGGATCCTGCCGAAGCTGGTCCACGGTGACCAAGTGGGGTTTGTTAGGGGGAGACAGGGCTCAGATAATATTCGTAAGACTATAGACTTGTTTCACTACGCCCAGGTGTCAGACCTAGACGCGAGCGTCCTTTCCCTGGACTCAGAAAAGGCATTTGACAGGGTCGAATGGAGGTTCATGGAACTCACCCTTCAGAAGATGGCCTTCGGGACACACATCAGGGACTGGGTGGCCGCGTTATACAGGGCCCCAAAGGCCAGAGTCCAAGTGAATGGTAGATTGTCAGACCCATTCCCCCTATCACGGGGAACAAGGCAGGGATGCCAACTCTCCCCGCTGATCTATGTTCTAACTATGGAGCCCCTGGCAATAGCAATCAGAACACACCCAGACATCAGGGGGATCAGGAGAGGAGATGTAGAATTTAAGCTCTCCATGTTTGAGGACGATATCCTAGCCTACCTGGTGGACCCGAGATCCTCACTCCCCACCCCTCCTATCCCTGCTGACCGCATTTGGGCGCTTTTCAGGCCTAAAGATCAATACATCTAAATCAGTCCTCCTCCCCATGAGAACTCGGGACCTGGGCCTGGACTCCCGAGACAGTCTGGGGGGAATAGCGGTGGGGAAGACCTCTATTCGATACCTGGGGATCCTTTTAACCAGGGACCCGTCCAATCTCGCCCCCGCTAACTATGATCCCGTTATGTCACAGGTCACCGCCGATTTAAGGAGATGGGGCTCCATGATCCTGTCCTGGTACGGCCGTATGATGGCAGTGAAAATGAATATACTTCTGCGCTTACTATACCTCTTCACTGCTCTCCCTACCAGCGTCCCCAACCAGACCTTCAGGGATTTTCAGAACGCGGTGCGCGAGTTCGTATGGCAGGGCAGGACCCCGAGGACCACGAAGGCCATTCTTACCTTACCTAGAGAGGAGGGGGGGGGTTCGGGCTGCCTGACTCACACCTTTACTTCCGCGCCGCCCAATTGCACGTCCTCCTGGAACACATGAGGGAAGGGATGGGCACATACTGGTCGTACCTGGAGGACATGGATGCGCATCCACTCAAGGTACGCGACCTCCTATGGGCCCCACACAAATTCATCCCGAACAGACTGAAATCCCACCCAACACTGGGAGTTCTCTGGGCAATCTGGAGGGAGGGCCCCCAGACGGCACATCTGACATCATGGCCTTCCCCAATGTCATCCCTTTGGGGTCACCCCCTTAGACTGGGAAGCAGGGGGTTCCGTAATGCACAGTCCTGGTCAGATTCAGGGATGGAATGGGCTCGACAAATGTTTAAAGAGGGAGAATTCCTGCCATACGAAGATTTGAGGGTCGCCCTTGAACGGGAGTCAATCTCCATATTTGAGTACCTCCGCCTGAAGGGAATCTTATGTGATCAATCATGGGGCCAGAGTCTAAAGAGACAGATGACCCCCTTTGAGAAACTACTCGATACTGCAACCTCCAGGAAGGGGGCGGTATCTGCAATGTATAAAATTTTGAACACTGTTGACCTGGGGAGAAGGAGGGGGTTCCGCACTTTTTGGAACGAACTGGCTGGGGAAGAAATCTCAGAGGATTCCTGGTCGAGGATATTTAAAATAGCATTCCACAGGAACCTGTTCACAGCGGACATGGAGCACAACTTTAAGATCCTACAGGGGTGGCACAGAGACCCCGTCAAACTGTCAAAAATGTTCACGGGAATATCCCCCGCCTGCCCGAGGGGATGCGTCCAGGTAGGCACGAGGGGCCACATGTGGTGGCACTGCCCGAAAGTGCAAGCATGCTGGGAGAGGGTAAGGGGTTGGATCGCTGAAGTCACGGAGGAACTGCTTCCCCATAATCCCCCGACAGTGCTGCTGGGCCTTCCCCCAGAGGATACAGATGTATACAGATACCCGAGAATGTGGGAAACAATGCTGAGGGCTGGGAGGGTGGCCTTGGCCCAGAAATGGAAGAGCAAGGAGACCCCCGCAAAGGAGGACTGGCTACTAAAGGTTAAAAACATGTTTTTGATGGACAAATTAACGGCGATGATGAACAATGACATGAATTCTTTCCAGACTAACTGGTACGGGGTGCAGCAGATCTGGGGATGGGAGGTCCACTGACTCTCTGGGAGGGAACATGGATGGAAAAGGGCACCCACGGCCCGGGGGACAGCGGATGAGACACAGCCAAACATGCGGTCGAAATTCTCGCTCTTTCCCGAGCTCCGGTCACACAAAGTTTGCAACACGTCTCCCTGTAAATGGGGTTCTACTGGGTGTAAGTTATTGGGGGGGAGGGTTTGTCTTTTTGGGAGGATGAGGGGGGGGAGGGGCTCTTTTTCTTTTCTTTTTTTTTTTGGGCCTGTGACTTGTATACTCTATGGTAAAGCTTTCAGTCAGTTTGTTATATTATGAAAATGCTAAAAAAACAAAGTTTAAAAAAAAAAAAAGGTTGGGTTGCTATTGCCAGGAGGTCAGGGTTGTTGTAGTGCACCCAAAGGGTACTGCATACAATGTTGCCTAACACACAGTTATACTCAAGGTAAGTAAACCCTTTACACTTTTTACAGGAGCTATAAGCAACTTCAAAAGGCAGGTATTAACCGAATACTGTTTTTGTGTCTGTATAAAACAGACCAGGGAAAGCAAAACCCAGTGTTACACATTATGAATGACTCAAGGTTATTCTAGGTAGGTAAAACCTAAGGCAGACTTATTCTGGACAGGCCAACAGCAAGACAGGGGAAGCAAGACCCAGTTGGGGACACTCATACATTTATCCTAACAGGAATAGTGAAGTGAAACCAACAGCATTACTTTTGATGAAGAGGCACAACCAAATCACAGGTGAGTCACTTAACCATATGACAATGCATTACTTACCGTAAAAGCATTTCTGATGGTTGTATCTGCTTAGATTCACATGCTGTGCATAGGTCCGACATCCAGTGGTCACTGCGGAGTATTGCATTTTGTTTTTCGTAGTCGAAAAGGGGACGTCGACAAGGCGTGTCTGTAACACTATCCCTATAGTGACGTGCGTTGTACCCACAATCCCTCACGCGTCGAGGTCCCTCTGTTTGTATTTTTCTGCCCTGAGGGAGCCTTCTAGACGTGAGTGAGTACAGAAAAGAGAGAAATATAGAAAAGGATGTCTATGTTCCTTCCATCCGAGAAGGGAGGAAGGGTGGGCGCATTTGAATCTAAGCAGATACAACCATCAGAAATGCTTTTACAGTAAGTAATGCATTGTCTGCTGATGTTTGTTAATCTGCTTAGAATCACATGCTGTGCATAGACTAGCGAGCAGTACCCGGAGTTGGCGGTGGGTTAAGAGAAGGAACAGTAGAGAAAAGAAGTCTTAATACTGCCTGTCCCACCTGGGAGTCAGATCTAGAGTGTGCATCTAGACAGTAGTGTTTTGTAAAGGTGTGCACAGAACTCCAGGTAGCCGCTTTGCAGATGGACTCAAGGGGAACATTTGCAATGAACGCTATGGAAGCCCCAGTGCCTCGAGTGGAATGTGCTCTTGGCTTCAAGGGTAGTTCTCTCTTAGCAAGAGTGTAACAGAGAATGATGCATTGAACAATCCATCTAGATATAGTGGACTTTGAAACTGCATCTCCTTCTCTTCCTGCTGCCACAGAGACAAAGAACTGATTAGTCTTTCTCAGTGGTCTGGTTCTTTCCATGTAGAACATGACAGCTCTGCGTACATCTAGTGTATGCAGACTTTTTTCTCCCAAGCTGGAAGGGTTTTGAAAGAACGTTGGTAGTTCTATTGACTGGTTTACATGAAATTTCGAGATGAATTTTGGTGCAAACCTCGGGTGTGTGCGTAGAACCACCTTATCCTTGTGAACTGTTACGAAGGGGTCTAGTACAGAAAGAGCCTGTAGTTCACTTACTCTCCTAATGGAGGTGATAGCTATTAGGAAAGCAGTCTTAAGAGTGAGGTCTTTAAGAGTTGCCTTATGCATGGGTTCGAAAGGAGGTCCCATGAGTCTAGAAAGTACCACATTTAAGTCCCATCCGGGAGCTGGGTTAGCTATCGGAGGGTGTATTCTCTTTACCCCCTCCATGAAGGCCTTGATAACTGGTATCTTCCACCACGACACTTTAAGTTGGGAAGTGGTGTATGCAGAAAGTGCCGCTAGGTGGACTTTAATGGAATTGAAGACTAGACCTGAATCCAGTAAATGGGTCAAGTACAGAACAATGTTAGTGGGAGAGCAGTCAACCGGGTTAATGCTCTTACCTGTACACCAGATGACAAATCTTTTCCACTTGCTAGAATAGCAGTGGCGAGTATTAGGTTTTCTGGCTTCCCTGAGGATGTCCATACATCTCTGGGGGAGTTGTAAATGTCCAAATTCTATGATCTCAGGAGCCAGGCTGCTAAGTTCATGGTCTGAGGGCATGGATGCAGTGTCCTGCCCTTGTCCTGTGACAGCATGTTGTACGGGCAGGGAAGTTTCACTGGGGGAGATAGGGACATCTCCATCAAGTGAGCGAGCCATGGCTGCCGGGCCCACATTGGGGCCACTAGTATCATGGTAACCTGCTCCTGGTGCATCTTGTGCACCACTTTGTTGAGAAGGGGAGTCGGGGGAAAGGCGTAAACAAATTTCCCTGACCATTGAATCGACAGACCGTTCCCCTTGGACTGGTTCTGGGGGTACCTGGAGGCGTAACTTTGGCATTGTGAGTTCTCCAGAGTTGCGAACAGGTCTATTTCCGGGAACCCCCATTGCGTGAAGACATCTAAGACAATGTCTTCGTGCAATTGCCATTCGTACTCTTCGGGCAGGGGGGAAGTCTCTGCTGAGTTTGTCTGCTAGCAGATTGAGTTTCCCTGGTACATGTTGTGATAGTAGGAACATGTTGTGTTTGAGAGCCCACTTCCATATATTCTGGGACAGCTTGGACAGTCCTGGAGAGTGAGTGCCCCCTTGCTTGTTGAGGTAGTACATGGCTGTGGTGCTGTCTGTGAGGACCATCACTGTCTTTCCTTGTAGGTGTTCCTGAAAGGCTTTCAGTGCTTTGAACACCGCTAGTAGTTCCAGCAGGTTTATATGCTTGGATGCTAAGCTCGGAGTCCACGCTCCGTGAGCAGTCTGATGGGATAGGTGAGCCCCCCATCCTGTAAGGGATGCATCTGTGGTTAGAGTGGCTTCCACTGCGGGTGTGGCAAAAGTTTTCCCTAATAACAGGTTTTCTTTTGTCCACCACCGTAGCGAGAGAACCAAGGCCTGCGAGACCACCACTAGATCGTCCCATTGTCAGCTGGCCTGACACCACTGGCTGTAGAGCCACTCTTGCATTGGGCGCATGCGCAGGCGCGCGTGAGGTACCAAATAAATACATGACGCCATCATCCCTAGCAAGCGCATTGCTTTGCGTACCGTCACCTCTCGACCTGCCACATAATGGGGGATCTGAAACAGCATGTTTTGGACCCTCTCGGAGGGGAAGACGAGGCCGTCCTTTGTTCGAATTAGAGCCCCTAGGAATTGTTTGATTTGGCTGGGGTCTAAGCTGGACTTCTTTTCGTTGATGGAGAAGCCCAGTTGGGACAAAAGGTCTACGGTCTTTTGGGTATTGGAGAAGCATGTTTCGTAAGAATCCCCTGTTATGAGCCAGTCGTCGAGGTAAGGGTATACCGGGATGGATAACCTGCGTAGGTGGGCCGCTGCCACTTCCAGTACTTTCGTGAATACCCTTGGTGCAGATGCTATCCCGAAGGGTAGTACTCTGAACTGGTAGTGCTTGTTCTCTATCTTGAACCTGAGGTATTTTCTGTGCGCTGGCAACATTAAAATATGAAAGTATGCATCTTTCATGTCTAGTGTTGTCATGTAATCCCCTTGTGATAACAGTGGGATTACTTCCTGCAAGGTCACCATACGAAACTTTTGGGGTTTGACAAACTTGTTCGCTGGGCGCAGATCTAATACAGGGCGCATGGTTAAGTCCTTTTTGGGTACAAGGAAGTACACTGAATAAATACCTTCTGTTACCTGAGATAGGGGGACAGCCTCTATAGCTTCTTTTTTCAGTAGCTCTTCTACTTCTTGAAGAAGAATGGTGAGGTGTTCCGGTGTCATGCATCGGTTCCATGGGGGTCTGTACTTCGGGGAACCGTTAAATTCGATGCAGTATCCGTGGGCTATGGTGGATAAAACCCAGCGGTCTGACGATATTTCCTCCCATGCTGATAGGAACGATGTTAGCCGGCCCCCGACCGGTGATGAATGGGAGGGGACCCGAATCTTCGGGTCATTTGTTGGTATTGGGCGTGGAACCTTTGGGACTGGAGCCGCGACCTCTTCCTTTGCCACGGCGTTGGCCTCTTTGACTGAAATGGTTGTTACCCTGGTTAGAGGGCCAGTTGGTAGCAGAGTAAAATTGCTGTTGGTTTTGCTGGCGTTGGCCACGAAAGGAGTCCCTATTGCCATAGCCGCGTCTGTTAGGGGGCCTAGAAATTTGGTCAAGAGTCTTGATGGTATCAAACTCCTTCTTCGCATCTTCTAGGGCCTCATCAACTGCTTTCCCAAACAGATGGGTTTGTTCTATGGGCTTATTTATCAGGGAAGCCTGGGTTTCCGGCTTAAATCCCGAATTGCGCAGCCAGACATGGCGTTTGAGAAGTATTCCCTGAACCAGGGAACGACCAGCCGTCTCTGCGGCATCTAAGGAGTTCTTTACGATGCCCTGGTTTACAAGAGTTCCCTCTGAGATGATAGCTAACAGGCGTGAACGCAGGGGTTCTGGTGCGTCCTCTGCTTCGCTGCGCAGCTTGCTCCACTGTGCATCTGCGTAGCTAGCTAGTAGGGAATTGTTATTTGCAATCCTAGTTGAGAAGGCTGCGGAGGTCGTGATTCTCTTCCCAAGTGCATAGAGCTTCTTGCCCTCTTTGTCAGGTGGTGCCTCACTAGTGGATAGTGGTACCCCCGCTCTTTTTCTTGTATTAGTAACTACAAGGGAGTCCGGAATAGAATGTCCTTTGATGTACAAGGGGTCAGAGGACGAAGGGCTGAAGAGCTTTTCTATCCGAGGGTTGACCCCTCTGACTAATGCAGGATTGGAAAGGGAAGGAGTTATTCTTCTCTTTATAGAAGCCAGGAGCGGAATAGACTGACTAACAGGGGCTTTTTCTTTAATAACTTTTTCTACAAAGTCTATGTCAGGAAGAGTTTCCCCTGTGTCTATTTCAAAATGCGCTGCTGCCTTGCGCAATAGTGCATTAAGTGAAGGTTGGTCATCTATGGGAGAGGTGTTTCCAATAGGTGAATCCTTGGGAGGAGAAGGGTGAAAGGCATCAGGGTCTGAGTGCGCAGATGGCGATTGCCAAGGCTGCACTGATGGGGATTGCTAGGGCTGCGAGGTAGCTGTATCTTCTTCAAAAACTCCTGCACTAGTGTAAGGATCTTCTTCAAACCCCTCTTCCTCTTCCTCTCCACCCAAACCCTCCTCATCTTCCTGGAGGTATTGCTCCTCTTCAGTGAGGTCATATACGTCTGTAGAAGGGGGAAACAGCCTAGGAATCTTGACCCTAGGGTGATCCTGGGGCCATTCTCCTGGTCTTTTGGGTGTGGGTGGGTTTTGGCTTCCCAAAAACCTTTCCATTTTCTCCATACAAGAATGGAGTCTTTCAAGGTTCTCATGGGGGACCCCTGAATAGTCTAGAGGGGGGAAATCAGTGTCTTCACCTTCAAAACGCTTAGAACGCTCCCACAACGTCGAAGAAAGGTTTCCGTCGCCCTCAGAAAAGCCCTCCGGTAGTTCAGAAGTGCAGGGGGCAGATCCTGGCTACTCTTGTGCTTTTTCGGCGTTTCTATAGCTTTTGGTGCGGTATTCGACGTCTGTTGAGTCTAGTTGGTCTCACCGGGCCCAGGGTTGGGGGGAGTCATTTTCAGAGTCCCCAGGTCGATTGGAAGGAAGGGCTACAGCAGGCCAAAGTTAGACAGCGATGTTAGGGACAATTCTCAGAAATGTGCTAATTCCCTGCCCCTTAGAGATCCCCAGCAACTTTTCTGGATTTTGAGGACTTGATTTTTTTAACCTGGAGAGAGTGAGACTCTTTTTCCCACTCTCTCATGTATTTTAATGTGATTTTGAACACTTGTTTCTTTTTGTTGAGGAGTCTGACAAACTCCATAGGCATCTTTTACATTGTGTCACACAGCACCTTCAGTGTAGTGACACAGGGATAAACTACTGTTTCCAAGAGCAGTAAAGTGAAATTGACTTTACTTACCATTGTAACTTTCTAGACCCAGCACACACTATCTTACAATAGGGTGCTGGAGGGGTTACCTAGTATCCCTTTTGTCTAGCTTCTCCGGTTACATTTCTATGTTACCCTTTTCTCACTGAATGGCTGGAGGAAGTGTTTTTTTTTTTAAATACCATGGTGTGCATTTACCGTGGCCTGTGTTCGCAGCTACAGTAAAGCACCCAAGGGTGCCATTTTTGTCATAATGGCCCGGTCTTTTTTCGCCATTTCTTTGAAGAAAGGTCCTTCTTGAGATTTACTCAGCGCACCAAAACCAGGTTTGGTCTCTTTGTTGCCTTTGGCAGGATTCACGAGTGAAGCCCGCCTCTGGCTCCAGGGTGTCTGGGGTACGCAGGAAGTGAGGGAGGTGCCCGAAACTCCCCTATGCTTAGTCTCGGAGACCTAAATGCACTCTGTAGTGATTGTCCGGCTGATTGTCTGGCAAGAACAGCCACCCTGCTGAGTGACTGACAGCTAGGCTGAAATGAATGGGAGAAACCTGCATAAAAGGCAAGTCTTTTGGCTTGGAAGGCAGAGTCGACCACTGGACGAAGGAACCAAAGAAGAACTTGCAGAGGACGCCTGTTGCAACTCCTGGACCGTTATTTGCCCAGTGAAGCCTGGCTGCAGTGCCGAAACGCCAAGTTCGCATCGACAGAGAATCCCCTGCTAGGACAACTTCTCCCCTTGAGTTGGTGGGACCAATAAACTCCAAAGTAAGCCACCTGGATATCCATCTCGGAGCTGGTTGAATTTCCACAGAGTTGCTGCTGGAAACCGTATAGCCAGGGAGAGGAACAACAGATTGTGTGCGTTGCTTTTAAGCTGGCCTAGAGCTTCAGGAAGATCCTCCAGACTCCCAGGAAGCAGGACTGACCGAGCCTGAGCCCCCTCAACAGAGTACGGGACCCCAGAAGCAAGGAAAGTCCTTCTCGACAACCAGGAACCACACTTTTGTTATTTGCGGTAGACACAAGGAGCTGGAACACTGAACAGCCACTGAAAGTGAAGTTGCCGGTTGCGAGCTTTGACCGACCCAGTGCATTGCAGGAGTCCCCCGACGACCTCCCTCTTGTCCCCACGACTGAGGCCCTGGAACAGTGAGACCTGCAGAGCTGCACAGGAACAGAAGTAATCAGCTGCATCTTTTCTTCATTTCTAAGGTACTGTAAAAAGTCAGAACTCCCCTCTTGCTGTAGAGTTGCTTGCATCTTCTACTACTGACAAGTCTAATCAGCTTGTGGCCCTATATTTGATTCTTCTTTTCATCAAAGACTCCTAAGAATTTGTGCAAAGACTTTTCCATTTACCTACCAGATGTGCTTCATCCTATACAAGACTTTGGCCCATTGACTTTGGCTTAGCCTATTGAACTGAATGACTCTTCTAGGAGGATCTAAAAGTATTTGCCTGCTTAAGAATATTTGTGATCTCTTGTTCCAATAACCTTTACCCTTTGCCAATTTCTAAGAGTATTCTAAATTCCAACAGTAAGATATTAATGTCCCCAGCACCCTAGTTATTGAAGTCACATGGTCTGTGGGCCATCCCAACGGGGTCTTTACTGATTTAGAAACTGAAAGTGTACAGTATTGAAGTGTATTTGTGTGTTACTATTATATTGGTCCCTTCTGAAGAAGGCTTATTCTAACTGACTGATAAATACATTAATAATTGTTTGTGCAAGAAACCTTGAGTGTAAGAGTTTATTTGAATACTTGGAACTGAATCTCTGTAACTCCACTACAGCCCACATTGACCCCTGTTGAGATGAGCCTTGCTGCTCAACACGCTACCAAAACCAGAGGGTACTGCATACAGACTTTGCCTAACAAGCAGGCTCTCTGGACGATGGAAATATTCTCAGACGATTTTCCTTCATCATCCTCCTCGGATTTGGTTCCAGTGGTCGACTACCTCTTCAGCTTCCAGGATCGGACTTTAGTATCATCAGTCACTGTTCCCCCTCATTTGGGGATTTCTTGGAAGTGTCTCCAAAAACTATGTTGCTTCCTCCTTCCTATCGAAGAGTGCCCGGCCATCATGCTCAACTCACAGTTTAGCCGGTAACAAGACTGCATATTTCATTCCTCGGTCCCGCAGCAGTTTGACTTCCAAAAACGTCTTCCTCGATGCCTGCACTTTATCTGAAAAATCTGGGAACAATTTGAATGTGCTGTCTTTGTATTGGACTGTCCCTTTCTCTTGAGCCTTGCGTAGCACCACATCCCGGTCCCGTTAGTTTAGCAATCGTGCTATTACCGGGCATGGTGGTGCTCCTGGAATGAGTCTTCCGATCGGTATCTGGTGCGCTCTTTCCACTATGCACAGCTCCGAGAACCCCCGAGGGCCCAGAGCCTCCCGCAGTATTTCTTATACTAGGGTCTGCATGTCTTTCCGATCGGTTTTCTGAGGTTATTCCTCCTTGATATGGATTCCAGATCTTCCTGCTGTCAATGTGTTCTTTCAGGGCTTTTCTCACTCCCGACATTTCCCAGGTTGTGGAGGTGGACACATCCTCCAGTTCCATTTCTGCCTCGTCCAGCTGCTCCCCACATTTGTCTAAACGGACCTGCATGTGGTCTACCTTACAGGTGAGTGAGTTCAGTTTACCATCCAGGGATTGAATGCTGGATTGCAGCTGTGTGAACATCTCTTTAATGACCTGGAATGCACCTGCTGGGTCCTGGGGCGAGGTCTGAGGGTGCACCTCCTGTGCGATCTCCATCGTATTGCTGGTTTTGGCCGGAGCGGGCGAGTCAAAGTGTAATTTTGCCTGGTGCTTGCCCCCTTTCCCTGATTTAGACATCGCCGGAGTTAAAGATGGATGGGCTGAGGGTTACCACCACCCTTGATCCTGGTTTTGCAAGAGTCCTTCTGCCCCCTCTTGAATTATGTTCAGCTGGAGTATTCAGCAGCATCCTGCCTGCAATGTCTGGGCCCATGGCGCTATGCTCCACCAGTGGTAGATGTAGTTGAGGATTCGGTAGGCTGACCAGACCTCGGTCGGTTGATGGCTGCCTCGTTGAGTGTTTTGTGAGTCTGTGCCGCTACGGCGTCGTCAATGAGAGCTAGGTTGGTCTCACCCCTCGCCCCAGGATCTGCTACGTTTAACCCCAACAGCTCTATTGTGATGTCTGTGGGTGGGGGTCAGTAAACCAACTTCTGCTTCCGTGGGCCTGGGCAGTTCAAACCATTGGCAGCATACTAGTGGTCTGTCCTCCCCTCCGTTCACGCTTAGCTGGCGCCAACCTTTCGCACCCAGGTCAATGTCTGCACACGAGGACACTCCTATATTGGTTGTTGGCTATTCCATACAGTAGTGTCTATTAGAGTGTAGCGCTTACTGAGCAGCAGAATCTTCGACCCTGCAGATAGCAGCAGGTCTTGCAGGGTGCTTGACCGGCCCCAACCAGCAGCATCCTCAGTGTCTGTGGCGTGTGCTGCGGGGCACCCTGTCTCCCGGCGATGTGGTGGATCTTATAGCAAGGCCCCCTACTTTGTGGCCTCAGTATGCTCCGACTGGCTGCTAGCTTTGCTTACTTGCATCGCTTGTGTCGCATGTGAGGGTGTCTATAACGGTTCGCCTGGCCATCCGCTCTAGCCTCAGACTAGGCGTGAAGGCCCAGCGGTCATCTACACTCCGAGACTCATCGCTGGGTGGCAGTTATTGAGGCATCAGCGGTTTGGGTATACCCCCATGCCTCGCTGTGGTGGTATGGAATGCTCTGTACTGTTTCCAGACCAGACTGAGCAAATTGTCACCTTGCACGTCGTAAAACTTGAATTGTCTGGGGCGTGTGTGTCTGTGTGTGTCTGTGTCTGATCTGTACAACTGCTATCACACAGCCGGCCCAACAATCCTCAGTTTCTGCATGTTTGGTCTTTACGTAATGGCAGGAGTTTGTGGTGGGGAGAAGAGCCTCAGCCCCCACTCGTCGCCTTCAGCAGGCGGATCTTATTCGGCACGTTTGATGCCTGGTTTTGGTGCTCTTCGGAGTGCTTCGGTGGTGCGGCTGTGTACTCGAGTGGACCGTTCACCAACATTGGATCGGCCAAGTTATGTAGCCCGGTGGGGGCTTTCTTTGTCTCCCAGGGTCTCGAGTATTCACAATGTTGCTCTGCCATCAGGCCGAGGGAGCACGCTGTGATGTGGCGTATATGGCAGCCAGGGGACTTGCCGGTGTGCTGCGACCTACTCTGACGCCCTTGGCCGATCCGGAGACTTTAGTTTCTGAAGTCAACCCCGATCCGTGTTCGGCACCTCGGTGATCTTTGTCCAGGGTCAGAGTGGTGTCAGCGGTTCCTCCCCCCCCCCCACCAGCTCTCCCCGCTTAAGCAGGATCACTGTGTGCCCAGCCCACGGGTCCCCTGCTGTCGGCTTGGGATTCCGGGTGCACGCAGGCAGTCCTGCCATCACTCTAGGGTGTCGGGTGGAGCAGTTCCATGGTCCGGATCCCCAGAGAGATTCCCTGATGTGAACAGCGCCGGTGTGGGTGCCCAGGGGGCTCCCGCTCTGTTCCCTCCACCAGCCGGGGCATCGGTCCTCTCACGGCCCGCTGTGTCTGTCATTCTGAGGCTCCTTCCCCCTCTGCTGCTACTTGTCACGGACTCCGCTTCTGCCGGCCTTCATATCCAGGGAGAGGAGCACAAACGTGCATCAGAGGTTCTTCTTTTCCACACTCTTGCTGTGCCCGTGCCGTCTGTAGGCCAGTTCTCAGGGTTTTATGACTAAATTTTGTATCGGGATTTCTCCCTCTCTATGCTGCAACTTCTCCCCTCACGTCATCTCTGCTTGTTGATAAGTTCTGATGGGGGAATCCACCGGATGATGTTCCGGATCTAGGTTGGTGTGTTAGAGCTTACGGGCCTGCGGACATCTTGGTTGGGCTATCTAGCACCCCCCGAGGATCGGCCTCTTGTGCAGAAACCAAACCAATCTAACGACCTTGCAACATTCAAACTTGCGGGGGTTGGCAAACCTTTCAGGATAGCCAGCCTTCCAGTTTGAACTGGAATCTCACACTCAGGCCAGAAGACAAAGGGCTGTAGAGTTTTGGACGACTCCCTTGCTTTCTGCCTTCACAGACACTCTGGAGCCTGAGCGTGGAGTCCACAGGACTCCTGTAGAAGACAGAAACCACACAAAGGAATTTCCCACCCTGGATGTCAGGGGAAGGAACAAGAAAGGACAAGGAACACTAAAATGGCGAAAGAAACAAGACCGGGGCCATTTTGGTAAAATGAGCACCCATGGGTGCCTTAACCGGGGCTGTGCAAACAGCCTACGGGAAAGGTGCACCAAATTGATAAAAGGTATCACTGCCACCATCCATTGAAGGTAAGCCTGTCCCTGTAACAGAATTGGTACAGTTTTAGTGTGAAAGGGGATACATTGCATCTCCCCAGCACTCCACATAAGGTGGGGTGTGCTGGTTTCAACAAATAACATGTAAAAGGGATCAAAAGATCCTGTCTACCATTGGAAACTGTAGTTCTCTGAAGGTTAGCCAGATAAAGTTAAAAGCGGAGGCTCCAATAGGCACTTAGTGCCAAAAAGTTGTCAAAGAGGATAACTTTTAAATGACACTATGGCGAGTCTTAAAAAGAGTAAAAGATTCTGTGAGTGTGGAAAAAGGTTCCCACTCTCAGGAGGTATAAGGAAAAAGAATCCACCAGTAAAATCAAAAGGTTCTGGAGTTGATACAGGTCAGGAAGATTTATCATTACTATGAAAATCTTACATAACACCCAACACCTACCAGCAATATCTCGCTACAGGCCACAAGGAGCTCCATTCACTTTCATCAGCCCGGGCCTTCGTAAACATGGCTGCCAGGTAAGTGCAGTGTGCTGATGCACACCTTATGAGACCTGCATGCTGCCTGATCAAGCCTATTATCCACCCCAGGCCTGGGTGCCGGCAGGTGCCGCCACCCCCCTCTAAGGGCCACCTTCAAAGGGCAAAGGCTTACCCTGTCTTACCCTTTCTGGGGCTGGAGGGAGGGGGGCCTTCTCCCAACCAGCCGCCGGCTTCCTTGATCACATGCTTCCTCCGGATTCATTTTACTGACTTTGTAAGCCTCCTCGCTCTCTTCGGCCGCATTCGCCACCTTTATTCCAGGGCCCCCTGACTGTGTTCACACAAACGTCTCCATCTGATTCCTGCGAAGTTCCCCACTTGGGTGTGCGTTCACATCCCACTGCCCCGCAGCCTGCAACATCTTCCTTGCTCCCTTTCCTCATCCCTTCTCGTACTGTCCTGCGCACCACTAAAGACTTGCCTTCCAATGCATGCTCGAATCTACCTGGCTGCAATGACTTTCTTTTGCCCTTTTCACACCTCCGCCACTAACTTTAGCATCTGTATTGCCTACTGAGCCCTATGGTATAACTCTGCATTTGCTTGTATGCTGCCTTGATTCTGGACCCCCCCGCCCCAGCCCCTCCATTTTTGTTATTTTAATTTGGGCTGTCCTCCCTCACCCTGCATTAGCTTTGCACTTGTCTATACTGATGCAGTAGCCCTCCGCTATTGCCCTCAATCGCTCATCTTTTTGCCTTCCTGCTAATAGCTAGCATGCCAAATCTACATGTTTCAAACCTCTGGCTGTCTCAATTGGTAGGCATTTTTCACCCACACGCTGAACTAAAAATCTAGATGTTGATTTTAAAAAGTAGCAGTTTGACTGTTTATGAAAATCGAACCTAGGTGTTTCTGCTGCCGTTATTCAAATATTGCCATTGACTGCATTTTGCCAACTGAATCTGGATGTTTTTGGATCTATTGACTTTACTCAAAAGTTTCATTTCAAGTTTTTAGGAAAATGGATGGAGATACTCTTGATTCCACTAGACTAATTGAAATGTTGGCATTTTGATTGCATTTAAAAAAAAAAAATCAAATCCTCTTGCTCTGAATCCTCGGGCTGTGCTAAATTGATAGTCTCTTTTTCCTATCTGTGAAATCCAAATCAGTGTACTAGCTGCGAATACTGTTGTGTCAATTGCTATGCCTTTTACCTTTACCCAGACTATCATTTACGGTAACACATTTTACTGGCTGCGCCTCATTACCCTTCATTTATTGTTTCATCTTTTGCAGTCGACCCTTCTTCCCCCGACTTGCTGCTAGAATGCCTGTTGAGTTCCTCGTGCACTGCGCAGTCCCTATTCCGCCCTCTTGCCCACCCTCCCCCCCAACTCCACCTTTTGCAATTATGGCTCTCTCCATCTCTCCTATCTACTCTCATTGCTACTCTAATCATCTATCGTACATCTCTCTCGAAGCCTGGTAGGAACAAATTGAAGAGGGCCCTCGATGTCTCCAACCCAGGAGTGCCCATTGCTGACACCTACGTCAATGCTTCTTCCTCCAGGCAGACCATCATTGACGTCCTCTTTGCTATCCCCTCTCCTGACGTATGGACTCGACCTCTTTCATTCCCCCCCACCCCACACATTCCTGTTGTTGACTTGGACAGCGGCTCAGTCCTTGCTAACCTTCACCTCTCCATCTCCAACACCATTGACACCCTTGCCGCGGCCAGGAAGATCTGCATGATGCCTGCTTCCAAGTGCAATGGTAGGCATGATTCCGAACTACCCTTGCTGAAACACAAGTGCAAAATTGTGGAACGTAAGTGGTTGGCTTCTAGCACATCCTCTGACAAACTGGGCTGTCGCCTGCTCCAAAGGCAATACAGACTCTCCATCCTCCCCAAGAAACGTGCCCATATCCAACCTTGTATCTCTCGGGCCACAAACATGGCTGAACTTTTCAAAATGTGTAAGAAACTGGCCAATCCTAGTGCAGTCTCCACTTATCATCCTTCCCAGGCCCTCTGCTGGTCTTTGGCCTCCCATTTCACAATCAAAACTCAGGACATCATGTCCCCTCTCCCTCTCTTCGCCCCTCCTTCCTCCATCCTCCATCCTCCCTCCTCCCTCCTCCGCCTGCACCCAGGCCTCCCTTGCCCCCCCCCTCTCTCTCCTTTCCCCTTACCATCCTCCGTCTCACCCATAGCACCGGATGAGGTCACCAAGACAGTTTTCTCTATGAAAGTCTCCTCAAAACAGGTGCTTTCCTGCTCCTCTAGAACTATCAAGGACAACATTGCCTCTCTCGCTCCCTCTCTGGCCGAGTTCTGTAACCACTCTTTTGCCACCAGTTTCTTCCCATTACCCCTCAAGCACTCCCATGTGAACCCTCTCCAAGAAAAAGCTGTCTGCATCCTTGCTGCCCGGCTAACTACCGCCCTTTCTCCATTACCCCTCACCCCCTTCCTGGGCAAACTCTTGGAAAACCTGGTCATCTCCCAACTAATCCACAACACTGAATATGGTGGTTGTTTCCACGACCAACAGCCTGGCTTCAGAACAGCCAGAGGCACGGAAACTGCTTGCCTCAACACCTGTGAGGTCTTGCTCTCAAACCTCAACCCCACTTTCCTTCCGTTCTCATCATCCTCGATCTGTCCCCTACCCACTCCACCCTCGTAAATTGGCTCTGTGATACCCTTAGCATCACAGACCGGGCACTGGATTGGTTGACCTTTTATCTTTCAAATCGGCCCTCCCAAGTGCAACTGGGCACTTTTCTCTCCTCTACCTCACTCTCTACTTGCGGCATCCCTCAGGGCTCTATCCTTTCGCCGTGGCTTTTCAACATTTACCTTGCCCCTCTTGGCCACTTGATCTCCACCTTCTCTCCTCATTTCCAATGCTATGCTGACAACTCTCCTTTAAGCCTTTAAGCTTCCCTCCTCTTCCTTCTCTCTCATTCCCGACTGACTGCTATTCAGGCATGGTGTGCGTCTAGTGATCACTGCCTTAACACCAGTAAAACTGAGATCCTTCTCATTGGTACCCCTGCCCTCTCTTTCCCTCCTAATCTCTGGCCGCCCTCCCAGGGCCCTCACCCTTGTGCAAGGCTAAAAATCTGGGTGTCATCTTTGACTCCTCCCTCTTCTTCCTACTTCATATCTCTGACCTTGCTAAATCCCACTTTCTGCTTCGCCTCCTCAGAAGCATTCTCCCTTTCCTCACCTTCCACCAGAAACTCAATGTCTCCAGAGCTCTGGTTCTCTCCAGGCTGGATTACTGCAACAGCCTCTTCCCTTAATCTTCCTCTTTCCTACCTTCGCCCTTTTCAACTAATTCAGAATAGGACTGCGAGACTTATCCTTGGCCTCAAACCCAGGGACTGCATCTCCCCAGCCCTAAAATCTCCACTGGATCCCGGTGGTTGCAAGGATCAAATGTAAGACCCTCTGCATCATCCACAAGGCTTTCTGGGGTATGGGACCCCGCTACATCCAAGTCTCTCTCACTAAATACATCCCTGTTAGAGTCCTTCAGTCTTCAAACTCAAATTCTCTGCAGGTCAGACATTTCTCCAAGCAGAGAATGGGGGTGGTCTCTTTCTTTGGCAGGAGCCACCCTCTAGAACGGCCCCTCTCAGACTTGAGCCGGATCTCCTTACGTTCTGGAAGCATCTCAAGACCTTCCTTTTCTCCTCTTCCTTCCCTCTCCCCCTCCCTTGCTAGTCTCGACCTGACGCTGCGACTGATCGCCTGTGTCCCTTATGAGCCTTACCTGAGCCAGGCCCCCTCTCGACCAGTCTTCTCCCTACCCGTTTTACCAGCTCTTGCCTACAGGCACCCACCCTTCCCTGAACAGCCTATTGAGTCTGGTCTACAAGATTCCCCTCTACTGACCCCCACCCCTGTTTTCCCAAGGCATGTGCCCTCCTTGGCTCCCCTTAGCACTTGCCCAGCCCCTGGGTCCCCCACCTCCTGCACTTCTCCCTCTCTGGCCCTCCCTATTCCCATCCCCCTGATCAGCCCCTCCCCTTGAACGTCTTGTTACTGCACTTGCACAATCCGAATGCCACAAGGCCTAGTAGGGCCGTAACTGTAATTTTCTCCTCTGGCCCACCTCCCCCCTCTTTATCTTGTGGTGCCTGGAAACACTTTGCTGTTTAGGCTCCATACAAATGTTCAATGAATAAATACTGGGCGGAGTGCAGCTGAGAGACTTGTTCGGGCCGAGTCTGTTTACAGCCTCTATTGTTGGAGTCTGCTGCATTTTTCACGTTCCATTGAGGAAACGTTTATTATCTCCAACACAAGGCAGAGCCGCAGCTTGAGTGACTCGTAACCCGTTATCCGGTGTATGGTGTTAGAGTAGACACTCTGCTGCCGTTGGCGTTGAAATTCTGCCTGGCTGGTGAAAATGAGCTGCCGGATACTAACATCATTAAGTTGAGTGTAAACAAGCCTGAAGCGCAGTCCCCGCTACATGTTGACAGTAGCATTCAAGAAAGTGATCTATGCGGATGATTCTTGTCTAACGCATGGTTTAATTTATGAATTACTGTTTTACCCACACTCATTGGAAAACTTTGCCACTGTGAGTTAACTACTGGCACAATTTGAAGAAGTATGCGACCCGAGTCTGCTTTTAAGGACATTTCTAAACCTAGTAGCTCCCAGGCATAAACTGTCTGGATAATATATTGGGACAATTATTGGTACTGTGATTTGCTAAGATTCACTATCGGATATTTTACGGCCATGCACTATGAAATTGAAAGCAGCAAAACGTGTGGGTCTCAGGAGTGACGTGCTCCTTGAGGGAAAGCGTCAGCGGAGCCCCGGACCTGCCCACAAATCAAAGGACCTCCCAAAGAGAAAGAGGGGAAGCAACCTGGATATTTCTCAGGGATGCGTAGGGAGGGAGCTAAGGGCTGCACGTTGGAGCAGTCCAGGTTGCCACACTCAGGTTTGCCGGTAGGGCAGAGGGTCAGCCTGGAGACGGAGAATGAGATAGAACTGGCTGAGTGCCAACCTCCCCGGAGACAGGAATTGGAGATTCATGATCAGAATATGGTCAATATTGCTGATTGCTCATCTTCCATGCATTCCTTGGATAATAATGGCTCTCTGCTTAATCTATGCAAGTCCCTGCAACATAACTCGCAGGTAGTGGCATCACAACAGAATGATGCATGTCCAACTGGTAATCTTTCCCCGACTCCTGAACTGGATCGGCTGTTTGGTAACACGGCATCCCGAGGATCTAGGATGGAAGATAAAGAATGGGAGGTGCCGCCGCCAGTGGCTGATGGCTTCCCTAACATTGAGTACAGAGTCATCTCAGAGATACTGGACGACGTTCTTAGGATCTGTTCAAATCTGGTAAAAAATGTTTTTATAATAAATCAGCTTAGGAACGAACAGCAATTGGATATTGTAATTAAAGCTATGGGTCTGCAACCATACGATGCTGGATCCTTAGGTTTGGATATAAAAATTCCTTGCCCTCTGAAGCAACACAATGTAGCATTAAAGAATGGTATAATGGATCCGGTTGGGCTGCCCGAGGAGACTGAGGAGCAGGAAGAAGGACATAACTACATTACCCTCGACGAATCTGGGAATACATGGAGAACAGAAGATTCAGTTGATATAGCAGCCGCAAACGAAGATGATGCGCTTGATGCGCTATGCACTGAAATATCGCTGATGGGAAGATCTGAATACTCCTTACCTGAGAAGCGCCTTGAAGAAACAGCAAAGGAAAATCAGGATAACTATGGGAAAGTTCCTACAACAATAACAAAAGGTGCTATGGGACCTGTGAAAGCTAACTCATACCCTGTGTGATGTGACCCGAAGAGTGTGATTATACAAGGTCCTATGGATAGATGGGCACTCCCGCCACATGGGGTAGGAGAACCTGCTGCTTATGCCCGGGTGAAGGGTGTGTGTTTTTCTAATCTGCTCCCGACAATTTATCTAAGTTTGGTCATGGTCCTAAATAGGACGTTGTTAGGGGGCAGTCCACACAGAGGAGTATTCCAAAAACTAGATACCTGTCCCGGGTCACGTTTGCACAAGGGTTACCAGAAGAGGATGATACCCCCATTACTCCAAAGGTAGCCAAGGCGGCTGAGCCTGTTATTAACTTAGAGGTAAAAAGCTGTGATAAAACCGCGAAACCGATTAGACCTGTGTGCATGATCAAGTTAGTGGAAAAGAATACAACAGGAGCAAATCCCTTTTTAAACGGGAATAACTTGCTGCGTTTGCTGGCCACGGTGTCATGGTTGTGTACTATTAGGTCCGCTGACCTACTTGAACTGGCTGTACCCAAATGGGGCAGCCCCACTAATTGGGCGTTGCTACGGGCGGCCAGCCCTGCGGTGGCTGCCCTGTTATGCGCCAATGTTGACACTTTAGAAGCACTGGGTGTATCAGCATCTGGTGATATAGTAAATGGAGACATTGGAGGGAAATTGGGAATACAAGGTATATACAATATTGTAGGGGCATTTGGATCCCTGGAACCTATCTATGGTGAATGTGGGATGGCGATGGCGTCTGTGTATTGGGATTCTAATGCGCTAAGCTTGGGGACGAGGAGCCTACCAACACACCATCCACAGGATAACACTGATAGGTGCTGATTTATTGAGCTTATCAGCTGGAATTCTCGTAGGCATAAGCACCTGTTACATAAAGATGGGTCAATGAATACAGTATTTGGCCAGGATATATTTATGTTACAGGAGATTTGGCTATATTGCCCAGTATATTTTGAAGGCTATTACCTGTACCATTTATTTTCCAGGAAAGGCAAAAAGGGGAGGCCTGCTGGGGGGCTCTTCGTAGGTGTTAGCCAGAGGTTGTGCTCACGAGAATTTTGGCGGACCCAAGATGAAGGGTTTGCTCTCAGGGTGGAGATCAGCGGAAACATTGGTAGCGAAAGAATTGTCTTGTTGGTAATCAATGTGTATTTACCCCCTAGTCTAAAATCGATTAAGGGATTCCTGCACAATTTGGAGGAATGTTTGGCAGAAAACCTCAAAGAAAATTGGAATGATGGATTAGTGTTGTTGGGTGGCAACCTCAATGCTCGGTGTGTTGATAGCACACTTGGCCCATTGTATACTAATGTAGCCCCAAGAAGTATTATGCTTCAGGGCGTGGTAATAGTAGAGGGAAGCAATTGGTTGGGTTCCTCAAGCAATGGGATATTAAAATGCTGAACGGTCGTACTAAGGGAGACGTACCTGGCCAATATACCTGAAGGGGCCTAATTCCACTGCAACTTTGGACTATCTATTTGGTAATAATAATAGTCTGTTGGCAACCAGAAAGAACATTGTCAGGGAGTTGGGATGCAGTGATCATTATTCATTAACTCTGTCCCTGGAAGTGCCCGATATATTGAAAATACGAGAAGATGTGTCAAGGTGCTCTGGGGTGCAGGCCAATTATACTTGAAATACCATACGCTGGAATGATAGGAACCTGGGTAAGATTGGGAGTAAGGTTGACTCCCTTGATACCAACAATGTTGAATGACTTTGGGTTTTGAGTGGGGATGCAATTGAAGACTGGATTAAGAATCTAGCTATTTCAACTGGTAAGTGTCGTATTAGGCAATATGTGGTATGCCCTTAAAGGAATAACCCATATGATCTAGCGGTTTCGAGACGCTAAGCGTATTATGCAAAGGGATATTAAAGGTATTAAAGTCTCATCCTATGGTAAGGAAGAAAAGAAAAGAAAGATAACAAAGATTAAGAATGCCTATAGGGGATGGTGTAAGAGAAGGTAATGTTCTATTAAAAATCAGAGTTGGCAAATGATGATTGGTGTCCCTAGTAAGAGAAACTAGAAGGTAAGGCTGCCGATAAAGCGAAGACCCACAACCCCATTCAGGAAAAGGAATGGGTAGAATACAATAATAAGACCAATGGGGGCGGGTGTTTCATCATCTCCTCCTGCTTTTTGTTTGCAAGGGTGGCCTTTGAATATCAGTGAGGGCTTCATAGAGAAAAAGATTTTGAAATTAAATAATTATAGGGCCCTCGGCCACAATGGCCTTGCCAATGTTGTACTTTAATCTAAACCCAATACATGGGCAAACATACTTTTTGATAGAGTTTGCTCCACATAGTTTATCCCTAGATCTTGGCAGCAAGTGTTGCTGGTGCCAGTTTATAAAAAAGGTTAGCGGACATCACCAGCAAATTATAGGCTGCTTTCCCCGTTACATTCCACAGGAAAAAATGTTTGGGTCATTTGTTCTAGCATCCCTGCAAAAATGGGTTGATGACTCCAAAATTTCAAATTTTGCCCAAACTGGTTTTAGGCCTGGATGTGGTACTGCACATAACCTTATGGTGATGTACAAATTATATAGGGAAGCCTCGGCCACGCGAGGGAAGGCTCTGTACTCCATATTTGTGGATTTTAGGGCGGCCTTCGACTGGGTCTGTAGGCATAAACTGTGGCTTAAGATGGAGTGCTAGGGATGCCCAGGATGGTTGCTTAATATCTTAAAAAGGATTGCATTATGAGACATCTGTACGTATAAGGCTGGATGACAAGGGGGGGACTTTCGGCACCTCTGTTTACTAGTGTGAGGGTTAAGCAGGGGTGCACTTTGGCACCCCTGCTCTACTGTATTTATATGATGGATCTCCCGCAAATGTTTACTATCTGTGGGCTGCTGTCATAAAATAGGTGCCTGTTTGTTACTGTGCATGTTATATGCCGATGATCTTGTTTTGTTTAATTATACTTTCAGTGGAATCAAGGTTATGTTTGAGGAATTTATTGAATGTACGATTGCAAATTATTTCACTATAAATATGGAAAAGACAACGTTGATGATTGTTGGAGCAGAACAAATTAAAAGTCCTGTGCTTTCTACGAGTTTAGGAGTACTTGAGAGGGTTGTTAAATACCCCTATTTGGGATTGGAGAGGAGTTCATCTAGAGCTTATGCGTATATTAAGGATACAAAAGGACTTATAGCAAAGCAACTCGCAAATTTAATACGAAAACCTGCATCTCAGACTGCAGGATATTCATTAGAAGGTATTAGTGTATTATACAAACAATGTTTTAGCCCCATGGTTCTCTATGGATTGGATGCTTTGCTATGCACGATATGCAATGGCTTGACAGAATCGAGGGGTATTTCTTGAAAATGGTTCTTGGTTTGCCCGGGTCAATGCCCATGGAATATATTAGACTTGAGCTAGGCCTGTTATCACTCAAGGGACAGGCTATTATGAGGTAGGGTGTTCTATATTTAAAAAACAACACCTCTCCACAATGTGAATTGCTTTCACTACTGGCAATTCCTTTTGATAACACACCAAAAGTCGAAGGTAGGGAGTTTGATAGCTGGATGGAAAAATGTGTAGGGGCAATTGTTTGGAGGCCAGACTTTGGACATGGCACCAGCTTTGAAGCGGCTATTTAAAAAGAAGCTACGTCTAAGGGACTGGACCAAAAACTACGATCACCTGCATAGTTTACGATCCTATGCTGAAGTGACGAATGTTGTCCACATACATCTAAAGGTGCAAAGATATATTATGTGCTGTCTGAGCACGGCCATGAGAATGTTTTTGTTTAGGTTAAGGACTAACCAGCTACCGATATTGACGCATTGTGGGCGAAGTCATAACATAACATCCCTCATAATGAGCGTACATGTCGTTTATGAAAGAGCAATCATAGTCTAGAATCCGCCAGACATTTGTCTACAGAATGTGTGGGGTTAGCGCCTGATCGTTGGGTGTTTTGTATATGAAATGGCGTTTATCTTTTCGGATTCCTTCTAGACATGCTGTTTAAATTTGGAAAATAGGAGGATACATTTTGCACTGTTTAGGTTATGGAAAATGATCCAGAAATTACTGCTGAGTGTACAGTTTTAGGGAATGTATGGAATATACTAAGGCTGCTCACTGAGGTTGAGACTATATTAAGCAGGCTTCGTGGTCGGATTTGGGGAGTTTTTACATGTAAGCTGGTAGTTACAGTTTTATTATTTATTATATTAAAATTAATTCAATGAATTGTGACCGTAGGGATTCTGTTTAAATTTAATGAGTCACAGTGCTGATGAAATAATGGTGTTGATACGATGTGTTTTAATGATCGTTTAACGATTGTAACAGATTTTGTATTTTAGTTTCAATTTTATTTTATATATCTGTATTTAAACTGATTATTGATGTGAAATTTTATTTGAATCTATTTTAAAAATGTGTAAAACTTGTATTACTGTATACAAATAATAATAATAAATACATATATTCACACCTTGTTTTCCAATAGAAGTTTGATAAGCAACCCCCATTATCATTACACCACACAACGAACATGCAACATTGAACAAGAAATAAACCATCCTACAGCATCAATAGATAGCCCACCTCAGGTAGAAATAACATCAATGAGCACCAATTAAAAAGAAATTCAGGAAGGCATAACCACATTTACAGCATCAACATACAACTCACCTACCGCAGAAAATGTCACATTACAACACTAGATAACGACAATCTTCAAGCAGACAAAAGCCCACCCTACAGGGCTAATTACTAAGCACTCCTTAGGCACTGCAGCCTCTCGTGCACCGCACCGCAAACAGCACTTGCACCCAAGATTGGAGCCCAGCCATGGTTCCACCCACAGAAGACACAGCAATGAATGTTAAACATACTTTTAATCTTCTCCTGCTTGCCTTCCCACTCCTGTCGCAGCTCCTCTCGAAGGCGGTTCTCTTCTTCCTGCAAGAAGAAGGAAGAAGTAAAAGGTAGGCCATGAAGTAGTTAGAATGAGGGATTCAGGATATAGAATGTTAATGCCATGCCATAAGCACTTTCCTGACAAATATAGAGTCATATCCATGTAGATCTCCTGTTTAAATCAGTTTGGTTTCATTCAATGTTAGGTAAATATTTGGGGTAGTACCCTTAGGGTGCACTACAACAACCTTAACCTCCTGGCAATAGGACCCAACCTTTGGTATAAGTCTTGAATTACACAGGTTGGTAGAGTGGTAGAGCAGCCAGGCTGATCTCAAGAGGGGTCAATGTGAGCTGTAGAGTGGTTACACAACGATCACAGTGACAAGTATTCAAATAAACACAAACTCAAGGTTTCTTGATAAAAACAATTATTTATTTATTTACCGGTCATTTGATTAAGCCTTCTTTAGAAGGGAGCAATATTTTATCAAAACACAAATACCTTAAAAAAATACACACTCTGTTCCTAAAGCAAGCACCCCTTTGGGATGCCACACATACTTCCTACACCCTCAGGTGACATCAATAGTTAGGACACTGGACATTGATATGTTACTGTTAGCATTTAGAAAAGTACTGAGATGAGTGTCAAAGAAAAGGTTTTTAGAACAAACAAGAGATCACAAATATTCTTCAGCAGGCAAATACTTTTCAACCTTCCCCAATGTCAGAGAAGGGAAGGGTCTTTCAGTGAAACAGGCTAAGCCAAAGCCAATGGGCAAAAGTCTATGTGGCTCAAGCACTTCTTGCAGGTCTTTGCACAATGTTTTTAGAAGTCTCTGATGAAAAAGGAGAATCAATGTAGGGCCACAAGCTTTTAGACTTATGAGCAGTAGAAGCAAATCTACAACAAGTTCTCTTAGACTTTACAGTACCTTTAGACCGTTTAGTACCGTTAGAACAAAATGCAGCAGCTGACTTCTGTTCCTCTGCAGCTCTGCAGATCCTGGTGTTCCTGGGCTCAGCCGTGGGGGACAAGAGGGAGGACATCTGGGTACTCCTGCACTGCAATGGGACGGTCACCAACAGTAGCCAGCACTCTTCAAACAAGTGGCAATTCGGTGTTTCAGCTCTTCAAGTCTACCGCCAACACCACCACCACGGTTCCTGGCTGTCAAGATGGGATTTCCTTGCTTCTGAGGTCCAGCACTCTGTTGAGGTGGCTCAGGCTCGGTCAGTCCTGCTTCCCGTGAGTCCAGAGGATCTTCCTGGAGCTCTTGGTCAGCTTAAAAGCAACGCACATGAACTGGTGTTCCTCTACCTGGCTATTCGGCTCCATCAGCAACTGCAACGGAAATTCAACCAGCTTCGAGAAGGATGTCCAGGTGGCTTACTTTGGAGTTGATTGGTCCCACCAACTCAAGGAAGAAGTCGTCCTTGCAAGGGCTTCTCTGACAATACGAATTTGGAGTTTTCAGCACAGCAGCAGGGCTTCACCGGACAAACTAACGATGGTCCAGGAGTTGCAGAAAGTTATTCTTCAGATTCCTTCATCCAGTGGTCGACTCTGCCCTCCAAGCCAAAATGCCTGGCCTTTTATGCAGGTTTCTCCCATTCATTCCAGCCTGGCTGTCAATCACCCAGCAGGGTGGCTGTCCTTGCCGGACAGACAGCCGGCCTATCACCTAGGAGTGCATTCCTGTCTTCTAGGAGACAAATCGTTTCGGGCACCTCCCTCACTTCCTGCCCCCACCAGACACCCTAGAGCCAGAGGCGGGTTTCACTCGTGAAGCCCGCCAAAGACAAAACGAACAAAGAGACCAAATCTAGTTTGGCATGCAGAGTAAATCTCAAGAAGGACCTTTCCACAAAGAAATGGCAAAAAACGAAGACCGGGCCATTTTGACAAAAATGGCACCCAAGGGTCCTTTACCGCAGCTACGAACGCAGCCCGTGGGAAAAGACACCACGGTAGTAAAAAGTAAACCACTGCCACCAGGCATTCATCGAGGAAAGGGTAACAAAAATGTTACATGAGAAGCTAGACAAAGGATACTACGTAACCCCTCCACCACCCTATTGAAAGATAGTGTGTGCTGGCTCTACAAAAGATACAATTGTAAGTAAAGTCAATTTCACTTTACTGCTCTTGGAAACAGTAGTTATCCAAGAGAAAGGTGTTTAAACTTTGGGGAAATCTGAAAGACTTCCCTGTGCCACTGCACTGAAGGTGCTGTGTGACAATGCAAAAAAGATGCCTATGGAGTTTGTCAGACTCCAAAAACCAAAAGAAACACAGAGTTAAAATCACATTGAAATACATGAGAGAATGGGAAAAAGGGTTTCACTCTCACCAGGTAAAAATGAAAAAGTCCTAGAGTCCAGCAAAAGAGCTGGGGGTGTATGAGGTAGAGAGGAGTTTCAGACAATTTTTGGAATAAATCAGTCCATACATTTTTAGAATAAATCGGTCCATGACTTATTTGTGGTACAGTACAAGGTGTAAAGAGCTGTCCAGTTGACGGCATAGCAAATGCACCTGCAGACACAAACTGAGAATCAGTGGAGGCCAGGTTCCCAACAATGGTGCGACACAAATTCCTTGAAAGCTTTCTTCATTATGCATAGAGATTACTGGTCTTCTGTGCAGAGGTTTAGCTTTCTGTCACTAAATGGAATTTCTAAATTCAGCTCCAAGAGGAGAGAATAGTTCCTTCAGTACTCTTGCAGTGTACCCACACAGTCATTACAAGAACAGCTAGAAGTGTCAGGAAGCCCTGCAGTACGCAGCATACGCAGATAAAAAAAAATACATTAATGCTGGATGTGTAGGAAACAAAACAACACCTGCCATGCCTTAGTTTGTCATACCTGTTGCAACAAAAGTACTAAACTGTCATTCTGACATTACCCCCACATCATGCTGTGATCTTTATGCAATGCTGTCAAAAAGTGCCACCCGAGTTACAAGTCCATGGCAAGTCACCCAAGCACGTGCAACCCCGTTGTAATCAATGTGAATATCTGCCCCTTGGAACATAATCTCTAAGTGGGCATCTCGCACTGGCAGGTCTAAAGGAGTTCCACAGATACATTTGGTTTCCTTGTGCACAAGGAAAGAAATCTGTTCATATATGGTGTTGGATACTTTGAGCGCAGCAAGGCGGAGATCAAGGCTGCCAAGTCAAGATCTGGTGAGTATTTGAAAATGTCCATTTCAAGGCTGAATCCACATCCTGCGAGTTTGCCTGGGAGAAAGCCTGGGAATGTTTTTATTTTGCGACACCCAATGACTGAGTGGCAGTCAGATGTTTGAAAGAATGTATTTTTGTGAATGGAGGCTGAATTTGCATCAGCTTCCAAAAGTCCTAAAAATGAGGAACACTACACCTAACATTCATCAATTGCTGGGACGAGTCCAGAAGCGCTGATTAGCAACCTAAAACCGAGGTGACCTGTGGAAGCTTTGGTGAGGAAATCTATCCAAGACTAAACAAAGGTGATGTGCTGGTGGGATCTGCAAATTCCAGGCTTTTCAAATAATCGGAGGGAATGGTTAGTGGAGCTCCCACCGGATAACCTGAGGGGCTCAACTGGCTTGAAAGTATACAACACTCCACTGCTCCCAGCTTGTACACTACGGTAAGACATAAAGAGGCAGACGCACCAGAGAACTGAGGGTGAATTACAACAGGTAGCGAAAGCAGACTACGGTTACAAAATAACCTCATATGAAACCTTATCTTAAAGGTGTTTTCCAGAACCAACACTGGTTTGAGGTTTTGGGAAGTCAATCTAGTGGATCTACAAGGACTTGCTTTTCCCACTTTGGTCTAACCAAACTATCTGGGTAACATAGGCTGAGCATTAATGCTTCGATGTAGGAGTTCAGTGGCTTGGTGACCGGTACAGCGGACATCAAATAAAGTTGACAAGTAGTTGAATGTCCATACAAAAGTCAATACCACCACCTACCATGCAAAAACAGAAATTACGTAATACAACTTTGGTAACGCACACAGGGAGCCACATCCCTCTTTAGTGTACACACAAAATAATACTCACTAATGCAAGCACATGCAGTACTAATCAAACTGAAGTGAGAGGAAAAACAATTTAAATGGTTAAATGTTCAAAACCATGTACCTAATAATTATAAGGCAATATCAAAAGTCTTTACAAGTCGTTGCCTACTTAACCAGCACAGAAATCAGAATTCCAAGTATCTGGAAGGAGGAATTGGGGGATAAAAGGCAGTCTCAAAGTGCCTCAACCGAAGTCTCGGCCAATCCAACAGGTCAGTCGTTTAAGTAATGGCAGACCAAAATTAGTTTTAATCGGTTCCCAAAAAGGGATGGTGCAACTCCCAATTCTATTTCTCTGATCACTTACACCTTTATTGTATTGCTCGCTCTCTCTATCACACTAATTCCTGTTCCCTCAGCATAATCATCCTCCTCCTCTTTTCTTCATTATGATTGATGCCGTTTGCCTCGTTTTTTATCTTTCCCTTCTACTAAACCTTCCATCAAACACTTTGCCATACTTTCTTCTGATCAAGCCGTCTCTACTTTACATAATTGTCTTCTTTTCACTCTTGATTTTCTCTACCCTTCTTCCCTTTATCTTTAACATAAGCCACATAACCACGGCTATCCTCCCCTGCCCACCCACTACCCATCCCTCTCTTTGCTAATCAGTGCGAAGCTGAAAGAAAACTTGCGTCCCATCAGATCTTACCATTCTCACTCCACTCTCCTCTTACGATTCCCTTTTTCATAATTTCCCCTTTCTCTCTACTTACTAACACTCCTTCAATCCTTTCCCGTGTCCACCCTATGGCCTCCCACTTCGACTTATTCCCACATCCCTGACCCAGATTCTTCTAGAATTCCTTATGTTGCCTCTCTTCTCAACCTCCTTCCCTACTCACTGCAAACACAATATTATTCCTATCCTTAACAAACCTTCACTTGACTCCTCTTCTCCTACTTCCCCTGTGTTGCTAATCTCTCAGAAAGAGCTGTCTACACACAAGTCTCTGCCTATCTTAATTCCCAAAGTCTGCTTCCATCATTTCAATCTGGCTTGCTTCCAGCACACCCATCTGAAACTGCTTTGTAGCACATCTCCAACTCTCTTTTCTTTCAGACATAACAAGCTTACATCTATTGTTATCCCTCTAGATCTATCTGCTGCATGCATTACCATTGGTCACCCTACGCTACTTTCCACTTTCACTTCTCTTGGCTTGACACCTTTCTTCATTGGGTCTGGTGCTTTCTTTCCTCCCGCACTTAGTCTGTCTTCTGGGCTGGTCATACTTCTTCGCCTTGTCAAGCAGATGACTCAGATCTTTCTCCCTTTATCTTCCTTTTCAGACACTTGAATGTCTCAGCCTGCCTTTCTGCCGTTTAGCCTTGGATGTCGTCTCATATGTTCCATCTAAACCCTTCCAAAACTGAAATTCTCTTCTCTGCTTCTTCCCCTTCAACACCTATCCACCCCCCGCTGCTCTCTTCTTCCCTCCCTTTATTTGTTCCCCATCATCGTGTAATCTTGCAATCACTTTAGATTCCCATCTTTCTCTCTTCATACTTCTACTACTGCCCGCATCTGTCGTTACTATCTTTAAAACATAGATTGCATACAACCTCATCTTTTCAAACAGCCACCTTCTCTTATATTTGTTCTCTACTTGACCATTGCTCTTGTCCGTCTAGCGGGACTTGCTTCTCAGATTACAGTGCTCCGTTTGCTCCTTAATTCTTCTATTCAAGTCCCCTTTTCGCTACCCCCACACCGTGATCTTCCATTTCATTGTCTCTTCCCTCATTTCCTTTGATTCTCCCCTTTAATTCCATTTCCTTACTATTGTCTTTAAATGCTATCATGGTCAAGTCTCCTCTTATCTGTCCTGTTGCGCTTCCCTACTCCCTCTAGATCTCTGATCACAACACTTGCATCTTCTTTTGGTTCTCTTGTTTTTGCTCTTTCTCTCCTTGCCCTAAACTCTGAACTCTCTTACTCCCGATATGCGCTCTTCATCCTTGCTTCACATCTTCTATATCCAGTTAAAAGCCAATTTTTGGGATTCCAAGATGGCGGCCAACTGTGGAGCACATGTGTGTCTCTCCCAGCCGGGCTGCATAACTAAACACTCAAATAAGCAGTTCAGGCAAGCTCCAGCCCATAAAAATGGTGTGAAGACCTCAGGAAGAAAACACAGATCCAGGGAAGCGGACAAACATCACCCGCCACGCAGGAGGATAGCAGCCCAGCCCCGAGTGGACACACCGATGCAGTGCAAAGATAGACGCTGGCGCCTGGCAGCAGGAAAGCAGCGCGAACTCCGGAGCATAAAACAGTGTCAGAGCCTCCAGCTATCAGTGAGGGTCCCCAGCAGACGGAGCAGAAAAGAGCAGCCGGGCGGTCGAGAAGCGGCGAACGGGGGGGGGGCCACCCGCCACCACTCTAGAGGGAATCGAACGTCGGGCCGGAAGGAAGCTCGCCCAGCGGCAGCGGTGACCACCAAGTGGCACACAGTGCGTATCGGCCACAGACGGGACAGGAGGCGGCCATCGCCCAGCAGCATGCCCCGCGAGGGTGCATCCAGACTTCAGCCCCCCACCCTCTCCAACGCTCGGCAAGAGGCACACGAGCAACCAGGACACCAGACGGGGCAGGGAAATCAGGCATCCACAAGCGCCCCACCCGAGAGAGCACATTTAGGGCGAGTGGACCGCTGCCAGCACAACACAGCAGCACAGGTGGAAGCCCTGCAAGAAGTTAAGTTTAGTTTAGCTTAGTTTATTATTTGTAGTGTGCTCCAGACCCGAGGGTATTCAGGCGCAAGGCATAAGGATATTCAAAGCTTGGTTACAACATGAAAAGAAAAAGAAATATGTGTGCAAGTGCCGATTGGTTACATGTTGGCACAATCAGGTTGCAATATATATATAGGCAGGTACATAAAGGCATGCATAGATTTACAAGGTAGTTAGATGGTGCTGCTGGTCCCTGCAGTGTGGAGAGGGTAGCGGGCAGAGTCAGTGGGTATGTGCCTAGATGTCGGCCTCTTTGAGCCAACTAGTGATGCTATGGCGGAACTTGTGATAGGTTTGATAAATTCTTAGAGGGGATGGTAGCGAATTCCATAGGAGTGCTGCCTTGACCTGGAAGCTGCTGCCTCCGATTTTGGCACGTTTGTATCTGGGGACCCAGAGGTAGTTGGTGTTGGCGAGTCTGGTGATTCTTGTGGTAGACTTCAAGGTGAATCTGTCGCAAAGGTAGTGGGGTGCTGCATTGTTCAAGCATTTGTGGGTGAGGGATGCAGTTTTTAGTTTTATTTTATTGTGGGTGGAGAGCCAGTTGCTGGCTCTTCTGGTATTAGAGATATGTTCTCTCTTAGGGATATTTCCTAGGAGAGAACATAAGGACCACAGTATGCAGACCCCCACACAAACAGGGCCTACAGTCGTCCCAAACGGGCGTCAAGAGAGCATCCAACGCACCCGAGGTACGGGGCACAACGCTCCGAGCACACCGCCTCCTTAGAGGAAAAACGGCAGAAAGGAATGATACGGCACAAGGAGGCGAAGCTCGCGTGAAGACATACGCAACCTCAACGGCCCCCAGAGTCTCATAAGCAGCATCCAAGGCTCCGGTAGAGAGGAGCAGAGAGACCACCAGCCGAAGGAGAGCGCAGTGAGTAAGGAGCAATCCAGTGCATGATGCTCCATAGGTGGGGGGGATTGCAGCATTCCTGGCATAATCGACCCCACAAAAGCGCCCTATGATATAGACTTCCAGCCTAGCCCGGTGAGCACGAGAAGGAGGGGGAAAAGAGACTGTGGGGGTGCCGACAAGGGGCCACATTTCATAGACTGGCACACCTGCTGAAAATCACACAATCAGCAGGTCATCATACAACTCAGGCTGCGATATAATGGGCCCAGGGATAAGTAACCTTGAAAGCAGTGGCCCACAAAGGAATCCCCAACAAGATCCAGTTATACTTGTGCGTCCTCCTCGAAGACGACGGAGGGAAGGGTCATCGGCCACCAAAGAAGACCACTAAGCACCACGCCAAAGAAAAGGGACAATTCAGTAGCAGCCGGGGCCCATGGGCAAATACCAACTCACGCATTGATGTCCAAATCGAGAACGTAAACCCTTGCTCGAGTATCCACCAGCCTGGAGCCCAATGCAAAGATTTGGAGAACAGGTCAAGAAGATCAAACCTAAGGATAAAGAACCTACCTGAATCTATTGAGGACAGAGACCTGCAGGGAACGGTGACGCAACTATTTACAGCTATCTCAGTGGACGATACAGAGCCACATGTGAAAATCGACAGACTCCACAGGGTAGGCCCCAAAAGGTCTACAGAACCGGGGTCCAGACCAAGGGATGTCCTGGCAGCCATATCGTCGTCCTCTCAAAAAGAACAGATTCTCTGCAAAGCGAGGTTCGCAACGCCTATGCGAGTAAACGGCCAAGAAGTGTATCTATATCAAGACTGAGCACAGTCAAACCTTCAGAAAAGACGGAACATGGGGCCTGTGGTTCAACACCTAGTAGCTCAACAAGTTAATTACAAATGGACATTGCCATTTGGCCTCCTCTTTACTTAGGAGGAGAATCAACACAGGGTGACAGCTTGACCGGAAGGCAAACGAATCCTGGGGCTGCAGAGGGAAGGGGGAAACACTCAAGACCTCCCACAAAGGAGACTAAGGGGCCCCAACAGACCATCAGGATGGACGACAGTGACGAGAATAGCCAAAGGAGGGAAGAACATCTAGAGCACATAGGGACGCGGGAATCCGCAAGATGTTAAGGTCCCACCATGCATCACCAGGTCTGCAAGCATGGCGAGACTGTGGCTCGCCCGAACAGTCAAACGCAGGCCTGGAAGGAGGAGTAAGGGCGTGATCGGAATCCACAGTGGGGTTTAGGATCCCCCACAACGGGGCTATGAGGTGGATAGGGGGCCGGGAGCACGAAACAATACGTCCAAGTGCAACCAGGATCCCAGTCCCCCCCTCAAGGGGAAAGAGTTTAAGGGGAAGGGTTATGGGAGGAGGGGGGGGGTACGGCAGCGATGGCGCAGTGAATCAAGGCGAAGGGACAAGAAGGGTCATTAGGAAGCGACAGGAGGGGCCGATGGAATGGACCAGTCATGGATAAATAAGACATGGGCCGGATAAAGATCTTATCGCAGAACATCAGGGGGATGAACAAACCGACAAAGAGAGCAAAACTGGATAGACAAGCCTGAAGAATGAAAGCGGACATCATCATGCATCAAGAAACGCACATAAAAAAAAAAGAGCGCGAAAACCAGGACTAGAATAAGAGGGGCCTCGCAAATCTACCAGTCCAATGCAGAGGGGAAGAGAGCGGGAGTCCTAATAGCCAAACAAGATAGCCTGAAGGCGCAAGTACAGAACTATCGAGCGGACAAGGATTGAAAAGTATATTTTTGTCAATGTGACACTAGAAGAAAAACGCTTAACGCTAGCATCAGTCTATGCCCCCAACACGGGTCAGGAGGGATTTCTTAAAAAGGTACCTTATAGGCACTCTAAGAATACACAACTGGGGACATTATCCTGGACGGGGACCTAAATGTGACGTGGGACCCCAAATTATACAGGAGCGCCGGAAAGCGCTCTGAAGCAAACACACCCTCGAAGACAACGAAGAAGGCGTTTGAAGCACTGTCCCTCCATGACCTGTGGTGAGCAAAAAAAAAGGGCAACAGCACGGATTCACATATTACTCCCAAATATAACTCACAATCGAGAATTGACTACAGGTGGGCATCAAAGGCCCTAGTCGGGAGGGTCACAGAAATTGAAGCCGGCACGCTCTCGCTCTCCGACCATGCCCCGATAATAACCTTAATCAACTTTCAGAGAACAAGAGGGCAGAATTGGTCCTGGAGATTCCCGACAGAGATTCTGCAAGATTATTGTGGATACGATTAAGGGGAAAATAGACAACTACTTCCTGGAGAACGACACGGGAGAGACCCCCCACAGAGGGTAGCGTGGGTTGCATTCAAAGCAGTGTTCGGGAAGAAATAATAGCTATGAAGGCAAAAAGAGACAAACAGCTCGCACAATGGGAAACAGACCTGGAGGAAAAGCAGGCGGATGAAAGAAGGGAGCTGGTGAACAATCCCTCCAAGAAAACGAAACTGGCCTTAAAACACATCCAGGGACAACTGGGGCTGCTCCAGACACGAAAAGTGGAATTAACCCTACTGAGAACGAAAGAGGTATTATTTGTCAGCCAATAAAGAGTATAGACACTCTGGACACGGAAACTCCGAGAGAAAGGACGAAAGATGACAATAATGAAATTAAGAAACCTGCAATGGGATAACAAAACAACCCACAAAGAAATGGGAGAAATTATGAAGACGTATTATCAGACCCTGTACCGATCAGAGGACCCGAGCGAAGAAGAACAGAGGAAATACATTGAAGACATTGCACTGCCCCAAATAACCAAAGAAAGCAAACGAGCACTAGGAGAGGACATCCAGCCGGAGGAGATCATCCAGGCAATCAAGAACCTGCCCAAAAACAAAGCCCCGGGACCAAACGGCTACACAGAGGTCTTTTTTTAGGATGTTCCAAGAATCACTGGTCCACAGATTGACAAAATTATACAACAGCTCCAAATCACAGGGCAATATAACACCCTCAATGAATGAGGCGAAGTTAATACTTTTTCCCAAACCAAGAAAGGATCCGAACCTACCAGGGTCATATCGCCCAATTGCCCTAATCAATCTGGATGCCAAGCTCTACACCAAGATACTGGCGGACAGACTCTCTGCTCACTTAACACTGGTGGCCCCAGACCAAGCAGGGTTCATCCCGACAGACAGCGGATAACACGAGAAGGGTATGCCACCTCATAGAAAAGGCAGAACGCACGAACACACAGGCAATACTAGTTGCGTTGGATGCAGAAAAAGTGTTCGACAGAGTCGACAACTCTTCTCCACGATGGAACTTATGGGCTTCAGGCAAGCCTACTTGCGAATGGCAAAGGTCAATTATAAATCTCCCTCGATGAGGATATCAATAAATGGCCTCCTGTCACCCAGTGTGGCGCTAACTAGAGGTACCAAACAAGGATGCCCGCTATCACCCCTTCTTTACGCTCTGTATCTAGAACCCCTTCTCGCGAAAATACGTATGCAAAGTTAGATTCAGGGCATCCAAATGGGAGGGAAAGAGCATAAAACGATGGCCTTTGCAGATAATATGCTTGTGGCCATGACAAACCCAGACCAATCATTCCAAGCATTACTCCGGGAACTAGACATATTTGGCACCATCTCCGGACTCAAAATCAACAGACAAGTCAGAGATCCTGAACTTGACAATGGACCCTAAGGACCTCGAAGAACTATCCCGCAATGCCAGTATGAAAACGGCAGCAAACAACATAACCTATCTAGGAATTAAAATGACAACTATATGCAGCAAACTTCACAGCCTACTAACTCAGCTGAAAGCGACCCTAGAGAAATGGAACCCCCTCCACACATCACTGTGAGACAGGATGGCGGCGGTCAAAATTACCATCTTACCAAAGCTCATCTATCATTTTCAGACGCTCCCGATAAAGCGCCTGAAAACTTCTTCAGGCCATTAAATAAGATGGTATCGGCCTACAAATGGCAAAGCACGAAGCCAAGAATAGCAACGACGACGCTAACAGCTCAGAAACAAGAAGGTTGACTGGCACTTCCACACTTTAGGAAATACTATGAAGCAGTATAACTACAAGTAATAAAGGAGTGGGTGGCGCGCACACACACCCCCTACACATCGGGGCAAAACAAGACGAGGCAGTGGCAAGCGCCCCTCTCTCAAACCTAATCTGGAGAGACAAAAGATCTAAGCACCCCAACACCAGAATCAGTGAAGTCTTGGGGGCAGGCTTGGATGTATGGGACACAGCGGTCAAACGAGGGAAGCTGACAACATACCCTTCACACTGATGTTTGGAAATCCAGACTTTCAACCAGGGATGGACCGCAGCACTCACCACCAGGAAACAAGCGGGGTGCACAAGAATTCGAGATATGTACAAGGGGACAGCGATCATGACATTCCAGGAATGCCTCCAGGAGCTGGGACGAAAACCATCAGATGCGTATCACCACCTTCAACTTACACACTGGCTGGCGACCCCGGCTAACACTGAGTCCGCCACAAGGCCGCTGACAAAATCTGAAACATTTATTGTAATATCCAGTTGTAAAACTAATACAAATATTTAAATGAAAGCCAATTTTTTCTTCTCTTTCTGCTAGCTGATTTTACATTGTCAGTTAATTTTGTACCCCATCAATTTCTTATTTTGTACCTATTTTTATATATCTTGTGCAGAACTTTGGCTAAAGTGCCTTATAAATAGCAAAAAAATACAAAAAGACTACACTATAAGGGGTCCTCAGGAAGGAATCCTAGACCAGAACTGTCTGTGTTTGACTGTCTGTCAAAAATGTCATTGGGGACAACTACACTCCTCTTTGGGAAGTCAAAGATTCACTAATATGGTGATAGTCTTTGATGTCTGGTTTAGGCCGGGCTAGTGGTGATTTTGGTACCACGCGGCACAATCGGTTCAGTGACCCCACCAGCTGGACAGAAATGATGCAGATGGCTGACCCCTTCGACTCACACAGCACTGGAAGACACCAGGACACTTCAGTACTGGGGAGTTGATTTGGTGACCCTGCACTGTGTCAGGTAGGCCCCAGATCACGGGCAGTAGAACACATGCTCCAGTAAGACCCCTCTTCACAGTGTAGAGCAGCAGACAACCAAGTTCACATCCCATCAGGAACAGATCTGCAGTCTCAATCGTCCAAGCAAAACAACCTTGTCAGGATGGTCCAGCCATCAGGGAGTTTCAGATGCACTTTAGGAGGTGCAGCAAGAGCAGGACGGCTGAGCAGACCTTAAGACTGGCTAAGTACACCAGTCTAAGGAAGGAAGACATCCGGTGAAGGTCTCCCCTTGTTGCTTAAAGATGGCCCTAGAGGATGGCTTGTACAATACTTGTCCGCAATTATGGTCCTTTAACTTTCCTTCATGGGTCTTAGTCTTCTTACTCTGACTTCCAGTGGGTGATATGCAGAATGGCTCCATCCCCAATTATATCCTAAAGACAGGATAAGCCCTAGCTCAGTCCTTCAATGAAACAAATCTGCATCATTTAAACAGACAGTGGGTGTCCAATCGGGGATGGCCAGCTGCCCTACATTTGCCCAGCAATGGATGTCTGCGCGTTGGAACGTAGACTGGGACCAGCCAGGGAGTCCAAGATCAGCCCCCATGAAAGTACATGAACACACATGGCCATTTCTTTTCTCAAAGGGCAGTAACACAGTCTAGAAACAAAAAGGCACAAAGAGCAGGACTGTGCCATGAGGAACAGCCAGTTTGGGTATATGGTATTCAAAATGGCATTCATGTGATGATAAACAAAAAAAAAGAAAATCGCTGCTGCATGGTAGTGCACCATTAAAGACAAAGAAAATGGGCTCACTGTGAAAAGCCTGTCCCGCGCAAGGGTAACAAAAGTTACTTAAAAGTAAAAGAAACAAATTGTTCCCACATCACTCCACTAAAGGTGGCTTGTGTTACATTAAAACAAAACAAAAAAAAGACTAAATTAAATGAAGCACTGCCTGCAATAGGAGCTACAGGGACTAACCAGTGCATAATAACAGAGGCTCATTTGAAGACAATGGATGGCCAGTTGCAAAAAGTAAAAAAGTTCCCCCAACACCTTTTAAGATTCTCGGAACTCAAAGAAGACCAGGATCACCTGTTCTGCATCCCTGGGTCATCATCTGCACTATCTGGCTAGTGGAGCTGCATCATCACCTACTGGACAACTGCACCATACCCAAACTTCAGATCACCCTTGCCCTGGTCCAGCAGCATCTCAGGTAACTATAAAGGATCCTTTCCTATCTTTACCTGCACTGACTCATACAATGTTTTCTTTCTGCTTTGACCGCTTGCTGTCCCTTTCCAAGAATGGCAAGCCCTAGCCTACTGTCTTTACACTGCTGCAGTGATAGGATACATTTTATCCCATTGGAATAAACCTGATTTTGGGGAACATCCTAACCTGGGCAACCTGGATGCCAATAGACTTTGGTTGCCCCTGACCTTCCGGTTACCTTAACACAATCCAAACTATTTACAAAGCTTATAATATACACTTTTATCCAAAGTGCTTAAATTCCAAACTATGGTACAACAAAAGGGAGTAATAGAAGCATGAGCCACAGACTGACACAGCAATGATAATTTCATGGAAATGTTAGGAGACATAATGTAGAAGGTAGCGTTTCAGACATTTTTAAAAAGAGAGAGCAGAAGCAGGAGCGATCTGAAGAGGAAGAGAATTCCACAGAGAGCGAGTAAGTAGTTGTAAAAGGCTGAGGAGGGACAAGGAGGGTGCAGAACAGAAAGGCAAAACGTAAATCTCTTGTGGGTGGGAAAACTATGAGATCAAGGAACATAAATTGGGTGAGCCAGGAAATGGATACACAAAGACTAAAACACAAGAATTGAAAATCAAATGTTTAATTGGGTGCTGATAAAGCTGGGCCAGGCCAAGTAAGGAGAAATGGTGGCTGACGAAGGGAGGCAAAACAGAATACGAACAGAGGAGAACAGAACAGTGGAAAAGGAGCATAGTTGGGCAAGCCAAAATATAGGGATCAGCAATAGTTGACACGATAACACTTGTAAGAGAAGAGTTTCAGTAGAAGAGAAGGTTAACAGATGCCAGATTTATTTTTCTGTTAAACTGATGAAACGGCAAGAATTAACAACCAATGCGATTTGAGGTTGCAAGGAAAAGTAGTCGTAGAAAATAAACCCAACATTGCAAGCCTAAAACGAAAGCTGCAATGAAAGAAAAGGGACTGGATTAGCAGGGAAAAAGAACATTTCCATTTTATGGGGATTAAGAAATAGAAACCAAGAGGCCATCCAAGATTGGACAGCAGAAAGATAAGGGGAAAGATGGTAATTAATGGAATCGTTAAAGAAGGGGGAGGAAAGAAACATCTGGGTAGCGTTGGTTAATAGATATACTTGAAATCCAAAATCAATAATGAAGGTAGAAAATTAAGTATAAAGTAAAAAAAAAGAAGGGGATCCAAAACAAAACCCTGGGGAACACCATAGGTAAGAGGAAGATACTGGGAAGTAGAGCCCTTCCAAGAGACAGTAAAAACATTTAGAAAGATAAGAATGAAACCAATGAAGAGGAGTATCCGAGGAACCAAGTGATGTGTAGTGTAGAAAGAAGAATGTAATGATCCGCTGTGTCGAATCAGCGCTAAGATCTAGCAGAACAAGAATAGAAGACATTTTGTGGTGACGAGCGTGAAGGATGGAGTTAGAAACAGAGCAGCCGTTTCAGTAGAAAAACCAGGGCAAAAGCCAGATTGAGAGGAAGGAAGAAGGTTAGAAGTGTTAAGATAAGAACTGAGCTGAGAGTAAACGAATCGCTCAAGAATGTCTGAAAGAAAAATGTGAGGAGCCAGAAATGAGATGCGGGCACAGGGGATTCATGTTTTTATTAATGTTAAAGGATATTTATACCATGCACTATCACCACGGGAGGGGTCCCCTGGCACTCTGGCGGATCTGAAAAAAAGGGGGAAGGGGGTGTCGCTTGGGGTACGTTAATAGGACAAAGTCTGAATAAAGAGCAAGGGAGCAGTGATGTGCTGTTGGCAGTTTCAGTTCGGTTAACACCGTTCACAGAGCTTTTTGGTGTGGTATCCGGTCGGTATCCCTTGTGTGCTGTTGCGTAAGGCTATGTGTGGTTTGTTTGTAGTTGCAGTGCAGTGAAGTGCGTGTTGCTGTTGTTTTAGAGGTATGGTTGTGCTTAGTATTGAGCGGTGTATGCAGAGGGGTGAGGTTTTAGTAGGGTTTGTTATTAGCATTGTTGTCTGAAGAGATGCACACTCATTTTGAGGAACAATCTAGTTGTGACCCATGCCCTTCCCATAGCTCTATCTGGGTTTGATGCGGTTCAGTTCAGTCGTTACCACCATGTTCAGATTTGACGCAAGGCAATCATCATCCCTATGCCGCAGTTGATTGTGTTGGGTTAGTTGTTTCGGATGCAAGTCAGTTTCCAGAAATTCTGCTTGGGTTTCATGTATATCAGTCTAGTGGATTCCATTTTAGCTTAGGTGCGGCTTTCTCATTGTAGCACTAGTGGTCTCATTTTGGCTAGCGGGTGTGCTTATATGGTGGGGTTGGTTTTGAAGACGGCTATCTTGTGAGCGTGGGCAAATTGTTGAATAGTGTGGATGCAAAGTTGTGCTGGATTGGCCGTTTACACACAAGGTTATGTTGTCATGTCCTGCAAGGGGATGCTGGGTAGTGGGTTAGGTTGTTAGTTGTGCCTGTTGGCTGCGTGGGCCTGGTTAGCTATTGTTCGGTCCTGATTGGATTGTCGCTCGTAGTCGGTTCAGCCTTGCATTGTCTCTTTAGTTCTTGTGGTGGTCCCCTTCTCTGTTGGTTCTCAGTGTTGTATCCGTCATGGGTTTGTTGTTAAACGGCTCTTTGCATGTTTGGTTTTACTGTTTGTTGTTCCCGTCTGGTTCCGAGGTCTTAAAGAGCCAGGTTTTGAGCAGTTTTCTGAATTTTAGGTGGGCTTTTGGGTTGATTTCTTTTGGGAGGTTGTTCCAGGATTTTACCGCCAGGTGGGAGAAAGAGGAGCCCCCATGTATTTTCCTTGTGTATGGCTTTGGTTCCAGACGGATTTCATTGCTTGATCTAAGGAGTCTCGGCTTGTAGAAGGTTATTTTCTTTTGTGTGAATTCTGCTCCCTGTCCGCTGATTTCCCTTTGTATTATGCACATTGTTTTGAAAGCGATACGTTGTTTGATTGGAAGCCAGTGTAGCATTCTTAGCGCTGGTGGGATGTGGTCTCTTCTAGATAGTTTGAGGAGAAGTCTGGCTGTTGCGTTTTGGATGTGTTGCAGTTTCTTCAACAGGCATTCCGAGGTAGAGGCTGTTGGCGTAGTCGATTCTTGACATGATGAGGGCAAACATTTGTCAGTGTTTTGTGGGTGAATGACAGAAATGGTAAGATTCTTTTTGTTGAGTGAAGGAGGAAGAAGCATTTCTTAATTATTGCGTTTACTTGTGGTTCTGAATTTAGTGCTGTGTCCATTAGGACTCCCAGGTTTTTGACTACTTTTGATGGTGAGAGCGCCGTTCCCAATTCTACCGGCCACAGGATGTAGGTGTTCTCTTGGTTTTTGGATATAATCATGATTTCTGTCTTTCCTTGGTTGATTTTTAGGTTGTTGGCATTCATTCAGTCGTAGATTTCTTTGAGACATTCTCCTAGAGCTCTGTTTTCTTCTTGTGCATCTTCAATTTTGTAGATGATTTGAGGGTGTCGTCTGCGTTGTTGTAGCACATAAGATTGTATTTTTTGAAGATGTTGATTGAGTCTGGTAGATGTTGTTGAAGATCCTTGTGGTACTCGGCAGTCGTTCACTCGTGGAGCAGATATGAAGGGCTTTATCCAGACAGTCTCTGTTCTGTTTGCTAGGAATTATTTTATCCAGAGTAGTGCTAAATCCGTTATATTATTATTATTTTTATTGATATAGCTGAATTAATAAACTTTACAATTTGCTATCTTTAAATAAAATCAATACTCATAAAATGATCATATATTATGAACATTAAAAATTCTAAACTGTTCATAGTCACACATCAATTAGTCACCAAAGAAAGAACAAACAGGGAAAGAAAAAACAAATAACCAAAAACCAACGGGGATTATAAAGTCTCAATATGCCCAAACATTACGCCAGTAAGAAGAGGCTGAGATTCGTCAAGTGTTATCTCCGCAGTCAATCAACCCTTCAGGCATAAACAATTTCAAGAACTTTATCGGGTGTTAACAGTAACCCTCCATCCGAAGTGGCAATTGATGCTTCATGGGAACAAGGATAAACAAGCTACCTGCCAGATTAGCATGCAGTGTACATTCCCAGATCATGGCAATTGATATGTTATACGGATAAGGATAACTATATACTTGACAGATTGAAGATGCAGAGTACATGCAGTAATTATAAGGCAATTCAATTCATTCTCTGTTGTTCAGATTCAATGCATGTAGAAACCCAATAACTCCAATTCGACGTGATACCACATGAACACAAAAATGACTTGCCAGAAATATTATGGTGAGATCCCACTAAACTGTTTGACCGTTGCCTTGAGAGGTTTAATCCGCAACATCATCAAGGCTTCACTTTCAAAAATTAGATGATGGCATGCATTACTCACCGTAATAGCATTTCTGATGCTTGTATCTGCTTAGATTCACATGCTGTGCATATAGTCCGACATCCAGTGGTAACCGTAGAGTATTGCATCTTGTCTTTCGGGGACCGAAAGGGGTCGTCGGCATAGGCGTGTCTGTAACACTATCCCTATTGTGACATGTAGTGTAGCCAAAATCCCTCACGTGCCGAGGTCCCTCCGATTGTATTTATTCTGCCATGAGGGAGCCAAATGGCTATAGTGAGTGAGTACATAAAAATAGAAAGTAGCAAGACGTCTATATGTTCCTTCCACCCCGAGCGGGGAGGTAGGGAGGGCACATGTGAATCTAAGCAGATACAATCATCAGAAATGCTATTACGGGGAGTAATGCATGTCTTCTGATGCTTGTTAATCTGCTTAGAATCACATGCTGTGCATAGACTAGCGAGCAGTACCCGGAATTGGAGGTGGGTTGTGAGAAGGAACAAATCAGACCTAGAATGAGTGCCTAGACAATAGTGTTTTGTAAAGGTGTGTACAGAACTCCAGGTTGCTGCTTTGCAAATGGACTCGAGGGGAACATTTGCAATGAATCTTATGGATGCCAAAGTGCCTCGAGTAGAATGTGCTCTAGGCTTGAAGGGCAGTTCTCTCTTAGCAAGAGTGTAAGAGTGTGCTGCATTTGACAATCCACCTTGAGATAGCCGAATTAGAGACAGGATCCCCTTCTCTACCAGCTGCCACTGAAACGAAAAATTGGTTTGTTTTCCTCAGTGGTTTAGTTCTTTCCAGATAGAACATGACTGCCCTGCACTGCCCTGCACACATCTAATGTGTGTAGGCTTCTTTCGGCCATGCTAGTGGGATTCTGGAAAAAAGTAGGTAGTTCAATCGATTGGTTCACATGGAACTTCGAGATGAATTTAGGCACAAATCTCTGGTGAGTGCGCAGAACTACCTTATCCCTGTGGACTGTAACAAAGGGGTCTCTAACAGAAAGAGCCTGTAGTTCGCTAACCCTTCTAATAGAAGTGATAGCCACTAGGAAGGTTGTTTTATAAGTCGGGTCTTTTAGATTTGCTTTATGCATTGGCTCAAAGGGAGCTCCCATGAGCCTGGTCAAAACCACATTTAGGTCCCACCCAGGAGCTGGGTGAGAAATGGGAGGATAAATCTGCTTAACCCCTTCCATAAAGTCCTTAATCACCGGTATCGTCCACCACAACACTTTTTGTTGTGATGTGGTGTAGGCTGAGAGCGCAGCCAGATGAACCTTTAGGGAATTGAAGACCAACCCAGTGTCTAACAGATGGGTAAGGTACAGCACAATGTGTGTGGGTGAGCAATCGATAGGATTGACGCCCTTAGAATTACACCAGATGACAAAACGTTTCCATTTGCTGACACAGCAATAACATGTGTTAGGTTTTCTAGCTTCCCAGAGTATGTCGATGCACCTCTGAGGGAGGTGTAGGTGTCCAAACTCTATGACTTCAAGTTGAGAGTTTGTGGGCATGGGTGTAGGGTCTCCCCCTGTCCCGAGACATGTTGTTTGGGCAGGATAGTTTTACTGGCAGGGAGAGGGACATTTCCATCAGATGAGCGAACCAGGGTTGGCAGGCCCACATGGGGGCCACCAGTATCATGGTAACTGGTTCCTGGTGCATCCAGAGACCATTCCCTTTGGAGCGGTTCTGGGGGTACCTGGAGGCGTTCTCCTGAGTTGAACAGGTAGAGCTCTGGGAAGCCCCATTCTGCAAAGACGTTGAACTCAATGTCTTCGAGCAGACGCCATTCATATTCTTCGGGCAGAGGAAAATCTCTGCTGAGCAGATCTGCCAGAAGATTGAGTTCCCCTGGAACATGTTGGGACAACAGAAACATCTTGTGTCCGAGAGCCCATATCAAAATGTTTTGGGACAGCTTGGGTAGCCCTGGAGAGCGAGTGCCCCCGTGTTTGTTCAGGTAATACGTGGCTGTAGTGCTGTCTGTTAGAATCAGCGCCGTCTTCCCTTGTAGTTGCATCTGAAAGGCCTTTAATGCCTTGAGCACCACCAATAGCTCCTGTAAATGTATATGGTTGGACGCTACTTGAGGGGACCACACTCCATGTGCTGTCTGCTGAAGCAGGTGAGCCCCCCCACCCTGTGAGAGATGCGTCTGTCGTGAGAGTGGCTTCCACTGCAGGGGTGGTGAAGGTCTTCCCCTTCAAGAGGTTTTCTCTTGACCACCGCTGCAGAGAGAGAACGAGTGCTGGCAAGACAACTACCAGATCTTCCCACTGTCCGCTGTCCTGACACCACTGGCTGTTGAGCCACTCTTGCATGCGACGCATGCGAACCACGCGTGGGGAACCAAGTATATGCACAACGCCATCATTCCTAGCAAGCGCATGGCTTTGCGCACCGTGACCTCCCGACTGGCTACATAGCGAGGGATCTGGAAAAGCATGTTCTGAACCCTCTCGTTGGAGGGGAAGACTAAGCCGTCTTTCGTTCGGATTAGAGCTCTCAGAAATTTTTTGTTTGACTGGTGACTAGACTGGATTTCTTCTCATTGATAGAGAACCCCAGGCTGAAGAGAAGGTCTACGGTTTTATGGGTGTTAAAACAACATGTGTTGTACGAGTCCCCTGTTATGAGCCAGTCGTCGAGGTGGGTAAACCGGGACGGATAACCTGTGCAAGTGTGCTGCAGCTACTGCTAGGACCTTCGTAAACACCCTTGGTGCAGAGGCAATGCCGAAGGGGAGTACCTTGAATTGGTAATGCCTGTCCTCTATCATGAACCTTAGATATTTTCTGTGCGCTGGCAACACTGAAATATGAAAGTATGCATCTTTTCTGTCCAATGTTGCCATGTAGTCCCACTGTTTCGCGTTTTTATGAACTTGTTCACTGGACGCAGGTCTAGAACAGGGCGCATGGTGAGGTCCTTTTTGGGTACAAGGAAGTACACTGAATAAATACCCTCATTTACCTGAAGAATAGGGACGGCTTCTATGGCGTCCTTTCCCAGCAGCGCTTCCACCTCTTAATTCAGGATCTCCAGATGGTCCGGTGAAAGGCGCAGTGAGCGTGGTGGTCTGAATTGTGGAGGTCGGGCGAATTCCACGCAGTACCCGTGGGCGACCGTCTTTATGACCAGCTGGTCTGAAGTTATCCCCTCCCATGCCGTGAGGAAAGATTTTAAGCGCCCCCTGACCGGGGTGACATGGGAGGGGACCTGGATCCGATGGTCATTTCTGACTGGAGGCTGCGGCTCCTCTAGGATTGGGGCCTCTGGCTTTGCCGCGTCGCTGACCCCTTGGAGGGTAGTATGTGTGGCTTCCTGAAGTTTGTCCTATATTGAAATTCCCTGTGCCATAGTTGTTCTGACCTGCACGGGACTGCCCTCGAAAGGACCGCAGAGAGTTATTACCTCTATGGGGGGGGGGGAGGTCTTTGCGTGATTTGTTGCAGGGACTTAAGAGTCTCATGCTCTTTCTTGGCTGTTTCTAAGGCCTCATCTACCGCCTTTCCGAAGAGGTTAGCTTCTTCAATCGGTTTATTGATGAGCGAGGCCTGTGTTTCGGGCTTAAACCCTGAGGTGCGCAGCCAAGCGTGCCTTTTGAGTAGGGTCCCTTGGGCCAGAGACCTGCCTGCTGTTTCACCTGTGTCCAGAGTGTTCTTTATCACATTCTGGTTCACCTGCCTTCCTTCGGCTACAATAGAGAGAAGCTTGGACTCGACTGGTTCTGGTACCTCCCGGAGGCCTTCATGAAGTAGGTTCCACTGAGCGTCAACATAACTCGCCAGCAGCATAGTATTTGCTATACGCGCTGTATATGTGGCAGCTGAGGTGACTCGTTTGCCTAAGGCATACAGCCTCTTGGATGGCCTATCCAGAGGTGCCTCCCCCATGGCAAGGGGTACTCCTGCCCTTTTCCGGGTGGTAGTCACTGCCAGAGAATCGAGGGTGGCGTGTCCTTTAATGTATTGTGGGTCCGAAGGAGCTGGCCGAAATAACTTTCCAACTCTTGGGTTCACTGCCCGGGTTTGAGCTGGTGATACCAAGGAGGGAGCGAATCTTCGGTTGATGGAATTAAGGAGGGGAATGGCCTGTCTAGATGGAGGTTTCTCCTTAAGAATATTTTCTACAAAGTCCTGCTCAGGCACTGCCTCTTGAGTAGAGATTTGGAAATGTTCAGCTGCCTTCTTTAACATGCAGTTGAAGGCCATCTGGTCATCTACAGACGAGGCCTGGTCAGCCGGGGTGGACGGTGGGGAATCCAGGCACAATACATCAGTGTCCTGATCTTTATGGGGAAGCGTCCATGGGTCCGGTCCCTCTTGCTGGGTTTCTTCCCAATTGTCGGTGGCATCCACCTGTTCCTCTTCGTAGTTCTGTAGAAAGGAGGTTTCTTCCTCTTCATCGTAAATGTCCCTTTAAGTGTCCATCTGGACGATGTCTTCATGCTGGATGGGGGCAGAAGACTGATCTTCTTGAAAATGTGAAGTAGATTGAAGGTTAGGCTCTCCACAAGACCTTTTCGGGGAAGGATGTTCAGAAAAACTGATCATTCTTTCCAGACGGTCCATACACCTTTCAAATTTCCCCCTTGTCCATTTAGAGGACCCAGAGGGCCTACGGGTGGAAAAATGTCGTCTTCCGCCTTACGGAGCCGAAAATTGTCTCTCAGTGTGTTGGAAAGAGGCTCTTGACTGTCCTCATAAGTATTGTGAGAATCGGGGGCACCATGGTGTATCCAAAGATTTATCTGCGGCCTGCCCCATGCTTTTCAGCGGAACAGGAATAAGTCCAACCGCCTAAGTAATTCTCTCGATGCGGTCTTCGATAATCGCCAAATCAGCATGAGATAGTGGTTCCGATGGTCTATCAGTAGGTTGGTTGCCTTCCGCAGCGTTAGAGAGCCTAACGGTCGGTTTTTCGTCTTGAGACCTAGTCGTGATTTTTGGGCCTACCACGGCCTTCGGGACCGTCTTAGTGTCCGATTTCCATACTTTGACGTGTAAACCTTTAGGGGTAGCGCCCTTATTTGTTTTGGAATGCCCAGTCGCAAGACGCTGCTGCGGATGCAGGGAAGGCTTTGGATCTGTATGATCCGAGGAATCCTCTGAAATTTTCGACGGCCCTACTGACGCTTTCACCTTTTTCGACATGCCTGACTAAATAGGTGTAGGGGTGTGTGCTTAGTGAAATGCGCTTATACACCCCTATCGCTGGGTGTTGTCCCTGAAGCGAGACCAAAGTCAGACCATAAATGGTCGGGGACGGGCGTGGCAGACCTAGAAGTGTACGACTCAAGGTGTATCACATCCGCAACGGATGTTTGGTCATCGGAGGTGCCCCCGTCACTCTCAGCGGGTGTGGCGGTGGGGGAAGGGGATTCTACCCGCGGCATACTGTACGTGGCCCACGGCTTTACACAGCACTCCTTAAGGGTCTTAGGCCGAAGGAGTTTACAGGCCGCACACCGCTTTTCGTCATGATCTAAGGAGAGACAGGCGTTGCACGTCCTGTGTTCGTCCTTCCAAGGATATCTGACCCTACACTTAGGGCAGAACCTAAAAGGAGTCCTTTCCATAGCAAAAGGAGAAGATGACCAGACCTAAAGGGTAAAAAGAGGGGAAAGAGGAAAGCCATACCGAAAATATGGCCACCCCGACCCCACTCTCCCTACTGTAAAGGACGGCAGAGGGCCCGACCACGTGGAAGCACCGGCCGCCGGATCTTAGGCGCCAAAATCCACTGCAGTAGACAAATCCGCTGCAGTCTTCGTCGAAGTTGTTCTTGTGACCGAAGTGACTTAACGGGGGAATAACCGACAAGTCGGTATAAGATAAACAATGTCTCTTATGTAAGAGCTCTGCTATAGGGTGACCAGTTATCTGGGCGGAAAAAGAATCTGAGGGACCTCTGTGCGTGAGGGATTTTGAGTAAACTACACATCACAATAGGTATAGTGTTACAGACAGGCCTATGCCGACGTCCCCTTTCGGTCTACGAAAGACAAGATTCAATACTCCGCGGTTACCACTGGATGTCAGACCATATGCACAGCATGTGATTATAAACAGATTAACAAGCATAAGAATAGTAGATTACTAATTTCCGGAGTGGAATGATGATCTAGCTTAGCACATACCCGTTAATATTATTTGTGACCAAAGAGTTTGTTGCACTAACAGTTTTTCAATTAAAATCGATTGTGGGGTGAATCTCGCATCAAGAGTTTCATACAATGTCAACAAGGAAATTACAGCAGTATTCATGGATGACAAGGTTGTCTGTAAATATATGTGTTCAGAAGGCACTGTCAAAGGCGATAGAACAGAAATAACTTTGTTCAATATTTTTAAAATTAGAATGCCTGGGAGAACTTGCAGCATCAGCCGAAAAATTCTGTGGTTTATTAGAAAAAAATACTGGTGACTGGGACAAGTTTAAATGGGGAATTGGATTAGTGATGGTGTTCGGGTCTAACGCTGAACTGTGCAGAGACGTGTATAACGATTTGCCAGTTTGCATAAAAATGTTTGCAAACTGTGTGTTGGCAGCAAGAGCATCAAAAATGTTGGCCTTGATGGGTGAGGCAATGTCAATCAAGTTACAAGTAGTAGAAGGAGCCAAGTCTAAGTTACATGGAGGGGCCAGAGCCAAATTAAAACATGATGGTTTCGACGACATCTCTATTTTATTTGCCAGATTTAAACCTCAGCACGTTGTGTATTGTGTCGCCATACTCAAAACAGTTTCCATGGTTAGGTTGCTTATGTGATCATCGGTTATTGGAAGAGAGAGAAATTTCAGATAAAGCTTGTACCGGAGGACCATCAAGCCGGCATGTTTTATTTAAACTACTAGGGTAGAATTCCCGAATGTCAGCATATATGGACTGCACTCGTGAACGGGGGTACAATAGAAGGTCTTTGTTTGCACGTGCCGCTAGTCTGTCTTTAAGTGGCGTGTGTTTCAAACGCAATGCAAGTGTCAAAGTGTCCAATTTGGACGGCATATCTGATTTCAAGGTATACAGGGTGAGGCAGCAAATGCTTGAGCACGAGCGATTGTGAAGACAGACCCAAGTCAGATGTATGACCACACGCCAGTACAAGCTGTTAGTTGAGAGACAACAAGCTGGTTGCATCCAGATTCTCGAAACGGGAAGACAGAGCACTTCAACTACAGGGCCCACAAAGCGCCTGGCAGATCTTAGCCACACGCCCTGCGCAGCCCAAACAGCAATAACAGCCCTCGTCCAATTCCCTTTCCCGAATGCGCAAGCGCTAATGCATGAGCGTGGGGGTATTATTAAATGCTGGGAGCAATGGGTGGAGCTAGGTACAGGCTGCAGGAGTCCGAGGAAAAGCGCTGTATCAAAAGGCAGGTACAGAACAAGGCAGGTACAACACAGTACGATAAAGTGGGGAAAGCAGACATCTGGTGCAGAGGTCCAGCCAGCCACAACAGCCCTTCTCTAATTCCCTTTCCGGAATGTGCGCCGTTTTACCCATTTCTTCTAATCTCTTGATGGGGGTGTCATGGCTTACTGTGTCGAATGCTGCAGGGAGGTCACGTAGAAAAAGGGCCAAGGTTGTGTTGGAGTCTGCGTTTGTCTTTAGATCATCCCAGATGGCTCCTCTCGCGGGTCTGAAGCAACTTGTGCTTGGTCCAGCAACTGGCGTTTTTCCAAGTGATCTTGAGTTAGTTTGTATACATTTGTTTCTAGGAGTTTCGCCGGGTAGGGGATGTTTGAAATAGGTCTGTAGTTGGAGAAGTCTCCCACGTCACCACTTGTGTTCCTAAGGAGTGGTTTAATATACGCTGCTTTCAAGGATCGTGGTACAGTCCCTGTTGCATACGACAGGTTCAAGAGATTTCTGTAGTATTCTAATGGCGTTCCTTGTGCGAGGATTGTTGTAGTTGTCTGGGGGGGGTTAGGGTACATGCTTTCTTGCTATCTTTTACCAGCTCGACGAATATCTCTACTGATATTTGCAGAAGTTTTGGAGTTTGTGTTCTGGCTCCTCGTTGGATCTGGTCGCTTGTGTGTTAGAATTGATCGGTCTGTTTTGAATGATTTGTCGGATGTTGTTTATTTTATTTTTGAAATGGTCTGCTAGGTTGTTGCATAGTTTCCATGATGCCATCGGAGTGTTGTCGCAACCTGGTGGGTTCCTCATTTCGTTTATGATGTTGGACATTTCTTTTTGTGTGTTGGTGGCTTTGGTGATTCTTTTGTCATAGTGCCTTTTCTTTGCCTTTTGAATTTCCTTCTTGTACGTTCGGATTTGCATCTGGAACTGAGTTTTCTTACCTTGGTCCTATTCTTCCATCCATTCTAGTTCTAGCTTCTTCTTGTTCTTTTTCATGGTGCTTAGTAGTGGGGTGAACCATTTTGCCATTGCTATTATTCTTGATGGGGTGGATTTTTCCAGGGAGATTATTGTATCAGCGATCCATTTATGTAGTAGGTCTGTTTTTCCATCTAGGTCTGCCTTGTCCAGTTCGGTTGCAGGTGGTTTTGTAAGAACAAGTTGTTCTATTAGGTTGCTCACTTTGATGGCTTTCCAGTTTCTTTTTGTGGTGGTTGGGAGTTTAAGGGGATGGTACGTTGCTAGCGTGATCACAAACGGGATGATTAGATGGTCGCTCCAGAGTATCTGTATCAGTGGTGAGAAGTATTTTGTTGGTGAAAATTGTGTCAAGTATGTGTCCTGCCGTGTGTGTTGCTCCTTTGACCAGTTGTTGTAGTTTCATGGTTGCTAGTTGCCCGATTAGTGAACTTTGTGAGTTGGCATGTTTGTCTTCAAACTATATGTTGAAGTCCCCCATGATCATCAGATGTTCATGTTGGATGGCTAGGTTGGTGATGGCTTCTATGAAGTCTTCGACTAAGGTTGCATCATATGTCAGTGGTCTGTAAACCAGTATGAATTTAATGTTTGTTTTTGGGTTTGTCGATTCCATGACCATGGATTCAAAGTTCTTGATGTTTGGAGGTTCGTCTACTTTTATGTTCAGCTGTTCTTTGAAAGCCAATGCAAGGTCTCCTTTTTTTCTTTTGTGTTTAACTGTAGGCATTTGAAGATTTTGGTCAAAGACTTTTATTAAAATAAAAGGCGGTTGGGGAAATGCCTCTCTGTCCCTGCTCTAAGAGGTGTTTCCCTACCTAAAACCAAAACTAAGGGTCTGTCAATGTCAGAATGTCCAAAGCAAAACAATCCTGTGTCCAAAGTACTATTCTGGCCGTCGCATTCTAAAAATCAACTCGGGAAAATGTCTTTGTCCTTTAGTAGTGTACAAATGTTCAAAAAGGAAATACGTAGCTCCAACACAAAAAGCTCCAGAAGTATAGAGTTCCTTTATTCCAGAGGGAGGTTCCCTGCCCCTGCATTTCTCTTCACTCTGTTTTATATTCAAGAACATCAGTTCCTTAAGTTTCTCTTGATCAAGATCACAACCGGTACACAAAACAACTTGGCTGTTAGTCTGTATCTTGTTAGGATACCTGGTGTTCTCTCCTGGCAGGTTTTCTCTCCTCTTTAATATGTTTCCAAAGCCTTTTGTGAGTCCTAATGTATCCTCATCAGGACTTCCTTGGGTACTGTATTTTACACACTGTTCAACTTGACAATGTCTGGTATGCTTTCCTGACAGGACTTTCTCAGATTAACACGCTTACAACTTGCCTCTGCATGGTATACAATCCTGCCAGGGCTTTTCTAGTGTGGGCTCTCTGCACACTTCCAAACCGGATAGTCTCTAATATTTGTTCAGTCTTGGCTTGAATCTGCCTGGTATACTATCCTGCCAGGGCATCTTTTATAGGTGAACTGCATAAACTCACAAACCTGATAGTCTGTTACATGTGTTCTGTTCTGCCTCTTTAAGAATGTTCAATTGCTTGTTCTCTCTCAAATACTTCATTCACATTTATTCAGTTTTGGCAGGGTTGCCAATACACCCCAGTGTCCCCTTTTCCCTTGAGTGGACTCAACCGGCTCTTGCTTGTGTAGGTTGGTTCTCCCGCAGGCCAGTGGCAGTCCTTCAGCGGTTCACTCCCTATCGGATTCTCCGACTCTTGCAGCTCCTGTTCGTCTGTTCTGTGTCTTTCCGGGCTTCGTGGTGCGGAGCCTGCCTACCAGTACCTGTGAACGCCCAGAAGCCCTTCGTCTGCTTCTGGCGTCCTTGCAGCGTACTCTTGCCTGCAGTCAGCTCTTCTCTTCTTTGTCGGTGAGCCGGTTCACTCCATGGACCTCGCAGCAGCCCCACAGTCCCTTGGTCAACTGCGAGAGAAGAACCGTTCTCCAGCCAGTGTCTGGTTTGCAGATTAAAATTTCTCAGCATCAGGCATGTTCCTGCAACAACTAGAGTGCAGCTTCTGCTCTTGGCCTCCAATGATCTTCATTATTCGGCTCATCTTTTTCGGCACAGTATTTTTGTATTTAGGGCAATGAAAGTCTGTTCCTGGTAACTTGTCTGGGAAAGTGTTCGCAGTGATCTTAAAAGGCAAGTCAGGGTTTGTTGACTTGTATACAGATCCTGTGAAAACGTTTTCCAGAAACAAGCTACCTATAGGTGTCACACATATGGGCTTAAGGTCTAGACAAAGATTTGGCACATTTTGACAATAATCTTGTGTTTGAAGCAAATATCACAAGATATAACGCATAGGCTAGTGTTTTACCACAAATATATTAAATTTTATTAATCTTCATAAAATATTGAGCCCGGTGGGTTCAATAATTAAAAGAACACAGAGAACAGTAGAGATAAATCACAATCCTGTTACATAGCATGAAACAATCATATAGAGATGAAAATATGAGTCAACTTGTTTCATCCTGATCCTATATCAAAACACTGTTGTTTCTCAAAGTGATGTTAGTAATTCTAAAGGTGACTTGTCAACATGAATATTTTCATAGTGAAGCTATTACAAAAAGTCCCCAGTTGGTACAATCTGTGGGCATAAGCCCATCTATACAAAGTGTCGACAGGATAGCTCTGTTTCCAGCCTTATAAGTACAAAAAAACACAAACGTTTTTTATCATTTTATAGATGACTGTTGTCCATTCAACCAGTGTAGGACCAAATAAGGCTTTCATCAGGACACGTTAGAAAGGTGTTTTTGACCCAAACCTCAGCGTCTTCACAGTGGGTTTTGAATGTTAACTGGAATATCTCTAAAGACAGACAAACCAATAGATTAAAAACTAGCTGTGTTTGAAATATCATTCATAAACATGCCTCATCACCATTTCCATGACCTGCCCTGTCTTCTCTTGATCATTGTGCACCCAAGAAAAAATCTCTGCGTGATTTTTTATGTACGACTATGACAGAATTAAATTAAGTAAATTATTTTGTGTTGTCTTTGTTGTCACTTTTGGAACACCTTAATGTGCACATACATTTCCTATTTTTGCATAATTCTACTTTTGTTGATCATTTCATTGTAACAAGGTGTGTGTTATTTTTAGTACCTTATAGTGTAGCTGAAGTTTGTTAATTTTCCCAAAGGGTTATTTCGAGGTCTTAAAGTACCTCCTCCATTTCTGTAATAACGGAAAGTTTCAACAAATAACCTTCCATGGCTGAAATGGAAAAAAAGAGAGAAAGAGTGCATATAATGCACATGAGATGTGATGGCACTATCTCCAAAAGATTCTTTATTGCTAATAACCTACATATTAGGATGAAGGCATGTGTCACTCTTCCTACCTTCCGTAATCACTGAAAAAGATGCCATCGGCGGAAAGTTAGTAGAATAGCCGGCGTGATGCAGAAATAGTAACATTTGTTTCAAACGCCGTTAAGGAAACAGCCCGTGCTGAAAGATAACAAAGGCACATGGAAAGTTTGTAAGATAAAACTATTCTAGTGTGTGCTACGGTATAAGGCAACTCCGTATGCAGAAAGACTTACTATTGCGAAGAGAACGGGACTACTGCTTCTCTACCTCAGACGATCGCGTTGTCTGTAAGGAACGTCTCGACGGTCATGTGATCTTTTTTACATCTTTTTAAAGGTTAGGGACCTGCCGCTGACGTGATGACGTCTGGCCGGATGGAATAGAACTATACCCCGGACGTCTTAAAAAGACTTGTTATGTGAGATATATACCGCCATTACAAAGTCAGGCTGACCGCATGGCTATACCGCCATTACAAAGTCAGGCTAACCGCATGGCTATACCGCCATTATAAGGTCAGGCTAACCGCATGGCAAAGTGTTGTATATATCAAAAGAGGCGAAATGTTGGTGTCATTGTAAGATAAAAACCGGTCAGAGATGTTGTTGAAGATCATATGTTCACACTCATTGTAATAAAATAAGATTGTTGCAACCTCTCATAGATGCAGGATTGGGATTGTTTAAACCGGAATAGACCCTAGATATAAGGATGTTCAAAAAGAAGAACATGGTGAAGCAAATTACCACGTAATTATTTGTGTAAAAAAAGGTTCCATTCGATATACAAATTTAGTCCACTGTTGACCGAATCTTGTTTGTGGATCCATTTTTGTTCTAATTTGCGTAAATTGAGGTCCCTGTCTCCCCCTCGGGGATGTTGATCGAGAGTTTGTAGGACAAACCAGGTGAGATCATTGAAAGAGTGTTTCATTTTACTATAATGATCTACTAGTGGTTTGTCTTTGATGTTATTTTTGATACATGAACGATGTTCCCCTATTCTCGTTCTAATGGTACGTTTGGATTTACCAATGTACATGAGATTACATGGACAAATGATGCAATAGATTACCCATTTCGTTGCACAGTTGGAAAAGGTTTTCAAAGTCCATGTTCCTGTTTTTACTTCAACGCTTTTGACATTTTTAGTGAAATTGCACATTAGGCATTTTCCACATTTAAAATGGCCTACAACTGGCGGAAGACTCCATAATGTAGGTTGAGTCAATGACGTAGTGGGTTGTCTCGGGTACGTGTGAACCAATCTATCCCCGATATTTTGTAACCGTTTAAACGCAAAACGGGGGGGAGGAATAGAAAAAGCTTCAGTATTAATCATTTTCCAGTGTTTGAGAATGGTTCTCCTCAAAGCATTACTGATCGGAGTGTAGGTTGTTACACAGGTGATTTTTTCCAACTGCGTACGGTCCTGTTTTACAAGGCAGGCAGCTCTAGGGGTGTTTTTTGCCCTTTTATAGGATCTTCTGATGATATGGGGCGGATAGCCCCTTACTTTTAGGTTATTTTTTAGTTTTTCGCTGTGGACTAGGAAATCTTGTTTTTCTGAGCAGTTTCGCCTAATCCTCAGAAACTGTCCAAATGGAAGATTTTCTTTAAGTGAGTGAGGATGAAAACTTTCGAAATGCAAGAGTGTATTTTTTTGGGTTGGTTTTTTATACAGACTAGTTCCGATATTGTCATCAGATGTACGATATATGAGAAGGTCCAGGAAAGGGATTTCTTTCCTGTTGGCTTCCCACGTAAACTGAAGCGATAGTTCGCATTGATTCAGCCAAATATTGAAACTGGTAAGTTCTTGCATCGTACCGCGCCAAATCATAAAGATGTCATCAATATAGCGGTACCATGCATGGATATTTTTCCCGAAAGGATTCGTGTCATTGTATATATGGATGTTCTCAAAATGATCCATATATAAATTGGCCAAATCGGGGGCAAAAGTAGCTCCCATACTTGTGCCATTAAGTTGTTGATAAAAAGAGTTCTTATGGATAAAGAAATTTTTTCTAAGGGCAATATGTATGCACTCTGCAATGAATGCTGACGGGGGTTGTTTATCGGTCCGTGTTTCCAACAGTTTGAACATTACGTCAATGCATTTCATCTGCGGTATATTCGTATAGAGTGACGTGATGTCAAGGGTGACAAAAACGTCATCTGGTAGTAGAGTGACAGAGTGCAAGATGTTTATCATTGCAGTGGAATCTTGAATATATGATTTCATTTTTTTGACAAAAGGTCTGAGGAACACGTCTGCATAGACTGACAAAGGTTCCAAAAGTGAGCCTATAGCGGAAACTATGGGTCGTCCAGGAGGACATATGACGTTCTTATGTATTTTTGGTAGGCAATAAAAAGCCGGGGTGACTGGATGTTTATTCACCAAAAACAATTTTTCATCATCATTTATCCACCCTTCATGGGCCGCATGTGTCATCAGACTCATGATTTCTTCCATGATCTTTATGGTGGGGTCTGATGGAATGAGTTTATAGACCGTTGGATCGGATAATTGTCTATTGACTTCTAGATCGTAAAGATCAGATCCCCATAAAACAATGCCTCCACCTTTGTCTGCCGGTTTTATTATAAATGAGGGATTAGATTCCAAATTTTTTAAAGCCAGTTGTTCTGCTTTCGAAAGATTATATGTCTGTTTGTTTTTGTTGGTGCAGAGAAATTTCATATCTCTTAGTATTCTATTTTCAAAGGCCAAAATTTCAGGAGATACCATGGATTGTAAGGGGGTAAAGTTGGAAGGTGGTTTCTTTCCCGATTTGTTGTCACTCTCTGGAACTGGATCATTTTTATCATGAAAGAAAAAACGTAATCTAACAGCACGAAAGAAGTTTCTCATTTCGATTTCTGTTTGAAACAGGTCTGCTCGAGATGCCGGAACAAAAGATAGGCCTTTAGACAGAAGTTTTATTTCATCGGGCAATAGTATGTGTTTGCTTAAATTGAAAATAGGGGTTACCATGTTGACGGGGGGATCCATTGGCGGGTCCGCATCCCGTGATTGCCCCATTGTCTGTTTCTTCCCCGATTTCCTCGTCGTTGAAAAAACTGCTGTTGTTGTCCTCTTTGGGGTTGTGGAATGCCACTTGGATTGGGGGTATTTGTAGAGCTGTCTGAATCACTACTGTTTGAAGAATTAGAGAAAGTGACCCACTTGGTGTTTCTTTGGGGTCTCATTTGTGGCTGTCCATTCCAATTAGTCTGATTTGGGTTGTGTTGTTGAAAAAAGCCAGAGACTAAATATGGGTATGTGATTTCCTCTTTATAATTTGCAATGTCTTTTCTTAGTTTCCAAATTTTTTTGTCTAATGTTAATGTTTGAAATTTAGACATTTCTATATTCATTTTTTCTAGAGTGGATTTAGCCTCAGTGATACCCAAATCAGTTGTGATCTTCTTTTCTAGGGTATCAATCTCAACTTGTTGTTTTTTACTTTCTTCTTCTGCTGTTTCTATAATCAAAATCACCCAGTCACGGGAACATTTGTTGCCTACACCACTGAATCCTTTCATAAATTTAGGATTGTCTAGTTAGACTCTAGGGATGTTTTTGACCTGTAAGCCCTCAGGTATAACTCCGGCTTTTAGGTACTCTATCATAAGTTGTCCGTGAGATTGGGTGCGTATTAACTTTTTTGTTTTTTGCGCAAAAAGATCCACATTATTTGTGTTATTAGGTGAGGCAACAGAGAGTCCCGCAACAGGGGTCTCTAGAATCGAAGGCAGACCAATGCATTTTTTGTACATATCTTCTGTAAATGAAACAATATGTACGTCTTCCATTTTATGCTTTCGCAGAATACTCAACCAACCACGTGGGTTGTCCTAAGACTAGGGAAATTTAATGAGCAAGGGACCACTTTTTTATTAGGGGCTTGTGGGATGTGGTCAGAACATGATAAGAAAAACAATTTCCCAGAAACAAGCTACCTATAGGTGTCACACATATGGGCTTAAGGTCTAGACAAAGATTTGGCACATTTTGACAATAATCTTGTGTTTGAAGCAAATATCACAAGATATAACGCATAGGCTAGTGTTTTACCACAAATATATTAAATTTTATTAATCTTCATAAAATATTGAGCCCGGTGGGTTCAATAATTAAAAGAACACAGAGAACAGTAGAGATAAATCACAATCCTGTTACATAGCATGAAACAATCATATAGAGATGAAAATATGAGTCAACTTGTTTCATCCTGATCCTATATGTGTGACACCTATAGGTAGCTTGTTTCTGGGAAATCTTATCATGTTCTGACCACATCCCACAAGCCCCTAATAAAAAAGTGGTCCCTTGCTCATTAAATTTCCCTAGTCTTAGGACAACCCACGTGGTTGGTTGAGTATTCTGCGAAAGCATAAAATGGAAGACGTACATATTGTTTCATTTACAGAAGATATGTACAAAAAATGCATTGGTCTGCCTTCGATTCTAGAGACCCCTGTTGCGGGACTCTCTGTTGCCTCACCTAATAACACAAATAATGTGGATCTTTTTGCGCAAAAAACAAAAAAGTTAATACGCACCCAATCTCACGGACAACTTATGATAGAGTACCTAAAAGCCGGAGTTATACCTGAGGGCTTACAGGTCAAAAACACCCCTAGAGTCTTCCTAGACAATCCTAAATTTATGAAAGGATTCAGTGGTGTAGGCAACAAATGTTCCCGTGACTGGGTGATTTTGATTATAGAAACAGCAGAAGAAGAAAGTAAAAAACAACAAGTTGAGATTGATACCCTAGAAAAGAAGATCACAACTGATTTGGGTATCACTGAGGCTAAATCCACTCTAGAAAAAATGAATATAGAAATGTCTAAATTTCAAACATTAACATTAGACAAAAAAATTTGGAAACTAAGAAAAGACATTGCAAATTATAAAGAGGAAATCACATACCCATATTTAGTCTCTGGCTTTTTTCAACAACACAACCCAAATCAGACTAATTGGAATGGACAGCCACAAATGAGACCCCAAAGAAACACCAAGTGGGTCACTTTCTCTAATTCTTCAAACAGTAGTGATTCAGACAGCTCTACAAATACCCCCAATCCAAGTGGCATTCCACAACCCCAAAGAGGACAACAGCAGTTTTTTCAACGACGAGGAAATCGGGGAAGAAACAGACAATGGGGCAATCACGGGATGCGGACCCGCCAATGGATCCCCCCGTCAACATGGTAACCCCTATTTTCAATTTAAGCAAACACATACTATTGCCCGATGAAATAAAACTTCTGTCTAAAGGCCTATCTTTTGTTCCGGCATCTCGAGCAGACCTGTTTCAAACAGAAATCGAAATGAGAAACTTCTTTCGTGCTGTTAGATTACGTTTTTTCTTTCATGATAAAAATGATCCAGTTCCAGAGAGTGACAACAAATCGGGAAAGAAACCACCTTCCAACTTTACCCCCTTACAATCCATGGTATCTCCTGAAATTTTGGCCTTTGAAAATAGAATACTAAGAGATATGAAATTTCTCTGCACCAACAAAAACAAACAGACATATAATCTTTCGAAAGCAGAACAACTGGCTTTAAAAAATTTGGAATCTAATCCCTCATTTATAATAAAACCGGCAGACAAAGGTGGAGGCATTGTTTTATGGGGATCTGATCTTTACGATCTAGAAGTCAATAGACAATTATCCGATCCAACGGTCTATAAACTCATTCCATCAGACCCCACCATAAAGATCATGGAAGAAATCATGAGTCTGATGACACATGCGGCCCATGAAGGGTGGATAAATGATGATGAAAAATTGTTTTTGGTGAATAAACATCCAGTCACCCCGGCTTTTTATTGCCTACCAAAAATACATAAGAACGTCATATGTCCTCCTGGACGACCCATAGTTTCCGCTATAGGCTCACTTTTGGAACCTTTGTCAGTCTATGCAGACGTGTTCCTCAGACCTTTTGTCAAAAAAATGAAATCATATATTCAAGATTCCACTGCAATGATAAACATCTTGCACTCTGTCACTCTACTACCAGATGACGTTTTTGTCACCCTTGACATCACGTCACTCTATACGAATATACCGCAGATGAAATGCATTGACGTAATGTTCAAACTGTTGGAAACACGGACCGATAAACAACCCCCGTCAGCATTCATTGCAGAGTGCATACATATTGCCCTTAGAAAAAATTTCTTTATCCATAAGAACTCTTTTTATCAACAACTTAATGGCACAAGTATGGGAGCTACTTTTGCCCCCGATTTGGCCAATTTATATATGGATCATTTTGAGAACATCCATATATACAATGACACGAATCCTTTCGGGAAAAATATCCATGCATGGTACCGCTATATTGATGACATCTTTATGATTTGGCGCGGTACGATGCAAGAACTTACCAGTTTCAATATTTGGCTGAATCAATGCGAACTATCGCTTCAGTTTACGTGGGAAGCCAACAGGAAAGAAATCCCTTTCCTGGACCTTCTCATATATCGTACATCTGATGACAATATCGGAACTAGTCTGTATAAAAAACCAACCCAAAAAAATACACTCTTGCATTTCGAAAGTTTTCATCCTCACTCACTTAAAGAAAATCTTCCATTTGGACAGTTTCTGAGGATTAGGCGAAACTGCTCAGAAAAACAAGATTTCCTAGTCCACAGCGAAAAACTAAAAAATAACCTAAAAGTAAGGGGCTATCCGCCCCATATCATCAGAAGATCCTATAAAAGGGCAAAAAACACCCCTAGAGCTGCCTGCCTTGTAAAACAGGACCGTACGCAGTTGGAAAAAATCACCTGTGTAACAACCTACACTCCGATCAGTAATGCTTTGAGGAGAACCATTCTCAAACACTGGAAAATGATTAATACTGAAGCTTTTTCTATTCCTCCCCCCCGTTTTGCGTTTAAACGGTTACAAAATATCGGGGATAGATTGGTTCACACGTACCCGAGACAACCCACTACGTCATTGACTCAACCTACATTATGGAGTCTTCCGCCAGTTGTAGGCCATTTTAAATGTGGAAAATGCCTAATGTGCAATTTCACTAAAAATGTCAAAAGCGTTGAAGTAAAAACAGGAACATGGACTTTGAAAACCTTTTCCAACTGTGCAACGAAATGGGTAATCTATTGCATCATTTGTCCATGTAATCTCATGTACATTGGTAAATCCAAACGTACCATTAGAACGAGAATAGGGGAACATCGTTCATGTATCAAAAATAACATCAAAGACAAACCACTAGTAGATCATTATAGTAAAATGAAACACTCTTTCAATGATCTCACCTGGTTTGTCCTACAAACTCTCGATCAACATCCCCGAGGGGGAGACAGGGACCTCAATTTACGCAAATTAGAACAAAAATGGATCCACAAACAAGATTCGGTCAACAGTGGACTAAATTTGTATATCGAATGGAACCTTTTTTTACACAAATAATTACGTGGTAATTTGCTTCACCATGTTCTTCTTTTTGAACATCCTTATATCTAGGGTCTATTCCGGTTTAAACAATCCCAATCCTGCATCTATGAGAGGTTGCAACAATCTTATTTTATTACAATGAGTGTGAACATATGATCTTCAACAACATCTCTGACCGGTTTTTATCTTACAATGACACCAACATTTCGCCTCTTTTGATATATACAACACTTTGCCATGCGGTTAGCCTGACCTTATAATGGCGGTATAGCCATGCGGTTAGCCTGACTTTGTAATGGCGGTATAGCCATGCGGTCAGCCTGACTTTGTAATGGCGGTATATATCTCACATAACAAGTCTTTTTAAGACGTCCGGGGTATAGTTCTATTCCATCCGGCCAGACGTCATCACGTCAGCGGCAGGTCCCTAACCTTTAAAAAGATGTAAAAAAGATCACATGACCGTCGAGACGTTCCTTACAGACAACGCGATCGTCTGAGGTAGAGAAGCAGTAGTCCCGTTCTCTTCGCAATAGTAAGTCTTTCTGCATACGGAGTTGCCTTATACCGTAGCACACACTAGAATAGTTTTATCTTACAAACTTTCCATGTGCCTTTGTTATCTTTCAGCACGGGCTGTTTCCTTAACGGCGTTTGAAACAAATGTTACTATTTCTGCATCACGCCGGCTATTCTACTAACTTTCCGCCGATGGCATCTTTTTCAGTGATTACGGAAGGTAGGAAGAGTGACACATGCCTTCATCCTAATATGTAGGTTATTAGCAATAAAGAATCTTTTGGAGATAGTGCCATCACATCTCATGTGCATTATATGCACTCTTTCTCTCTTTTTTTCCATTTCAGCCATGGAAGGTTATTTGTTGAAACTTTCCGTTATTACAGAAATGGAGGAGGTACTTTAAGACCTCGAAATAACCCTTTGGGAAAATTAACAAACTTCAGCTACACTATAAGGTACTAAAAATAACACACACCTTGTTACAATGAAATGATCAACAAAAGTAGAATTATGCAAAAATAGGAAATGTATGTGCACATTAAGGTGTTCCAAAAGTGACAACAAAGACAACACAAAATAATTTACTTAATTTAATTCTGTCATAGTCGTACATAAAAAATCACGCAGAGATTTTTTCTTGGGTGCACAATGATCAAGAGAAGACAGGGCAGGTCATGGAAATGGTGATGAGGCATGTTTATGAATGATATTTCAAACACAGCTAGTTTTTAATCTATTGGTTTGTCTGTCTTTAGAGATATTCCAGTTAACATTCAAAACCCACTGTGAAGACGCTGAGGTTTGGGTCAAAAACACCTTTCTAACGTGTCCTGATGAAAGCCTTATTTGGTCCTACACTGGTTGAATGGACAACAGTCATCTATAAAATGATAAAAAACGTTTGTGTTTTTTTGTACTTATAAGGCTGGAAACAGAGCTATCCTGTCGACACTTTGTATAGATGGGCTTATGCCCACAGATTGTACCAACTGGGGACTTTTTGTAATAGCTTCACTATGAAAATATTCATGTTGACAAGTCACCTTTAGAATTACTAACATCACTTTGAGAAACAACAGTGTTTTGATATAGGATCAGGATGAAACAAGTTGACTCATATTTTCATCTCTATATGATTGTTTCATGCTATGTAACAGGATTGTGATTTATCTCTACTGTTCTCTGTGTTCTTTTAATTATTGAACCCACCGGGCTCAATATTTTATGAAGATTAATAAAATTTAATATATTTGTGGTAAAACACTAGCCTATGCGTTATATCTTGTGATATTTGCTTCAAACACAAGATTATTGTCAAAATGTGCCAAATCTTTGTCTAGACCTTAAGCCCATATGTGTGACACCTATAGGTAGCTTGTTTCTGGGAAATTGTTTTTCTTATCATGTTCTGACCACATCCCACAAGCCCCTAATAAAAAAGTGGTCCCTTGCTCATTAAAATTCCCCTGTGAAAACGTTTTCAGTACCCTTCCTAGGTGGGAGAGGGGAGGTATGACAATGTGCCATTAAGTCATGGTCAATGGCGAGGGTATACTCAAAAGTAAAAGGGGGATACCATGTCTCGTCCGATGAGGTCATGACACCTCCCAGAGGGTTGCCTCCCCAATGTGAACCTCCCTCATGTAGCCACCCCCAGGGTTAAGATCAAGTAGTGGCTGCTGTCCCCTGGCCAAATGGGGAGAGGCCTCAGCCAGGAAAGGAGTAATGACACCATCGGATTCATAACATAAGGCAAATGTGAAATAGGGCGGAGGTTGGAAGGATCAGAAGGATTAAGAGGTTTTATTTTTAAGAAGGGGAATTTTATGAGCAACTTTGAACAAGGAAGAATAGCCACAAGACAATAGGTTGAGGTTGAAAAGAGAAATTATGTAAGGAATAAACAAAGGAAAAGGTCACAGCAGCACGTTGGGAGTGAGAAATGGCTATAGCGACATCATTCTCTGCAATTGAAGTAAAGGAAAAAAAGAGGGCTGATCAAAAGCATTAGAAGAGTTAGTAGAAGGCACAATAGGACCAGAAGAGGACATAATAGATCAAGAGGATATAATTGTGTCAATTTGAAAGCGAAAGAAAAGTGGCAAGGTTATTTAAGAGTAGAAAGAGGTTGGATCAGAAAAAAGCAGAGCAAGAAGTTTACCACTGCAAAAAGGGGGCTGGCCGAAGGCCGGCAAGCCAATCAATAAAGGGATCTGGGAGCAAAGAGTCATGTGACCAACCATTTTGTTTGGTCACTAGAACTGCTGCTTAGCCAAAGCCACCACCCTCCTCCTCCCCATAGGAAGTGAGTGTGTCCAGGGACCAGCACTGGACTAAACCTGTTTGGACCAATATGGAGGCTTCCACTTTGGATCACAAAGAGCCCAAATCAGCCATTTTAAGGCCATAAAATGGCTTGCACCTCTGGTGAAGCCAAACCAAAAAAGGCTAGCTGCTAGCAACCTACTCCCAAAAAGGTGAGTTCGGTGATAAAACCACCCTAAGGCAAAAATGGGGAGCATGAGAGGCACCCCTGGACTGGGTCCTTAGGGGTGATATAATACCCTACGACTTAAGTAAGGTAAAAAGGTGGGAATGGCAGAATATTTCAGGAAAAGGCTCTCTGGCCACCAAAAAGTCAATGGCCCTCATTACGACCCTGGCGGAATCCGCGGTGCTAAATGCACCGCGGAGCATGGCGGAAAGCCGCCGATAGCGCCATGGGGGTTGGCGGATTTACCACCCCATGCCGACCTTGGCGGAGCGGTAAATCCCCAATCCCCATTTTACCCTTCCCCATTCCCATTCTTGCCCCATAGGGTATAATGGGAGTGGGGAAGGAGTTAATTACGCCGCCGTAAAGTACGGCGGCGTAATTAACAACGAGGTCCCTTAGCGCCATGGTTTTCTCCGCCCGGTAAAACCAGGCGGAGAAAACCTCCATGGCGCTAGGGGAACTCGTAGTACGGCGGACGGGTCCGCCGCGATTACCGCTGGCGGTATCCCACTCCGCCAGGGTCGTAATGAGGGCCAATGATTCAAAAAGCATATGGAAAAAAAAGCAAAAGGCTGAGGGGACCTACAAAGTTCCACTGAATACCCGAAAAAAAAAGGAATTATGACTTAACAGTGGTAATGGGTTTCAGGCGAGGGTGGGTTACAGCCAATCTCAGAGGGACAACAAGTGGATTGTCGCTGGAGCTCATACGAACTGTGTCTTGTAACGATCAACTGCATTAAACAACAATCGCTCAAGATGTTGCCTGCAAAATGCAAGATTTGACAATCCACTAATATTAGGAGCCTGCTCAGTTTACTGGATGCAACCAGGAGGATCAATCTAGATAGGCTTTAGGGTGCTGAAAGCTGTCCACAGGGCATCTCTGGCACATACAAATAGAACTCAGCCTTGACCAAGTGGGACGTCCACTCTCTCATCCAAGAAATCAAGAAGAAGGAAGCCTTTAAATCCATTCTGGCTAGTATCATCTTGCACCTGAACAATAACTTTGTGGATATTGAATTAGAAGGAAGGCATAAAACTACAAACTATCGGTCCAAATTTCAGGTAAAATTACAAATCTGCCAGCCGGACAGCCGACAGAGAGAATATGTGAGTAAAATCACCAATTAAGGCCTTGAGGACTACATTGAGCAAATTGTTGGGAGAAATACTGCAGTATACAGATGTTCCAACAGTACACACAAAGTTCCTATCAGGACACTTAACAAGAATTCATATAACTGGAATCAGTATTTTTCTGATGTTACAAGCCGAAGCAAAGAAGAAACATCCCAAACTGTACAAAATCACTGTAAGCTTACAATGTATATTTAATGAACTTATTTTTTTTAAACTCGCCTTTACAAATATTACATTTTAAGCACTGCACAGAAGAACCCCTAATTTCATAGTTAAAATGGATACAAATCACTATACGATCCTAATGGTACAGCAATTAACTACCATACACAAAACAGAAAGATTAAATCAGCAATTCATTAGCTCGATGTATGATCCCGGACAGACCTAGATGGCACCTGCAGGCCTGAAGTACTCAACCAATAAGCCAATAACAAGCCAAGGAGGTACTCACCTCCCGCTCTCGGTCTGGCAGGAAGCTTGTATCCACATCAGGGTTTTTACCAAGATTTTTTTTCTTCTTCTTCATTGGTATCTCTAAACCCAAAGAGAAAGGAAATTCAAGAAATGCAACACAGTAAATTCACGCACTGGATCACGGAAAATTAAACCAATTGCACAAACAATGGCATACAGAATTCTCAATGGGCTACATGGTGTAGCAAACGGTAATTCGACAGATGGCTCAGTGCACTGTTCGCAACCAACTAAAAACAGTTCAAGGGCATGACATGAGGAGAACTGCTAGTAAGGCAGCAGATACTCCGGATGAATCTCTCAAAAACTGTTTCCAGAACAAGCTGGGAAGTCAATTGGGCTTTGTGAACTATCAGAGATTCTAACCTTCCTTCTCTATCTCCTCCTCGAGATCTAGATCTTCATCATCATCCTCCTCCTCCTCTTCGTCCTCTTCCTCTGCATCTTCTTCAATGGTAAATGACAAACTGGCAATCTTCCTTTTCTGCTCTTTCTTGCGCTCCTTCTCCCTCTGTTTTTCTAGTTTCCTGGGATGCAAGGGTAGCAAATAATTTGTAAACTACTGAGAAGACGCAAAGGATGAAGCAGACAAAACTGTGAAGCACAAAAGGGTCTCTGCACAGAATGGTTTGTGGCTATAAGAGCAGTATACTAGCAGTGAAGGTTGGAACTTGAATGAAAAAGGACCCCGACATTCCTTTGCATCGCAGATACTGCATCAGTGAATATAGGAATCAGTATAAATGCAATAGAGAGGAAGGCACATAAGTATTAAAACATTGGAAAAAAGCCATAGTTCATGACATGGCTGTTCACAGGCCGCAAAGGAGGCAGAAGGCTGCGACAAAATGATGTCAGGGGATGGGCTGACCCCTGAAAAAAGTTTGGACCACCTAATTACTGCTCCGATGGAGACTAGTTGGGACTGCAGAAGACTCCATTTAAAGTTTTGCGTGACTTAAGAAGGACAGGGTGAACAGCTGGCAGCGAATTCAGATCAAGGAGGATGATAAGGATATATTTAAAACAACTGAAAAAATTATAATGGCACCGATTGCTCCAAGTGTACCATACCACCTAGTTGATATTTAGTTTCTGTGTCTTTTCATCTGTGTCTAGAATACACCATTGCACACCAAAATGAAGTGCAGGCTGCAGACAACCAGTTAGTTACATTCATGACAGAGGGACCGCAAAGCAGAAGACTGTCCAGCCTTCCCTCATGGTTGGCTGGGAAGTCACAAACCATGGCCCTTCCAGATCTCATTAACCATAACAAAATGAAAATCATCATCAATCACTTCAGGCAGGGCATTCTAGTGTTTTACCACTGACAAATCCAGGGAGTTTGTCCCTTCTCCCCAAGTGGCAGCCACCCCCTTTGGGACTAGGTAAGTGAGCCTGCTACGCAATACCCTTCCCCTTAGGGCACAGGAAAAGAGGGATTCCAAAGGAGGTGACCCAACACCCCCCCCCCCCACCAACCCTATCTGAGAACAAGGAATGTACAAGTCAGTATTTCATGCCCACCTCCCCATTCATGTAAATCTGTAATGTTTGTTGGTTGCATTGGAGAGAGGGGGAGAGGGGGAGAAGGGGGTGAGAGAGAGAGGGGGGTGAGAGAGAGAGAGAGGGGGGTGAGAGAGAGAGAGAGGGGGGGTGAGAGAGAGAGGGAGGGGTGAGAGAGAGAGGGAGGGGTGAGAGAGAGAGAGGGGGGGTGAGAGAGAGAGGGGGGGTGAGAGAGAGAGGGGGGGTGAGAGAGAGAGGGGGGGTGAGAGAGAGAGGGGGGGGTGAGAGAGAGAGGGGGGGGGCCAGAGAGAGAGGGGGGGCCAGAGAGAGAGCGGGGGCGAGAGAGAGAGAGAGCGGGGGCGAGAGAGAGAGAGAGCGGGGGCGAGAGAGAGAGAGAGCGGGGGCGAGAGAGAGAGAGAGCGGGGGCGAGAGAGAGAGAGAGCGGGGGCGAGAGAGAGAGAGAGCGGGGGCGAGAGAGAGCGGGGGCGAGAGAGAGAGAGAGCGGGGGCGAGAGAGAGAGAGCGGGGGCGAGAGAGAGAGAGCGGGGGCGAGAGGGAGAGAGAGAGGGAGAGAGAGAGGGAGAGAGAGAGGGAGAGAGAGAGGGAGAGAGAGAGGGAGGGAGAGAGGGAGGGAGAGAGGGGGGGAGAGAGGGGGGGAGAGAGGGGGAGAGAGGGGGAGAGAGGGGGAGAGAGGGGGAGAGAGGGGGAGAGAGAGGGGGAGAGAGGGGAGAGGAGAGGGGGAGAAAGGGGAGAGAGGGGGAGAAAGGGGAGAGAGGGGGAGAAAGGGGAGAGGGGGAGAAAGGGGTGAGAGGGGGAGAAAGGGGTGAGAGGGGGAGAAAGGGGAGAGAGGGGGTAGAGAGGGAGAGAAGGAGAGGGGGTAGAGAGGGAGAGAAGGAGAGGGAGAGAGAGGGGGGAGAGAGAGGGGGGAGAGAGAGGGGGGAGAGAGGGAGGGAGAAGAGGGAGGGAGAAGAGGGGGGTGAAGGAGTGAAGGAGAGGGAGAGGGGCAGAAAATCGTTTAATTTTCCTACCATTGTGCTTTTCTACGGCAGTACAGCACCCTTGGGTGACCATTGTATCAAAATGGCTGCAGTCTTTTTTCGCCATTTCTTGTTTGTGAGGTCTTTCTTGGGTTTTACTCTGCGTGCCAAACCAGGTTTAACCCCTTTGTTTGTTTTGTCTTTGGCGGGCTTCAGTACTGAAACCTGCCTCTGGCTCCAGTGTGTCTGGCAGGGCAGGCAGTGAAGGAGGTGCCTGAAACTCCCTGTCCTTAGTCTCCAGGGTAACCTGAATGCACGCAGTGCTGATTGGCTGACTTTCCTTGCAGGACAGCCATCCTGCTGTGTGAGTGACAGTGAGGCTGTGCATGAATGGGAGAAACCTGCATAAAAGACAAGGTTTCTTGGACTGAAGACAGAGTTAACCACTGGAAGAAACATCTGACGAAGGAATCGTGAAGATAATCTTGCTGCATCCTCGTGGACTCTTGAACTGCCCTGCTGTACTGAAACTGCTTTTCCTAATCGACAAGAGAAGCTCTGGAAAGGACGACTTATCCCTTGGGTTAGTGGGACCAACTAAACCCAAGACAAACTTTGCTGGAAGACCTTCCCCAACTGGCTGTTGTACTTTGCTGCTGCAGGAAGTGAGTGCCAGTGGTTGAGAAATCCGTAGTCGAGTGTAATGTCTTTAAGCCGGACCTGAGCTCCAGAAAGATCCTGAGGACCCTCCCAAAGCAGGAGGACCCAAGCTCGAGTCACCTCACCAGAGTGCTTGACTCAAGGAGTGAAGGAAGCCCAACCAGTGTCCAAGATCCGCATTGGTGCTATTTGCCAGTAGCTGAAACCGCGAAGTGCAGCTGAACTGAAAAGAGCCCGTAGCTGCCGCCGACCTCCGAATTGCTCTGCAGGAGTCTTCCAGACGTCCTCCCTATTGTCACCATGACTGAGGCCCAGGAATACATGATCTGCAACACTGCTGCCAAGACAGAGGCCATCTGGATCCTCTTCTTCTAACGTAAGGTACTGTTATGACTAAGGGGTACTTACCTCGGTCTGTAGCTTGCTTTTCAAAATGAGGCTTGCAGTAGTTGCTTCTCCTAGATTTGCTCTCAGCTCTAACTTTCACAAGTAACAGCTTGAACACCAACAGTGATTTTCTACAACAACTCTCTAACTTTGTGCAAGACTTTTTGCTATCCAAGAAGTGCCTCAGCACCATAGACTGTCAAAATTGACTTTGGCTGTCCTGGCTCCCTGCAAACTCTTCTAACCCATTGACTGATTCTTACTGTCCCTCATAGGTGATACATTGGTTTTGAACTAATATTTGCTGGGAAAGGTTTTATCTAGATGTCATTGGGGGATTTATAAGTGCTCACATGCTCTGAGAACCTGTTAACATTTTTCATTTCTAAAACCTTTGAGCGGGAGTTCGAGCGAGAGTTTCAGTCTCTCCCAGTTCTGTTTCAGTGTGGTGGAGCTACATACAGATTGAGATATGAGTTTGGACTTTGTGAATACTGCGGACACTGTGCCTTTAACTGCAAGGGCTGGTCTATTTAAACTCACTGTCAGCGCAGAGCGCTGCCCGGGAGTTCGAGGGAGAGTTCCAGTCTCTCTCAGTCACTCACGGGTCACGAAGTCTCGGAGGAGATGCCGGCGACCGGTGAGTGCAGTGGAGGAAGACCGAACACTCGGCTGAAACAACAAACCCAGGTCCATGAAACCTCTGTGCGGACTCCAATGGCAGAAAATCGCTCCTGGTGTAAGCAGAGAGATGCAGCAGCCGCCTGGGTAAGTGAAAATGACAAATGCCAAAAGCGGCAAGCAACACTGAACATGCAAACAAGATTTAGATCTGCATCTGGACTTACCCCTAGACACTCTAGTCACATCAACCATAGAGACGTCACTTTAAGGGAGGATGAGATATTCAATGATGATTATGAAAATTGGAGCATGTTCCTGGCAGATCTTACTGATGCAGAGCTTTTGGCCGTGGAACAGTCAATGCCCACGCCCGTATTATGATTAATGACAACACTGAAATAAATGTTGGTAGTAGCAATAGCAGAAACAAAAATGGAAATGAAGAACAAGTTTTGTTGGACGGGTCAGGACAGATAGGTCAGTACTTGAGCAGGATAATGAAATGACTGACGACCATGAAACAGAGGCCAATCGAAACAGTGCCCCCAGCCTTGTGCGGGAACACAATACAATTTCAAGACAACAAACAAAACAGGCAGACTGAGCAGATTGCACACAATAATGAATTTGAAACATCTACCGAGAGATTGACAATACAACAAGATAGAAAGGAGCAGGAAGTGGCCAGGCTAAGAAAAGAAGAAAGACGTGGACGGCTCAAAACCGGATGACACACAGAATCAAACGCCTGAAGAGCCCATATCTTTAAATAAACCACGTTCGTCTGGGGATAATAAAACACAAGACTTGAAAGACCATGACGCAGATGTAGACATATACCCCCTATCAGCCACAGAAGCAACAAAAAGTGGACATTCAAACACAATAGACAAGCCGTCTGTGAGAAGTATGCAAAAAAAGAACAAGTTACTTCTTACCTTGTAACGTTCTTTCGACGGGATGTTCCTCCGACGTATTCCTCATCTTAGATATATCCTTCCAGCTCTGCTGGCCTCGGAAAAATTTTTCTCTAGAGGGCGCTGCGCGTCGACGTCCCTCGAGTCGATGTCCCTCAAAAGCCGCCGTATCGACGCTCGACGTCATCCTGCCTATAAAGGCCGCGCGCAGCGTCCGTTGCTCAGTTCCGTTTTGTAGCCCACAGTATTACTGTCTGGACTAGACTAATCACCCTGAAGGAGCATAAGCTGCAACAACAAGGGAAGTAGAACTGCGGGGATGGATGGGAGGGTCGATGAGGAATACGTCGGAGGAACATCCCGTCGAAAGAACGTTACAAGGTAAGAAGTAACTTGTTCTTCGAAGGGATTGTGTCCTCCGACGTATTCCTCATTTTAGATAGGCTCCCATAGCAGTATTCTATATTCGGAGGAGGGAGTACTGACCTCACGCTGTCTTTTATTGATGAATAGAATGCAGTACAGCCCTTCCAAACCTAGTCTCTTGACTGGAGGAGGAATCCAGATTGTAAAAACGTGTAAAGGTATGGACAGACGACCATGTAGCGGCCGCACATATGTCTTTAACCGGCACGCCTCTTTTGAGGGCCGATGAAGCTGCAATACCTCTGGTCGAATGAGCCCTAAGGTTTTGAGGGGGCACTTTCCCTGCCAGTTTATAACATTCCAGAATGGCTAGAATGATCCATCTGGAAATGGTCTGCTTAGTTATTGGTAACCCCAGCTTGTGACCTGCGTAACCTACAAACAGCTGGTCTGCCCGTCTTATCCTGGCTAGTCTACTAATGTAAAAACTTAAAGCCCTCCTAGGGTCTAGTCTGTGTAACCTCTCTTCCTCTTTCCCCGGGTGAGGAGGAGGATAGAAAGATGGTAGGGTAATCTTCTGAGTGATATGGAATTCAGAAACCACCTTTGGGAGGAAATTAGGCTTCACTTGCAGGACAACTTTGTCTTTGTGAAAGATTGTATGAGGGGGTTTACAAGAAAGAGCTTGTAATTCGCTCACCCTTCTAGCAGATGTAAGTGCTATTAATAAAACAGTTTTAAGGGTAAGGAATCTTAACGAACAAGAATGGAGAGGTTCGAAAGGTGTACCCATCAGGAAAGTTAGTACTAAGTTTAAATCCCATAGGGGAACTTGGAATGGTCTTGGGGGATGAAAATTGGTTAACCCCTTTAGAAACTGTATTACCAAGGTAATTTGAAATAGGATGGTTCTTCCGCAGTACGCTTAAAGATGGATAGCGCTGCGAGATAGCCCTTAATGGTGCCAACTTGAAGGCCTGAATCTGCCAAATATAGTAGGAAGGACAAAACCATTGGTGTACCACATGAAAATGGGTCGATATTCTGTTCTCTACACCAGCTGCAAAATCTGTTCCAACGGCAGCGGTATAAAGACTTTGTTGCTGGCCTCCTTGCCGAAAGCAACACCTCCATAACATCATCAGGGAGGTCCCAATCCTTGTACCTCAGCCGTTCAGAAGCCAAGCGTAAAGTTTGAGGGTTTTGATGTCTGGACGGAGAACCTGACCTCCCTTCTGTGAGAGTAGGTTCTCTCTGAGAGGAAGTCGAATTGGAGGGCAGATGGACAAGTCTAGAAGGTCCGGGTACCACGTTCTCCTGGCCCAATCCGGGGCAATTAGGATCATGGTTCGTCGGAATCTTCTCAACCTCCTGATCATTTGAGGAATGACAGGGACCGGTGGGAACGCGTACAGAAGCGGAAACTCCCAGTCCACTATGAACGCGTCTCCCAGAGCTCCTCTCGGAGGAAATTCCCTTGAGCAGAACAGGTTGCATTTCCTGTTTAGGCTGGTGGCGAACAGATCTACCTGAGGGGTTCCCCAAAGGGCGAAGATCTCTTGAAGGACTTCCTGAGCTAGCTCCCACTCGTGGGAGACTGTGTTCTGCCTGCTCAGAGCGTCGGCTGTCAAGTTCTTCTCTCCGGCTAGGTAAACTGCCGATAGAGAGATTCCTTCTTGGATTGCCCAAAACCAGAGCTGCATCGCCTCTCTGCACAGGGGTAGTGATCCTACGCCTCCTCTTTTGTTGAGGTAATGCATGGCCACCGTGTTGTCCGTCATTATCAGGACGTTCTTCCCTTGTACAGCTGGCAGGAAAGCCTTCAACGCAAGTCTGATGGCTCTCAGCTCTAACAGGTTGATGTGTAGTCTGGACTCCGATGGAGACCAACGACCGCTGATGGTCAAGTCGTTGGCGTGGGCTCCCCACCCCGTGAGTGAGGCATCCGTGACTACTGTTATCTCCGGCCAGGGTTGCCAAAACTGTTCTCCTTTCAGAATGTTCTCCTGACAGGCCCACCACTGAAGGTCTCGAGCCACCCTGCCGGGAACCTGAAGAAGATCTGTCATTCTCCCTGAGAATTGTGACCACTGAGTCCTCAGTGCCCACTGGAGGGATCTCATTCTCAGGCGAGCCTCTGGCACAAGGAAAATGCAGGATGCCATGAGGCCTAGCAACCTCAAAAAGTCGAAGGCTGGGAGACGTTGGGCATGCTGGAACTTGGTAACCATCTGTAGAATATCTTGATCCCTCACCTCTGGTGGCAAGGCTTTTCCCAGGGAAGTATCCAGGATCGCTCCTATGAACTGGAGTCTCTGCGATGGTATCATTTGTGACTTCTTTAAATTGAGGGAGAAGCCCAGTCTGTGAAGGAAATGTCACACGTGATTTAGCTGGATCTGAGCTTGCTCCGGAGAAACAGCCCTGATCAGCCAATCGTCCAGGTAGGGGTAGACGTGAATCCCTTCCCCTCCTTAGACTTGCAGCCACTACCGACATTAACTTGGTGAAGACCCTCGGGGCGGAGGTCAGCCCAAATGGCAGTACTCGAAATTGATAGTGAGAGTTGCCAATTGCAAACCTCAGGTTTTTCCTGTGTTTGAGATGGATAGGCACATGGAAATAAGCGTCCTGAAGGTCCAGAGATACCAACCAGTCCTGAAACTGAAGGGCCTGGAGGATCTGAGAAAGAGTGACCATCTTGAATTTGTCTTTTCTGAGGAATTTGTTCAATTCTCGCAAGTCCAAGATGGGTCTCAGTCCTCCGTCTTTCTTCGGAATGAGAAAGTAAGGGGAGTACCAGCCCTTGTCCCTCTCCGCTACAGGTACCGGTTCTATGGCACCTTTCTCTAGCAGGTCCAAAATTTCCTGCAAGAGGAGCGGATCTGGAGCTTTCTGAGAGCTGACCCCCGGTGGATGACTCTGAGGTATACGTAGGAAAGGCAGGCAGTAACCTTGGGCGACTGTTTCCAATGCCCAAGCATCTGACTTGATAGCCTGCCATACCGTCAGATGTTGAGTCAACCTGCCTCCTACAGGTGTCCTGTGAGGGGAGTCCTCAGGGTGGTTTTGGGGCGGCTGATTCAGATGCCGATGGTAAAGAGGCACCTGCTGTTGCTGCGGCTTTAGAATATCTACCCCGTCCACCTCCGGTAGTTCTTCTTTGACCCCTTTGAGCCGGTCGTCCTCTACCTCTTCCGAATGCGGAGTAGAAGCGAAAGGACTTGCCCCTCGCAGAGGTTCCTGTGGGACGAAAAGGAGTCTGACGGATTGCAGCTCCTAGGGATTTTGCTGCAGCTTTTGAAGTTTGCAGTTTCTCTAAACTGTCATCCACCTTTTTCCCGAACAAAGAAGAGCCATCGAATGGCATGTTCAAGAGCCTGGCTTGCACATCTGGGGCAAAACCCGACTTTCTCAACCAAGCGAATCTCCTGATTGATGTATCCTGATTGATGTACTTGCCGCCATTGCTCTGCTGATACTGTCAGCCGAATCAATGCCCGTCTGGAGGGATTCGCACATAGCGTCTTTACCGTCCTGTATAATATTCAGGAACGCATCCCTTTCTTCTCCCTCCGGGATGCAGTCAGCTGCTGTAGAAGCACACTCCCAAAGTGTATGGCTGAACCTAGCAAGGGTGCAAGTAGCATTAACAGACTTTAACGCCATGCTACATGCTGAAAAGACTTTCTTTGCCATAGCATCATATTTTTTATCGTCCCTGTCCTGTGGGACTGTAGGATAAGCCGTCTTGACATCGGTAGAGGATGCTGCTTGTACCACCAGACTTTCTGGGGATGGATAGACAAAAACTCTGGGTCTGTGGAAGATACCCTGTACTTTGCAGACAGTTTTTTATTTACTGCTGGTATTACATCTGGGGTTTCCCAGTTTGTCATGATCTTTCTCTGAAGAGCTTTATGAAAGGGCACCACAGGATCCTCTTGTGGGCCTTTGTCAAGAATATCCGTGAGGTCATCTTGCTGGAAAGATTGTGAAGGTGCAGACCACCCCATGAACTCTGTAATCCTGGCCATTAAGGCTCTGTAGGGGGTTTCAGCATGCTCCCCCGGGTCTGGCTTAGCAAAATCCACCTCAGGGGAAGTGTCTAACCCACTTGCCTCATGTAAAGAATCATGAAGATCCTTTAATCTGCACTCTTCAGAGGAAAATTCCTCTCTAACTGGGGTTACAGGTCGCTGTAACTCAAATGTGTCTTGTTCAGACAAATCACCCTCTTCTAAAATTGAGGATATAGTTCTCAATTGTTGTGAACTCATAAAGGGAGTAAATCCCATTTCCAAGGCAGAGGGTGCCGAACTTGTCATTACTGGCCTCGAAAACGTCGATGCCGACGGCTTTGAGCGTGGCGTCGAAAACAGAGGTGGAGGCCTCGAGGACCTCGACAGAATTGGAATTCTACTCGACAATATCGACGTCGAGGGCCTGGGGATAGTCACTGGATGTGTGGTCACCGTGACTTTTCTTGGCGTCGACGCCGGTGTCGAGGCCGGCGTCGAGTCGACAGACCCGTGTGTCGAAGGTCCCCTCGACAACAGCGCCGAAGACATCGACCTCGACGTCGACGGGACCTTCGTCGACGGAACCTTCGAGGAAGGTTTGGAGGTCATAGTCCTGCTCGAGGGGTCGAAACGCGCTCGAGAGGTTTCTTTCGCCGGGTACTGCGACTCGCAGCGTTTTTGACCTTCGCGTCTTTCGACCAGAGCATCGCTCTCGGCAGTCTTCGAGGGGGTCGAGGCCGCTTTCTCGAAGACGCTCATCATATTCTTTCGGAATTCCTCCCATTCAGCCCGGGAACTATGTTTCGTGGGGCAAGGGATTCTTTTTGGCGAAACAGAGGAAGAGGAAGACGGAGAAGGGGATCTTCGACGCCTCCTCTTCGAGTGCTTCGATCTCGAGGAGTGATGAGACCCACTCCGAGACCTGGAGCGCGAATGGTGACGAGGAGACGAATGTCTCGACTTCGTCGACGAAGAAGAAGCTTTAAAAGTCTTACCTTTCTCCAGCTTCCCCCTACACTCCTTCAGGGCCTTAGCTGTCATGGACATACAGTCCTCGCATTCCGAACAATGGTGTTCAGCTCCCAAGCACCACAGACAATTTCTGTGAGGATCGGTCAACGACATCTTTTTCCCACAATCTCGACATTTTTTGAAGCCGGATCGAGGAGTTGTCGGTTCCGACTAGGAAGCCATCGAGTATGGATCGAATAACTCGAGGTAAATAGGATTAATCTGACTAAGAACTGAGCAACGGTATTCCGAGGCACCGAGTAAGCGCGGAAAAACGGAACTGAGCAACGGACGCTGCGCGCGGCCTTTATAGGCAGGATGACGTCGAGCGTCGATACGGCGGCTGTCGAGGGACGTCGACTCGAGGGACGTCGACGCGCAGCGCCCTCTAGAGAAAAATTTTTCCGAGGCCAGCAGAGCTGGAAGGATATATCTAAGATGAGGAATACGTCGGAGGACACAATCCCTTCGAAACACAGAATGTCGAACGAGAGTCAGAAGGGAACCAGTGAAAATGACTCAGCTATACATCCAAGTAGCAAAAGAACATTGTACTGATGGATGACTAATGGTGGATCGAACAAAATCCACATCAAGGCTGCAGTCAAATCAAAACAAACAAGCTTTAACAACACAGCTTTCACGTACCCAAATCTCTACGGCCGTTTGGGCATCCTGCACAACGGAACATACAGAACGTCAGCGACAGCATAATTGCAACGAGATATCGTTCGCCGAGGAACTGAAGGAATATGAACTGCGAATAAAGTTCATACAGATCATGAAGACTAGAGCAAATAAGAAATCTCCTATGACAAGTGCACTTGAAAATAAAAAATGTAACAGAAGTAAAGAAAGAACAGTAACCCAAAATAGTAAAGGGAGCAAAAGTCAATTAAAACAAAAATCGAGCGCACCGCAAAATGAGCAGAACGTCTTGTTGCAAACGAACATAGGAGAAATACCAAATCAATCGAACAGCGTCTCAAATGAGGAATATGAAAGACACAAGGATTTAGAAAGGTCAATATTAGATCCGACCAGACACACTGTCTATCACAGGAAACTACGAAATGCAAGGTAGTATGGCTAGAAATAAGCCAACTGTAATCAACAAGCAAATTTAGCATAGCTCAGAAGATGAGATTGAGGGGTCAAAATCTAACGATAAAAAGCAACGCGTGGCAGAACAGCAATGGAGCAATAAAGAACTAACAGAAGGCCCCCTAAAATAAAATAACTCTCTCGCAAGCAGCCGGAGTACAAATTCATAATAACGTCATGGCTGCCATGACCATTTCGATGGCTCCGTTCACAAAGCTTTATGAAGCAATGAATGAAAGTATAAAGGACAATGTTGGGAGTTTTTCTTTCATTTTTTCCAGATTTGAGAACAGCATTTCTTTTGTTGAATCTATGTATTCTAGTTGTTTCATACATTTTAACTTCCAGTAACTCAACAGGAAAGACCCTTTTCCTTTCCCTTTTAGCTTTTAAAAAAGTGTAGGCAATTGCCGGTCGATCTTCAACCTTCAATGCAACCTTCCTTGCAATGATACACACAAAATTAATATATTTGGAAACCTTTACTTCAGAAGTCCAAGTTAGGCTAAATTACGAAGCGGAAAACACAGCCACTTGGCAAAGAAGACTGTGCAACCTAGCAAGTGGAAAACAGGGTGACAAGTCCACAATGATGAGTGCAATTTTGGACTTATCCAAATGGATTAGATCTCAGGTGAACATGGAAGACAGAGATCAAACAAATAACTACAACAATACTAATAAAAAACAAAACGATCTTAATTTAACACACTAGCGACACTATAAAACAGGAATCAAACTCAAACAAATCTGATTGAAAAACAAAGTAATGAGGAGCAAAACGATGCTCAAGCAGGAGAGCCACAAATACAGCAAGTTAAACAAACACAGAAAGAAAATGAGAAGATGGCTCAGAGTAACCAAAGTAACCAAACGAATAAAGACGCGATATATGAAGTCTTTCAGAATACAATCAAAAGTGGAACAGACGTAACAAAATTGATGGCAAAACTAAGCAAGCTAATTTGAATAGCAAAAGCAGAGATTGCAAAAGGAAAAAATACAATAAATGAGACAAAATCAGTCTAAATTGACAGGATCAAGAGCCTTTTTAAGAAACTTATCAACGCCACCGCGGTTGCCTTGCAGAAGTGACAGAAATGAAGAAAGAGCTAGGGAGGACCCTACGACACTTGGACAACAACGTGATATGTCCGATGTTATAGCAACACAAGTGGCACCGCGTGGGGAAGAAAATGAATTGTTTAAGGATTCTACAAGTGAAAACGACCTACTTGAAGACCCATCGTACTACATCGAAGTAAACAACGGTGCATTTGAGAGACAGATTATAAAATCTGATGAACAATCACATTGTCACTATTGCAAACACCATAAGCAGGCAATAAATGAGGATCGACCAAAAGACAGCCGACGACACAGGAACCAAACGGCAAACTTGAAATCGAGCCATCGTCTCCGTTCTTAACCTTGGAACAAAAAAGGAAAAGTGGTGAAATAATAGAAAATTTAAAAAAGGTCAAAATCAAAAAGTTTAAAGTGGAGAGAAAACAAATGATAGAAAACAGCAATTGAAACCCAAGGAGGCCAAAAGAAAGTAATGACAGGATCTATGAAAGAACAGAGCACTTAAGAAATACTCATTAAGTAAACAAGGTCACCCAAAAGTGGAGTTAGAAAACATCTTCTTCAAAGACAGAACGGAAACCAACTTAAATCAAGCAAATGTAATTCATCTCTTCCACTCATTGAAATCCTTGTGACGCAACTTCTAATGACATTACTATTGTCGAGGACAAAGATGAAGAAAGAGTGGATCAAGTCATTCTCCACTTACAGTCCTCTAAAGTGGCTGAAAAAATGCTTAAAGCCACAGACCTCAGCCGGTTAGGTTATGATTTGAAGGGCCATGAAGAGAAAACAAAGAGAAAAGAGCGATCGAGAAAGAAATACCTCAAACTGTAAAACTGAGGTGGCTTCTGCACATAAAGAAGAACCAAACAAAGAAGAAAAAAAATACTAAAATAAAAGTAACATTCAAAAGCAAAAATGTATCACCAGACAGTTAAACAAATGATTGCCAGGAAGGAAAAAAAACACCAGTGGAAAATGGATGGCCATGGCTAGCAGAAGCTAGAAACAAAAAAACAATCAGTTCTTAAAACACCAGTGGAAAATGGATGGCCATGGCTAGCAGAAGCTATAAACAAAAAAACAATCAGTTCCTTCACACGGTGTCCTGATATCATAGAACACTAGAAGCCATAAGCATTTGTTTAGTGAATTTTCAAAGAACATCAAAGGAACCGACATAATTTGGCCTGGCTAAGAAAGAACACAATGTGCGAGGGATACAAGACTCGGATCAATCCAGCCAGAAAAGGGCAGTACGGAAGACCATTTTGCAGGTCTACCGACAATGTTAAAGACCAACAATAAATACAAATTAGTCTCCCTTGAAATCCAAACCGCTACATACAATGGTCTTTACTAAAATCCAACGTCCAATCTGAAGAAGAGCCCTCAGAAATCCTGATCCTCAATCTTTATTGGAATCCACTAAAAATATTGAATAAAGACTTCCTAAAGTCTTTAAAGTCATTAAAAATCCACAAACATCCTTAAAAAGTCCAATGATTCTAATATGTGGAGATTTGAACATCAAATGCGTAGATCAACTTGGACGTCCCAAAAAAAATCAGGACGACTTCACAGGACTGCTGAGCTCTAATGACATACAGTGGTCACGACTTATGGAAGCACACAACCTGTATCTTCTAAACGGACAAACGACAGGTGATACGCCAGGAAAATAAACGTGGAAAAATGGTCCCCACAAATCCACTTTGGGCTATATCTACATATCCAAAAAATTCATGAACAAGAACGGAGTGATCATAACTCGTTAAAGCTGATGTGGAACGTCCCAGACCGGGTGAACAAATCACTAACACCATACAGGCTGGAGGTTAATCAAGGTTGCAACCGGTTAAAAATCAACATAAGAGATAGTGAAGCAATAACATATAAATATCTCAAGCAATCAAAAAAGGTAATGGACGAAAACACATATCACACATTGTTGGAAGAATATGGAGAAATCAAAACCGGATTGAAACAACCATTACTCCAGCCAAAACACAAATACAGCAAGACAATATTAGAAAAAAGGAAGAGTCTACGAAGGGACCCAAGAAGGTGGAAAAAAATAAAACACAGAGAGAAAGTCAACAGTCTTCAAAAATGGAGCCAACCAGATAAAACAATGATATAAAAACTGGTTGATTGGATTAAAAAAAAAACGTGAATAAGGAGAAGAGATGTTAAAGGCTATGAAAAACAAATCTTCCAAAAAAATATGGACAATACTAAACGGAATAACGTTACATCAACATAGTCGAATGAGTAATGCAGTTACGAAAATTGCTGGATTAAACACTTCTCCAACGTAGTCGGGTCCTCAATGGTTCAGGAAACTACTGAGCTAAGTATGGAAATAATTTGGAATCATGAACTTTCTGAGAACGAAATAGTTGAAAAATTCAGCAGCCGCTGGCCCAGACGGCCTGACCAATATAATCCTGAAAAAAAATCCAGAGGCCTGGGCCAAATTTCTACAATACTTATAACAACAATATTATGGCAACAAAACAATTACCAGCATCATGGACTACAGGAATAATAGTGCCAATCGTCAAAAAAGCACAAGAGACATTCCATCCAATTACAGGCCAATAGCCCTGATTGACGTCGCTGGTAAAATCTTAGCAACAACACTGCAAATAAGGCTTTCAAAATGGGCTGAGGATGCCAAAATATTACATCCAAGGAAAACAGGCTTCACTAAGCACACAGGGACAGAACTGAATTCATTCATACTGTCCTTAGTGAAGCTGGAAGCAATAAGAATAAAAAGGCAATCTATTTCTCGCATTCATCGACCTTAAACAGGCGTTCGATGGGGTCAACAGACAAAGTATGGAACACACAGCGAAAATGGAATTGCCCGGAAGATCGTTTGGAAATGATTAAAGCCTTTCATAATAACACAACAATAAAAGTGTGGTTAAATAGAGAAGGTGCTCCATCACAGCAAATAGGAACAAAGAAAGGTGTTAAATAGGGCTGCCCACTAACAGCAACCTTGTTCAAACTTTATCTTGCCAACATACAGGATGCAGTAAGCGACATCAAACTGACACCACCAATTTTGAACTATACAAAACTACCTGTAGTAGGTTATGTAAACAATTTGGTCGTGTTAGATCGGATCCAAAACGGCCTGCAACATAATCTTGAAAATATTTACAAATATGTGGAAACAAATGACTTGACAATACACAAACAGTGAAAAGTCAATATACTATCATCGGCAACAAAAAGAAAAGAGGCTGTAAGAATTTCAAATGGAAACTCAAAGGAGCAGAACTAGAACAAGTTGGTGCAATAAAATATCTAGTAATTCAGGTTAATACGTCCTTAGCAGAAAGACCTTGGCAAGTCGAACTGGAGAACAAGGTCCAAGCGTTAGCAGCCCAAGGAGCAATATTACACGCACGCTATGGAGAATTCACCTTAATGCCCACTACAAACATTTTATCTGCAAAATGTTGTTACATGTTAACATATGGTGGAGAAGGACCTCTAAACCTGCACTGGAAGATATGGTCCACATTGGAGGGAAAAGTTTGGAAAAAAGTATAAAACTGCCCAAAAGCCTTCCAATGACAATTATAAGGAGTGCATTGGGACTGCAGTCCCTGCAATCAATTATACAGTGGAATTCATTAAATCTCCTAAGAAAAATTGAAGAAGATCGACTGGCAATTGCCTACACTTTTTTAAAAGCTAAAAGGGAAAGGAAAAGGGTCGTTCCCGTTGAGTTACTGGAAGTTATAATGTATGAAACAACTAGAATACATAGATTCAACAAAAGAAATGCTGTTCTCAAATCTGGACAAAATGAAAGAAAAACTCCCAACAATTAGATTGGACAAATACAGGACAGCACAAATTGAAGTATAAGACTGTGCTAAATCTTCCACTTGATCAAAGGAAGATAAACTAAGTAAATACCACAGAGACCAGTTATCAAGAATTAGATTGAACATCTACAAAACAAATGAATACCTGTGGAGAACAGGAGACAGAGGGACAAACCAAGGTCAATGGAAGGCATGCAAGTGCCAAGATACACAGGAAACAGTTAAGCACTTGCTGATGGAATGTCCAGCACTACAAGATCGAAGACTTCCATTGGTGAAGAAATACGTGAAAAAATGAAAGCTCTGCCACAGACGACTGGTGGCAATACTTTCTTGGAGGTGAAAGGGAAGGTTTGACCTGTGATGGAATTCATTTTTTTAACAAAAACTAGAAGAAAATAACATTGATAAGACTAAAAAGTAAAGGCAACTCAACAAATGAGAGAGATTGAGGACAGGAGCAATGTTTGCAGTAAAATTTTATTTTAAGAAACAATTGTCAATGAGATGGAATAATTGTGTAAAATGTCTATATGTAACTAAGTCACAATAAAAAAATGTTAAAAAAAAAAACTTTCCTTTTTGCCAACCTTTGAATTTACAATGTACAAAAAGTGATATGTAAATGCCAATGCTGTCCTAGTCATAGGGTGTAGGAAGTGTGTATGAAGCATCTCTAAAGAGTATCTACTTGCTTGACTTGATTCTGAGAAAGTATTTTGAAGTGCATTTTTATTGATGCACGTTCCCTTTTTAAATAATGCTCATTTAAAAGTGACTGTTAAATAAATAATTATTTTACCTGAAAACCTTGAGTGTAAGTGTTATTTGGATACCTGTATTTGTGGATTTCGATGCTACAGCTCTACAGCTCACATTTACCCTTCTCGAGATAAGTCTGGCTGCTCAGTCACTCTAACCAACTTGTGTAGTACAGACCTATACCAATAGGTGGGTTACCTAATACCAAGAGGACAAGGCTGGTGTAGTCTCCCCAGGGTTAGTACATCAAATCTTGCCCATCAGGGGTACCAACCCAACACCCTCCTGGTAAGATCCAACAGAACAGGGCTGGACTGGCTCCCAACGCCATGGGATGGCGCTTCTCCGATTAGCGTGACGTCAGGACAGTACAAGCACTGGCAGAGAAGGCCCAGCTGTAGTCCAGATGAAAACTGAGGTGTCCGGATGGATTTTTTTTTTTTTTTTTTAACAGCGTCTGAGCACTAAGCAAGGCACAAAGCAGGGCAAAAACAAGAGACAGCCGGAGACTGCCAGGGATAACTCATGTAGCAAAGAAAGAAATCCTCGAAACTGGTAAAGGAAGCGGCAACCCCAAAGGAAAGGAAGACAACCAAAGACTGGGGCCCAACCCAGACTCAGAGAACCAGGTGGCCAGAACCCAACCCAGACCCAAGGGGCAAACTGGACCAAGGACAGCCAGCAAGGAACAGAAACAGGGACCAGGGAAGAGCAGAAGGAAGAGCCAGGTTAGGCAAGGCAAGGCAAGGAGCAAGGCTAGGCTAGGCAAGGCAAGGCTAGGCTAGGCTAGGCTAGCCAAGAGCAAGTGATACGATCAGGGCAACTGACCGCATTGAGACGTGGCGATTCCCTGCCTTCAGGACCCAGATATAGGCCGGGGCCCAAAGCGAGGCTTGGAGCGCAAGCTCTGGTATCCACGCGGACTGTGCATGCGGTAAAGGCCCGGCACAGCCAGCATGCACAGACCAGTTATCATGGCGGCACTCATGGAATCAGGGACCCAGGCCGGAGGAATCCGATCAAAGTGCCATCGGGGTAAAGCCTCCACGATGGGACCCTGCCAGAGAAGTCGACCCCACTTGCCGGACCCGGCAAGTGGTGTGACACCATACCCCCTCCCAGGAAGACCCAGAGCCCCGGGCTTCCAGGGATGCTAGAGGAAAAATCACCAACCAAATGTGGGGCATGAACAAAATTATGGGGCTCCCAGGTGCGATCACATGCTCAGTAGCCCTTCCAATCAACCAAAAACTAGAGTACCCCACGTCAAATCCGCGAATCGCAGATCTCCTACACTTCGAATTCCGGGACCCCCTGTATGCAAATTGAGGCTCGGCGACAGCAAGAGTGACCATAGATGTCACGCACACAAGGTTTCAGAAGAGAAACGTGTAACACAGGGTGGATGCGCCAAGAGTGGGGCAATTGCAAGCAAAACGCCACTGCAGCCAAACGTTTGGTGATCTTAAAGGGTCCAAAGTAATGAGGCGCCAATTTGGTAGGCAAAATGCATACATGTAGGTTATCTGAGGATAACCATACCATGTCTCCGACCTGGAGTGCGGGTTCAGGGGTACGCCTCTGGTCAGCCTGCGCTTTCATGCGCTCTCATGCCTTCACCGCCAATTTGTGTTGGTCGCAAATGATGGTCACCATTCCATGGGCAGACGGAACAGCACTGGGCAACACCGGGCGGAAAGGCAGCAACTTGGGATGCACTCCAAAGGAACAAACAAAAGGACTCTGTCCATTCAGCTACTGTCCGTGGCTGAATGGACAGAGTTGTTGTAAGCCACTTCAGCTGTGTCCAGATGGTCAATCCAGTTGTCTTGTGTAGCATTAGCGTAGCACCGCAAGTACTGCTCCAGCGTTTGATTTGTTCATTCCGTATGTCCGTTGGTCTGGGGGTGGTACCCAGAGCTCAGTACCCGCTGAATGTCTAAATGGAGACCCAACTGATTCCAAAATGATGAGATGAACTGAGAACCCTGGTCCGACAGTATTTTCTCTGGGAGAGCATGAAGACTATACACCTTGTGAAGGAAACTGCGTGCCATCTGGAGAACAGTGGGAATCTTCGGAAATGGTAAAACAATACACAACCACCATGATACAGGTGTATCCTTAGAAGGAGGTAGTTCAACGATAAAGTCGGTGGCCATGGTATGCCATGGGTAAGGTGATGTTTCGAATGGCTGCAGGAGGCCCAAATGTCTTTTGCGTGAGGTTTTGACTTGAGCGCAAACGGAACAGGAAACCACGTATTGCTTTACCTGACTGGCCCATCCCGGCCACCAAAACTGTCGAGCGATTAACGCACGAGTGGCTTTGACTCCACGATGGACACGGACGACGGAATTGTGGAAGCCTTGTTATATCGACGGCCAAAGGCAGACAGTGGTGATGTATAAACGATACTGAAAGAACAATAGCCAGTCACGTTTGCATACATGAGGTTGACGTAAAAGCCTTGGCCTGGCTGGAACCGACTGAGTTTCTCTCAAGAGGGACTGTAGATGTGATGCAAGGGAAAGCGGAAAATATTTTGGGGCTATCAGCAGGAGATCGATATCGGATCTTTTGACGTCGTTCTCCAGGGAAAAAGACAGTGCATCTGCCTTCAGATTCTGAGCACAGGGTATGTATGTTACCACAAAATCATAATGTGAGAAGAAGGTGGCCCCAACAAGCCTGCCGGGAGGTCTAACACTGCAGTGAGCTTAGATACTGTAGATTTCTGTGATCGGTGCGTACCTCCACAGGAAATCTCCCCCCTAACAGATGATGTCTCCGTTGATCAAGATGATTGAGGGACAGCCAATGAAGTACTTCCTTGACATGACCGACGTGTTCCTCCGGACTGGTGGAAAAGAAGGAGGATATTGTCAAGGTAAACCCACACTAATGCCGATCAGATCTGAGAAAATGACATCCATGAAACATTGGAAGACTGCCGGGATGTTACACAAGCCAAATGGCATAACTTGATACTCCTAATGCTAAAATGGTGTCTTGAAGGGAATCTTCCACTTGTCCCCTTCCTTGATCCGAACTAGGTGGTATCCCCCCCCCCTTAAAATCCAACGTAGTGAAAACCCGAGCAGCATGCAAGGATTCGATGATATTAAGTATTAGCGTTAAGGGGTACCTGTCCTTGCATGCTATGTCATTCAACTGACGATAGTCAATGCATGGACGAAGTGTTCCTTCGTCTTCTGTACAAAGAATAATGGAAACATTTGGATGGCACAATGTATCCCTTCTTTAGACAATCCCTGATGTAACCTTGCAGGACCTATTTCTCGGATGGGGCCAGTGAATTGATCTTCCATGAGGAATGACTGCATTGGGCAGCAGATCTCTGGGACAGAAATTGCCTGCGAGGATTTAGAGAGATTTCTCCAGGTTCGGCAAACACTCTGGGAAAGTGTGAATACTCCTGAGGAATGGTCTAGATGGTACAGAGACAAACAGGCATGTTTTGAGAAAACAAAGGAAAAGCATCAGACTGAGAAGCACCAGAGGAACAGCACTCTTGAGTACAGCGCGTGGAAGTAAACATCAACATTTGAGTTTCCCAATTGAAATGGGGATTGTGGTACAACAACCAAGGCAGACCCAGCACTACTGGATAGGAAGGGGATTTTATGACATCCAAGGAAATCGGAAATCTGCTCTTGATGTTCAGTGATCCATAAATGCAAATCGCACTGTATGCTGGTAAACGGGACCGGAGGAGAGCTGTGTCCCACCAATGACTTCCACTACAGTAGCATGTTCCTTGCGACTGAGAAGAATGTCAATGCTGGCCACAAAAGCTGTGTCAATGTAATTGCCAGAAGCACCACAATCCAACAGAGCCAATGGGTTTATGCCCTTGTTCTGCCATACAATCCTGATTTCCAAGATCAATAAAGCCACAGATTGCATGGGAGGAAGGACTGAAACAGAAGAGGTGCCTGCCGTTGCCTTCTCCATACACGACAGGCCTGTCATTTTTCCGACTTCCTTGGGGGACGCAATGGGCAAGACCCCAAACAGTGACCTGCGGCTCCACAATATAGGCACACGTGATGGATTGATCTTCACTTTTCAGTCTCCGACAACGGACCCCTAACTGCCCCCAGCTGCATAGGTTCTGGACCGTGTCCGTAGGACCCGATGGCCCCGAAGGTCCCACAGAAGGCCCAAGATGGTATCTCCAATTTCTACGTCTTTCTCCTCTTCTCTCCGTCAGCCTGTGTTCGATGTGTAGTACTTGGTCCACTAGTGCTTGGAAAGAATCGGGTTCCGGAATGTGCAACAGCTCATCCTTATATTCCTCACACAGACCACGACGAAACAGGGTCTTCTGGGTTATTTCTGCCCATTGTGAATCAGTTGCCAGGTGTCTGAAGTGGCTAATATAGGCTATGTCGTCGCCGGCGCCCTGTCGGATGTTCATCAGCTGGTTCTGAGCAACGGAAGCCAAGTTAGGTGACTTGAATACGTCCAAAAATGCTTTTTCGAAGGCCTCAAAAACATTTTTAAAAATAGGCAAAAGCCTATACAACATGAAGGGTAAAACCTATATAGCAGTACATGAAATTGCACCTTTTTGCTACTAACCCACCAATGCAATTCTTGATTTCACATGTACGTTTTACCATTCATGTTATATAGGCTTTTGCCTATTTTTAAAAATGTTTTTTTGAGTTAACAATTAAACTTTGTTTTACTTGTATTTTCCTGTGATCTTTGTGCTAGTATATGCTAACCTAGCCACACTGTAGTATAGGTGCACCTCCTGTGCGTCTAGGGAAAAGGGGTAGCAGCTGACTCTACATATTGTTCTGTATCTGTAACCCTACAGTCCATGAACCCTCTTTGCACTTCCCATAGCTGGCCCCCTTAGCTGCACTTACTCAGAGCAACCGCTGCCCTGACATCATCGAAGGACATTGACTCGATGCCACACAGCACCCTCTGCTGTCGAAGAATTTCCAAGACTGCAAAGTAGGATATCGATAGATCTAAGATGAGGAATCGGTGAGCGCACAAGCCATTAGAACTGTGAATTTTGTTGCCTCTGTGAAAACCGATCTCTCCAGGCTCAGAGGAGATTCCTGAGAAGAAGAAATTAAGCAAAGACTGATTTTTATTTAACACTTGACCAGGAATGTTTATTAATCCAAAAAGGAAGAGTGAAAGATATTTTATGTGTGTTATTTCAAACTTGGAAAATCTTGAGAACTCTTTGGTGGAGGGTCAGAAAACCAGCCTCCACTCAGTTGCCAAAGAAGGGGAAGAAACCCTAGTCTAAGCTAAAACCCATATCATCTTTCTTTCTGTCCTTTGTGCTATGTAAGGGTGTGGAAGGAGGAGACTGACACACATGTGGCATTCTTTTGGCTAAACACTTATTTGTTTCGAAAAATAAAGATAAAACATTATCTTTCTCTCTCTTCTAGGAGGGGTTTCCCTGCCTCAAGCAAAACACTAAAGGAAAATATCATGATGTCTATGAAAATTAAAAGTCCATTGTCCTGTGTTAGGGCAAATGTTCAGTTTCTGTACAAATTCCCTTTAACCTTAGAGACCCCCAGCCCTTTGCTGGAATCTGGAACCCTTTTGATGTTTAACCTCCTGAGTGAGTGGGCCTTTTTAGCACTCACTCATGCCTTTTCCCACTGACCAACATTTTGTGTTTATTATGTTATATTGGAGTCTGGTAAACTCCATAGGCAGCTGCTTTTTATATAGTGACACACAGCACCCTTTCTGCAGTGCCACTGGGGAGGCTATTGGACACTTCTAAATGTTGAAATAAATGTTCTTTTGTGAACTACAGTTCCCAAGAATAGTAGGGCAACTTGTGTCTTACTTACCTTTTTCCTTTGTGGGTGCAGCACCAACCACCTTATGTGGAGTGCTGGCGGTTTACATAGTAACTCCTTATCTCACTTCTCATGTAATTTTTTGTTACACTAAGTAACTTGAATGGCTGGTGGCAGTGGTTTCTTTTTACTACCTTTTGTGGCATGTATCGGCAGGCTGATTTCTCAGCTGCAGTACAGCACCCATGGGTGACCATTTTACCATTATGGCCCCTGTCTTCTTTTTCACCATTTCTCGTTTGTTAGTTCCTTCTGGGCTTTTACTATATTCAGATCAGGTTTGAGTCCATTGTGTGTTTTACCTTTGGTGGGCTTCAGCCCTGAGGCCCGCCCAGGCTCCAGTGCGTCTGGGAAGGCAGGAAGTGAGGGAGGAGCCTGAAGCTTCACTGCCCTTTGTAGGCATGCCAGCCCAAAACCAGTTCCAACTGGGCGGTTGATTCTCCTAGAGGACGGCCCTCCCCTATCCGCCCATGTGTGATTTACAGCTTAGTGCTGTGAATGAATGGGATTTTGCAAATAAAGGCAAGGGTTTTGGGACTACAGGCAGAGTCAACCACTGGAACATCAAATCCGAAGACGACGACAGAGATGCCAGCAGCATCTTCCAAGACCGCAAAAGCACCAGTGAAGCCTTGCAGCCATGTTAGCCCAGTTTTCACAGACAGGAAAGCTCCGCCAAGGACGGCTTCCTCCCTTATGGTGGTGGGACCAACTAGCCTCAAGACCTGGTTTGTTCTGGGCCAACCCCTGAGTTGCTGCGACTTTCCTGGGCTGCAATTTCCCAATACCCGGGGTTACCTGGACCACCAATGAGTGCAACATCTTCCCGAGAACGAATTTGGCCAAATATTTGTAGGCATCTTCAAGGACCTCAAGAAGCAGGAATTCTGTGTCCAGAGTCCCCTCACCAGAGTGCAGGACCGAGGGACCAAGGAAACTCCAACCAGAGCTGGCTGTTCTTCTTTGGTGCAGAGAAAAAAAGGCACCAAAACCACAAAGAACTGCTGTCGAATGTATTGCTGCAAAGTTCCTCTCGAGTGTGCGGCCGCAGAAGCCCGCCAGACGTCCTTCCTTTCATCACCACAACCAAGGTCCAGGAACAAGGGTCTGCATCGCTGCATCAAGGAGGAAGCCAGCTGGAACATCTGCTTCAATTCTAAGGTACTGTGGGGGTCTTTGGTTTTAACCACATTTAGTGCTTCCTATCTTGGGGAGCGCTCCTTTCAAACTTTCTGAATTACTGCAATTCAATTGTGCAGGCCTAACAGCTTGTGCGCCCCAGGTAGGCTCACTTGAGCTCCTGGAATTTTCTTCAAGAACTATGGACTGTTCAACTAACTTTTTCTAAGAGGATTGCATCACAACTAGAACTGTCCTATTGACTTTGGCTGTCCTGGCTCCCTAAAAGGCATCCCTTCTGAACCCTACATGCTTTGGCAGTGCTTGTTCCCTTACAGGTTTTAATTGTTTTACACTATTATTGCTGGGATAAAAGACTGCCAACATCCCACTTGGAGGAAAAGTGCTACAGTGTTCTATTCTACTCTAACACTTTTTCACGCCAAACTCAATATTGTATGGTAAACCATAAGTGCTACTACTGACCTTAACTGATGTCACTCCGTCTGCTGGAATTTACTTACCTGCATTATTGCTACTTGAATAACTTGAATCTGAAATTCTGCTTGATGTTACTATTAGTTGCTGCATAACATAGTGTGGTTCATTTGCTTCGTGTATATAAATATATCATTTTAATATACATTTTAAAGTGTGTGTTTACTTGTCTACTTGTTACTACTGATTTCATTGTACTGCTCTACATCTCACAGCCTGGCTGCTCAGCCCCTCTACCAACTTGTGTAGTACAGGCCTATGTTAAAAGTTGGGTCACTAATACCAAGCATATAAGTCTGGTCAGCCCTTAACATGCCTTGGCACACTCTTCATTTCCATCTCACTTACTTAGGGTGCTTGGGTGAAGAGATTACATTCAGTAGAGAAGCTATGGACGTATAGTTCTCTATAAAAAAATGTCAGCTATACCCAGTGAAACCTAATAAGTCTCTCACTTGGGTCTGAGTAGTAGGGATGGCCCAGTCCTGTACAGCTTGTACTTTACTAGGTAATGGCCTAATCTCACCCCCTCCTACCTCATGTCCAAGGTAGACCACCTTACTCTGACCAATCTGACGCTTGCTTTTATGGTCATATGGGCCTATTCTATAGCCTACAACACTTGTCCAACGTGATGAAGATGTTCTTCCCAAGTGGGGCGGAACACTGCAATGTCATCCAAGTATGCCATGCAGAAGTCCTCTAATCCATTAAGAACATTGTTCACCATCCTTTGGAAAGTGGCTGGTGCATTCTTTAGTCTTTTTTATTTTATTTGTATTGATTTAGTTGCGTACAATCAACCTTTCAATATTAAGTTTTCTTATACAAATACATAAAAAACATTATGATACTGAAAAAATATACATTCAATAAAACAAGATAATTCATAAACTATTGGTGATCATCACGAGCGACATTTGTCGTTCAAAATGTTTTTTCAAAATATAATGGAGTAAAATGAAATTCTCAAGGTCACTTAATATTTATGATTTGCATACATTTCTTAAAAGTTACAAACATCATTACTTTTCACATCAATCTTTTTAGGTTAGACGTAGTCTTACGCAGGGTTCAGAGCAATCAAATAATTAGCAATGCAATTCTAATGGAGGTGCAGTCTCAATTTAGTAACATATTCCACAAGGATTTGTTGTGACAATTATATAAATCGACGAAAAATTGTTGAAAGAACATTTTCCGATGTGGTAATAAAGCGGGGCATTACTCAATAGATGAGTGTTTCTCGGCATTTCTCGTCTTGACAAAATCTACATACATTCTCTTTTTTTAGAGATTATTTTACGAGTTGCTAAAACATCATTCGTTTTCCACAAATTGAGGCGAAATCGGAGAAAAAGCTTACAATATTTAGCTTATGGAAATTTCGTCACATAGGTGGAGTAGACACTTTTGCAGAGAAATTGTTCCATACATTGATTTTTGGTACAAATCCAATCATGATTCCACATTTCTTGTTTTGTTCTACTCAGATTTTGTTTCAGGAGTTCTAAAGATCTAGCTGCCTGATCCATTAGAGTTAAAAACCTTCCGTTTCCAAATTAGCATCAATTTGTGGTCAGTAGTTTGAAAATAAATGGATAGTATGTTCATTAAAGAGTCTTCAACAAATGGTAATACACATTTCCTATATAATTACAGTAATTTCCACATGTACTGACAGTATAGAGAAGTTAATCCTAGTTTGTGGTGTTTCTACACACATTGGCTGGCTCTGCGGTAGAGAGAGTAAACGCTTCCAAAAGTAGCTTTCTATCTTTTGCCAAAATAGATCAGAGCGCCAAGCTCAGGTTTCAGCTCCATAGATGACAATCAGAACAACCTTCTGTTTGTAAAAGGATAGTACTGGGAGAATAGAAAATCTTCCATATTTGGCACGTCTTGCAAATAAGGGCGGTCAGATATGTCATTATTTGTGTAAAAACCAAGATATTTATATTAGTTTACTCTCTCTAAAATTCTCTTGCAAAATCCTTCTAAAGGATGTTTTTTTGATGGTATGTTTAGATGCAGATATCATGACTTTCGTTTTGTTTGTATTCATTGTTAAGAGATTAGCATCTGCATAGTTGCACAATTGAGTCAGCAAATGTTGTAGGCCTCGTGGTGTTTTAGCCATTAGAACGAGGTCATCAGCATTAAAAACACATGGTATCACATGGGATTCTACTTTTGGTGAGTCAGACCATTTTTAAAAAAGAGGCAGCATGTCGTAGATTAAGAAATTAAATAAAAGTGAGGCCAATGTACAACCTTGTTTGAGGCCTCTAAATGTCAGAATAGGGTCAGCTAGCCTGCCATCTAAAGTTAAGCGTATCTGGATGGAGGTATTTGTATGAAATTGTCCCATCTGCTTCCTTTAGTTTACACATTAGAAGACTGTTTTTGTATACACCCATGATTTGAAGTCTTTTAATATGAGGCGTGCAAAGATTTTCCCCGGCACATCCAGAATCGCAATGGGCCTATAATTCTGTGGGGACTATCCATCTCCTTTTTTATAAATTGGGACGATAATAGATTTACACCAGGAGGGAGGTATCCGACGTGTCCTTATGGCCCTCCTGAATAATTAGTTAGAATCATGGCCCGTGCTTCTGGATGCCGTTTGAGCATCTCGTTGCTAAACCTGTCTGGTCCAGGGGCTCTTGAAGAGCTGAGTTTAGAGATGTGGAAGATAATGTCTTCCACATCGAAAATTAGATCATACCCTTTATCATCTAAGCGTGATTTATCAAAGCTATATAAAGGCGTGGTTGCGTACAGGGAATGATAGTATGTTGCCCAGGTTCCTTCTGGCACAGCGTTGATATGAATTGGAGTTTGGGTGATATTAGCTTTATTCATGAGGGCCCATATTAAGGCAGTGTTCTTGGATGCAAGAGTTCTTAACATTAATTCTGCGTCCTGTTGGATGATTATAGATTTCCTTGCTTTGACCCAGTTTTTAAATTTAGTCTTAAGCTGTGTCAGTTGTCTAGATCTCATTGCCAGCGGAAGGGTCATTAAAGCTCTTCTGGCTGCACGATAAGTCGCTTGTTTGATATGTACTTCGTTATCATAGGAATGGTTTCGTATGTCAGAGGGCTTAACACCTCTTGTGCTTATGGTCTTATAGGGCTGCAACGCGGCTACGTATAGACCTGGATTGAAGTCCATTTGAACAGCTTTTCTGAATTAACAGCCAAAGGGAGGCTATACGAATCTGGGATTTGTGGGGAAAATGGAAGGGTCCATAACCACGTTAATGATAGCAACTCATGATCGCTTGATCTTTGCAAGATTATTTGAAAATTACTAATCTTGGCAAACAAGTTGCCATCTGTATATACATAGTGAAGGTGCACTGACAATTGACCTCTTTTCCAAGTTGGTAAAGGAGGATTGTCTGCTTGGGTTGATCCATTCACCATAAAAAAATGGTCTTGTGTTCATCAAGGTTCTTAACCACCACAAGCAAGCCTGCCATAGTTCTTCCTCTTGTTCGTGCTTTTGCTGGTAATAGGGATGTTACATAATTATCCCACACGGGAGGTTCTAAGAGCCAGACCTCTTGTAGAACAACTATAGCAAATTAATTCAAGGCATAAGAGGTGGCCATTGAGAGATGATTGTGACCGCTAGTGTTCCAGCAAGCCAAAGAGCAATGATCAATGTTGATTCTGTTGGATTGTTAATTTGTATATCTGGTTTGAGGTTCTGACAGTACATAGTGTAGTTGTCGATGTGAGTCTGAGTCCTCCAAAGTGCAAATTATATTTGTCATGGGGTTGCGAGATGCAGAGGATCCCATTCTGTGCGGTTGGTATCCTGGTACTATTGTGGTAACGCCTTATCCTGTTTGTGAGCATTAGGGAGAATTCTCAGTAATGTGCCAATTCCCTTCTACCTTAGAGACCCCCCTCTGCCCCCCAATCCCCAGCACTTTTGCTGGACTTTAGGACTTTCATTTCTAACCTGGAGAGAGTGAGAGCTTTTTCTCACTCATGTATTTTTCTCTGATTTGAACTCTGCGTTTCTTTTGGTTTTGAAGTCTGACAAACTCCATAGGCATCATCTTTTTACATTGTGGCACACAGCACCTTCAGTGCAGTAGCACAGGGAAGTCTTTCGGATTTCCCAAAGGTTTAAATACCTTCATTTGGATAACTACTCTTTCCAAGAGCAGTGAAGTGAAATTCACTTTACTTACATTTGTAACTTTCTAGACCCAGCACACACTATCTCACAATAGGGTGCTGGAGGGGTTACTTGGTATCCCCTTTGTCTAGTTTCTCATGTAACATTTTGTTACCCTTTCTACAATTAATGGCTGGTGCAGTGGTTTACTTTTTACTACCATTGTGTGTTTGTACCGCAGGCTGCGTTCGAAGCTGCAGTAAGGCATCCCTGGGTGCCCATTTTGTCAAAATGGCCCTGCCTTCTTTTTTCGCCATTTCTTGTTGTAAAGGTCCTTCGAGATTTACACTGGTCGCCAAACAAGGTTTGGTCCCTTTGTTAGTTTTGTCTTTGGCGGGATTCAATGGTGAAGCCTTGAAGGACAGCCACACTGCTCTGTGATTGACATCTAGGCTGCGAATGAATGGGAGAAACCTGCATAAAAGGTGAGGTCTTTTGCTTGAAAGGCAGAGTCGACCACTGGATGAAGGAAACCAAAGAAGAACTTGGAGGAGACGCCTGCTGCAACTCCTGGACCGTTTGTTTTCCCGGTGAAGCCCTGCTGCAGTGCTGAAGCTCCGAATGCGCCTCGACTAGAGAACCCCTGCAAAGGATGACTTCTCCCCTTGGGTTGGTGGGACCAAATCGACCCCAAGACAAGCTCATCTGGAAATCCTCTCGGAGCTGGCTCTACTTCCATTGCTGGTGCAGGACCTGATTGCCAGGGAGAGGAACACCGGAATCGAGTGAGTGTCTAAGTCGGACGCGAGCTTCAGGAGGATCCTCCGGACTCCCAGGAAGCAGGACTGACCAAGCCTGAGCCACCTCAACAGAGTGCTGGACCCCAGATGCAAGGAAAGTCCACAGTGGTATCCGAGAACCGCGAGGAGTTGGAACCGCAAAGTGCTGCTGATCTGAAGTTTGCCCATTGCTGCCGCCGACCTTCCATTCGTAGTGCAGGAGTCCCCAGACACCACCCCCCTTCTTGTCCCCACGACTGAGGCCCAGGAACAACATGATCTGCCGACCTACACAGGAATAGAAGCCAGATGGAACCAATTTCTTCAAACTAAAAAGTACTGTAAAACGTGGTTGCCTTTGCAGAGTTGCTTGCAGCTTTGCCCCTCACAAGCCTCCCAGCTTGTGGCACTATAGTGATTTCATTTTCTACGAAGACCTCTAAAACATTGCGCAAGACTTTTTACCTACCTGCAAGAAGTGCTTCAGCTCCCCTAGACTTTGCTCAATTAACATTTGCTGTCCTGGCTCCCTGAAAGACTCTTCTTACCTCTGACTTTGTGCTTTAAATTTTCCCCAGGAAAGTGTTACTTTACTTTGCACTGGAGCGTTCAAAAGTACTTACCTGCATTAGAATATTTGTTAACCTTTGTTTTATTCCCTAAAACCTTTTCTTTGACTCTAAACTCTGTATTGCTCTAAATGTACCAGTGATAGATCAATGTCCAGTGTCCTAGTTATTTAAGTCACCTGAGGGTATAGGAAGTGTCTTTGCGCCATCCCCAATGAGCATCTACTGATTTATTGAAACAAAGCGTGTATTTTGAAGTATATTTTTGTGTTACATATATTTGCTCCCTTCTAAAGAAGGCTTATTCAACTGACTGTTTAATAAATCATTCTTTAATCAAGAAACCGTGAGAGTAAGAGTTTATTTGGACAACTGTCACTGTGGATCCCTATGTTAATACCCTACAGCTCACATTGACACCTCTTGAGATAAGCCTGGCTGCTCAGCCACACTACCAACCTGTATTACAGACCTATACAAAAAGGTTGGGTTTTTATTGCCAGGAGGACAAGGCTGGTGTAGTCTCCCACAGGGTACTGCATACAATCTTGCCTAACAGTGGGATAGAAGGAAGACAAGAACGTAGAAGGCTTGTGCGCTAGCCATATCGTATTCATCACAATCCCGGACTGCATCCACAGCCTCACAACGGAGGACTCCTTGTCGTTTACAAACTATCTGTGCTATATCCGAAGATAAAAGATCTTCCAATAAGGGAATATCTCCTAATATAGTGAGAACACTCGTTCTGCTCCGATCGTAGATAGGAAAAGCACTACCTCTACATTGCAAGGTTAGATGATGGTGGATTTGTGCTAAAGGGACTCCACGTTTTAGTTTGGGAGCTTGACTTTGTTCAGCAAGAGGTGCTGAATGACTATGCATGAGAAAGTTTGATCTCACAGCTGAGGTTCCAAAAGATGGTACATTTGAACTAGCAGATGTTAGAGTTGCAGTTGTCAGAGCGGGGTTAGAATTTTTGTGTGTATAGGCGTTTGCTGCGAACAAGGCAACTGATTTAGCGATTTGTTTGCATCTTTCTTCAAAAGGACAAGAAATTATGACCTTGTTTTTGCAATGCGCTGGTGTTGGGTTTATGTCCTATACTGTTGGTTTTAGGGTTGACTGCAGAAGATCGTTCTACCGGGTCCGAATATTGTGAGTGGTGGCCCTCAGTGAGCAAGTCGTCTAGCGGCTGATAGGCTAGGTCTTTGATTTTGTCTTGTTGTTCAGCATTATTGGGCACATTTGCTAATCTAATTTTTTTGTTTTGGACTAACTTGGAATATTTCTTTGTCACAGCAGCTGAGGTTGTTTGGAGAGAATGTTTGGTAGGGAAAGAGTGAATGAAATGCTGTGATGTGGATCGGTTAATCATCAGAACATGCTTAATATATATATATATATATATATATATATTTTTTTTTTTTTAATGACGGCATTGTCTGCAGGATTTATTTTGTTTTAATAAAAATTTGAATAGTTGATTTGGGGTAGTAGCAGCTGATGATACATTAAATTCAGTTGAGATGCAGATCGTTTTCCTTAATTTGTGCGCTATTTTGCTTATCTTTTGTTTATTCTGAGTTTTTGTTTGTTTAATTGCTTTAGAATTCTGATATTCTTGAGTTTGGATGGAAACCGATTTCTGTCCCATGAAAGAATCAGTCGTGGTCGCAACTGTTGATTTATTTAAGCCTTGACAAGCGCAGGCAGTTTTAGCTGCCTCGCCTGTTTGGCGGCTGGATAGTTGGGTCAATAACTGTTTGTGTATTCATTTTAAAATCTAATAATTCATATAATTTAGTAAGGGAGAATAATGCAATGTTCATGGCCTGCATCGTAATTTCAATGAAAGGGGGAACAATTATTTTAGGAGATGGGAGTAACGGGGTAAAAAAAAAGCTGGGACCGTTTTCCTCGGGTTGGGATGTGTAAATGATATGGATAGAGCGGAGGATTTGTGATTGAATTGATAAACATATTTTGTGATTGGGAAAGAGTCGAGGGGCTGTGGAGGGAAGATGGGATTTGGGGTGATGGACCCGGCTTGCTGGAAGTCAAACTCGTGGTGGACACCAATAACAAAACATGAAGTAAGTAATTGTAATGGTATCTGACAGGGAGAAGCCGGCGTCAACTAAGGAATCTGGCGGTGTAGAGAGATAGACAACAGGATTCTCCGCAAGTATACATGGCTCGGAAATCAAGACCGTCTGGTGCAGCAGTGTCAGCGTTCACTGCCAGAGGTCCAGGTTGGGATTCTGCCCCTTTACTGCAAAAGTCATGGATATCTTTGGTGAGTGAAGGAGAGCAAAGTCGTGGGGTTTTGTTTCCCACTACATGTCAAATGTAATGTGTGTGAAGTTAGTTTAGGTGTGTCTTACGCTTTAGCGAGCGGCTTGCATGTTTTATTCAGAACAGGCATTCCCGTGGTAAGAGTGTACAACACGGACATACAGGTTTTGATTAACAGCCAATATGGCAATTAGAGTTTCCGGTAGTTGTTTGGGAAGAAACAAACGGTCTCTAAACTACCCAAAAAAAAAAAAAAAAATGAGAAAAATGAAGGTTATTAACACTTACCCAAAGTATTGTTAAGCACATGCAGCTGTAGCCGCAAAAGCAGCTAAACAGCTCAACAGCACTTTTAAAACACTTGCTAAATGTGCACGCACACCAGTGCTTATGAAGGCGACTGGGTAATGGGCGGGGCCACCACTAAAAATGACATGCATTACTTACCGTAATAGCATTTCTGATGATTTTATCTGCTTGGATTCACATGCTGTGCATATGGTCCGACATCCAGTGTTAACCGCAGAGTATTGCATCTTGTTTTTCGGGGACCGAAAGGAGATGTCGGCATAGGCGTGCCTGCAACACTATCCCTATCGTGACGTGTGTAGTACCCAAAATTCTTCACGCGCCGAGGTCCCTCTGATTGTATTTTTTCTGCATGAGGGAGCCCAAGGCTATAGTGAGCGAGTACATGAAGAGAGAAAGTAGGAAGGTGTCTATGTTCCTTCCACCCCGAGCGGGGAGGTAGGGAGGGCGCATGTGAATCTAAGCAGATACAATCATCAGAAATGCTATTACGGCAAGTAATGCATGCCTTCTGATGCTTGTTAGTCTGCTTAGAATAACATGCTGTGCATAGACTAGCGAGCAGCACCCGGAGTTGGAGGTGGGCTGTGAGAAGGAACAGTAGAGAAAAGATGTTTTTGTACTGCTTGTCCCACATGAGAATCAGACCTAGAATGAGTGTCTAGGCAATAGTGTTTTGTAAAGGTATGTACAGAACTCCAGGTTGCCGCTTTGCAAATGGACTCAAAAGGAACATATGCAATGAATGCTATGTATGCCCCAGTGCCTCGAGTAGAGTGTGCTCTAGGCTTGACGGCAGTTCTCTCTTAGCAAGAGTGTAACATAGTGTGATGCATTTGACAATCCACCTTGAGATAGCCGATTTAGAGACAGGGTCCCCTTCTCTACCAGCTACCACTGAAACGAAGAATTTTTTATAGTCTTCCTTAGTGGTTTAGTTCTTTCCAGGTAAAAGATGACTGCCCTGCGCACGTCTAGTGTGTGAAGGCTTCTTTCGGCCATGTTAGTAGGGTTTTGGAAGAAAGTGGGTAGTTTGATTGATTAGTTCACATGGAACTTCGAGATGAATTTAGGTGCAAACCTGGGGTGTGTGCGCAGAACTACCTTATCTTTGTGGACTGTAACAAAAACAAAGGGGTCTAGAACAGAAAGAGCCTGTAGGTCGCTAACCCTTCTGATAGAAGTGATAGCCACTAAGAAGGCTGTCTTATAAGTCGGGTCTTTCAGACTTGCTTTATGCATAGGCTCAAAGGGAGCTCCCATGAGCCTGGTGAAAACCACATTCAGATTCCATCCAGGGGCTGGCTGAGAAATGGGAGGATAAATCCTCTTAACCCCTTCCATAAAGGCTTTAAACCACCAGTATTTTCCACCACGACATTTTTTGTTGTGATGTGGTGTAGGCTGACAGAGCAGCCAGATGAACCTTTAGGGAATTGAAGACTAACCCCGAGTCCAACAGGTGGGTTAGATACAGCATAATGTGTGAGGGTGAGCAATCGATGGGATTGACGCCCTTGGAATTGCACCAGATGACAAAACGTTTCCATTTGCTGGCATAGCAATAACGTGTATTAGGTTTTATCGCTTCCCCGAGTATGTCCATGCACCTCTGAGGGAGTTGCAGGTGCCCAAACTCTATGATCTCAGAGCTAGGCTGCTAAATTCAGAGTTTGTGGGCATGGGTGTAGGGTCTCCCCCCCTGTCCTGAGACAACATGTTGTACGGGCAGGGTAGCTTGACTGGCGGGGAGAGGGACATTTCCATCAGGTGAGCGAACCAGGGTTGGCGGGCCCACATGGGGGAGACCAGGAGCATGGTAACTGGTTCCTGGTGTATCTTGTGCACTATCTTGTTGGGAAGGGGAGTCGGGGGGGAAAGCGTAGACAAATCTCCCCGACCATGTTATCCTGAGACTGTTCCCCTTAGATCGGTTGTGGGGGTACCTGGAGGCCTAGTCTTGGCATTGGGCTTCTCCTGAGTAGCGAGCAGCTCGATCTCTGGGAACCCCCATTCTGCGAAGACGTTGGACACAATGTCTTCGTGCAGTCGCCATTCGTATTCTTCGGGCAGAGGGAAATCTCTGCTGAGTACGTCTGCGAGAATATCGACTTCCCCTGGAACACGTTGGGACAACAGAAACATCCTGTGTTTGAGAGCCCATATCCAAATGTTCTGGGACAGCTTGGATAGCCCCGGAGAGCGAGTGCCCCCCTGTTTGTTCAGGTAATACATAGCTGTAGTGCTGTCAGAATCAGCACGGTCTTCCCTTGCAGTTGCACCTGAAAGGCTTTCAAAGCTTTGAACACCACTAACAGCTCCAGTATGATTGGAAGCTACTTGAGGAGACCAAACACTGTGCGCTGTATGTTGAAGCAGATGAGCTCCCCACCCTGTGAGAGATGCGTCTGTCATGAGAGTGGCTTCCACTCCAGGGCTGGTGAAGGTGTTCCCCTTCAAGAGGTTTTCTCTGTACCACCAATGCAGAGACAGAACAAGGGCTGGCGAGACAACTACCAGATTTTCCCATTGTACGCTGGCCTGACACCACTGGATGTTGAGCTATTCTTGCATGGGACGCATGCACAGCCGCGTGTGGGGAACCAAGTATATGCATGACGCCATAATTCCTAGCAAGCGCATTGCTTTGCGTACCGTCACCTCCCGAATGGCTACATATTGAGGGATCTGTGAAAGCATGTTCTGAACCCTCTCGCTGGAGGGGAAGACGAAACGGTCTTCCGTCCGAATCAGAGCTCCCAGAAATTGTTTTACTTGGCTGGGGACTAAACTGGATTTCTGTTCATTGATCGAGAAACTCAGGCTGAAGAGGAGATCTACTGTTTTTTGGGTGTTCGAAAAACAAGTGTCGAACGAGTCCCCCGTGATGAGCCAGTCGTCGAGGTAAGGGTAAACTGGGACTGATAGTCTGCACAGGTGTGCTGCTGCCACTGCCAGGACTTTGCTAAACACCCCTGGCACCGAGGCGATGCCGAAGGGGAGTACCTTGAATTGGTCATGTTTGTCCTGGATCATGAACCTCGGATATTTTCTGTGCGCTGGCAACATTGAAATGTGAAAGTATGCATCTTTCATGTCCAATGTTGCCATGAAGTCCCCTGTTTCAGCAATGATATCACCTCCTGCAGTGTTACCATGCGGAACTTCTGGGGTTTTATAAACTTGTTCGCTGGGCGCAGGTCTACAACAGGGCGCATGGTGAGATCCTTTTTGGGTACAAGGAAGTACACTGAATAAATACCCTTGTTTACCTGAAGAATAGGGACGGCTTCTATGGCGTTCTTTCCCAGCAGTGCTTCCACCGCTTGGATCAGGAGTTCCAGATGGTCCGGTGAAAGGCGTGAGCGCGGCTGTCTGAACTGTGGAGGTCGGGAGAATTCCACGCAGTAACCGTGGGCGACCGTCTTTAAAACCCACTGGTCGGAAGTTATCCCCTCCCATGCCCTGAGGAATTATGTTAATCGCCCCCCCGACCGGGGTGACATGGGAGGGGACCTGGAGGTCATTTCTGGCCAGAGGCCATGGCTCCTCTGGGATTGGGGCCTCTGCCTCTACCTTTGCCTCGTTTCGGACCCCTTGAGGGGTACTAAGTGGGGCTTCCAAATGTTTGATTTGTGTTGAAGTTACCCGTGCTGTAGTTGTTTTGACTAGCACGGGCTTGCCCTCAAAAGGACCGCCCAGAGTTATTACCCCTGTGGGAGGAGGGTTTCTGTGTAATTTGATGCAGAAACCTTATAGTCTCATGCTCCTACTTGGCTGTCTCCAACGCCTCATCCACTGCTTTCCCAAAGAGGTTAGTCTCCTCAATGGGTCTCAGGTCTAAATCTTGATGTACGCAGCCAATCGTGTCTTTTCAGTAGAGGCCCTTGAGCAAGAGACCTGCCTGCAGTTTCCGCAGTGTCCAGGGTGTTCTTCACCACATTCTGGTTAACCAGTCTTCCCTCCGTTACAATGGCGAGAAGCTTTGATTTGGCGGGTTCGAGAACCTCTTGGAGGCCTTCCTGGAGCATATTCCATTGGGCATCAGCATAGCTTGCTAATAGAGTAGTATTATTAGCAACCCATATGGTGTATGCAGCTGCTGACGTGACACGTTTGCCCAGGGCATACAGCCGCTTAGACTCCTTGTCCGGTGGTGATTCTCCTGTGGCAAGGGTTACCCCTGCCCTCCTTCGAGTGGTAGTTACTACCAGTGAATCTGGGATGGCGTGCCCTTTGATGTATAGAGGGTCGGAAGAAGAAGGTCGAAATAATTTTTCAACTCTCGGGTTCACTGCCCGTGTTTGAGCAGGTGACACCAATGAGGGAGCTACCCGTCTCTTAACCGAGTTAAGAAGGGGGATGGATTGACTAGCCAGAGGTTTTTCTTTAATGATATCCTCCATGAAGGAAATCCTGCTCAGGTACCGCCTCTTGAGTGGCAATTTTGAAGTATTCAGCTGCTTTTTTTCAATATGGAGTTGAATGCCATTTGGTCATCTACAGGAGAGGCCTGGCGAGCCAGAGTGGACGGAGTAGAGTCTAGGCACAAAACATCAGTGTCCTGATTTTGCTGTGTCCATGGGTCTTGACATTCCTGCTGGGTTTCCTCCCAGTTGTCCGTAGTATCCTGTTGATCTTCCTCATAGTTTTGCAGAAAAGAAGCTTCTTCTTCTTCTTCATTATATATGTCTCCATATGTGTCCATCTGGACCACGTCTTCCTGTGGGAAACATGAGATACATCTTCCTGAATTTGGAGGTTAGGGTCTACCCGAGCCCTTTTCGGGGGCGGATGATCAGAAGAACTGATAATCTGCTCCAGCCGATCCATGCACCCTTCAAATTTTTCGGTAGTCCATTTAGAGGACCCAAACGCGCCTACGGGAGGAGAAACGACGTTCTCCGCACTGCGGCATCGAAAGCAACCTCTCAGGGTGTCAGAAAGAGGCTCTCGACTATCTTCGTAAGCCTCATCGGAATCGGGAACCCAATCAGCTGAAATCTTTTCCACGGATTGGCCCATAACCTTAGGCGGAACTGGAGTAAGGCCCACCGCCGCTGTAATTCTTCCGATGATACTTTCGATAGTCGCCGAATCGTCGTGAGACAAAAGCTTCGATGATTTATCGGCAGTTGTAATACCGTCCACGGCACTAGAGGGCCTAACGGTCGGTTTTCCGGGTAGAGGCCGAGCCGTAGTTTTCGGGCCTACTGAGGCCTTAGAAACCGTCGGACTCCCGCACTTTCAACGCGTGTAGGTTTCGGAGTAGCGCCCTTAGCTGATTTGGCTTGCCCAGTCGCAAAACGCTGCTGCGGATGCGGGGAAGGCTTTGGATCTTAACAATCCAAGGGAACCGGTGAAGTTTTCGGAGGCCCTGTTGGCGCTTTTGCTTTTTTCGATGAAGACGTTGAAACTGGCGTAGGGATTGTGTGCTTAGTGCAATGCGCTTGTACGCCCTTGTCGCCGGGTGTGGTCCCTGTAGCAAGACCAGAGTCGAGCCTTAAAGGGTCAGGGTGGGTGTAACATCCGAAACAGACGTTTGGTCGTCCGAAGTACCACCGTCACTTTCAGCTGGCGTGGCGATGGGGGAAGCGGGCTCCACGCGTGACATACTGCACGCGGCCCACCGCTTTACACGGCGCTCCTCAAGGGTCTTAGGCCGAAGGAGTTTGCAGGCCGCACACCGCTCCTCATCGTGCTCTAGGGGGAGGATTGGCGTTACCTGTCCTGTGTTAGTCCTTCCAAAGATATCTGACCCTACACTTAGGGCAGAATCTAAAAGGAGTCCTTTCCATAGCCAAAGGGAAGGATGACCAGACCAACAGGGAAAAGAGGGGCAAGGGGGAAAGACATACCAAACAATATGGCCACCCCGATCCCACTCTGCCTACTGTATAGGTCGGCCAGAGGGCCGGACCATGTGGAAAATCCGGCCGCCGGATCTTATGCGCCGAAATCCACACCCGTAGACGATTCCCCCATAGTTTTCGTCAAAGATGTTCTTGTTGGGCGAAGTGACTTAACGGGGAATAAACCGACAATTCGGTAAAGATAAACAATGTCTCTAGTAAGAGCCCCGCTATAGGGCGACCAGTTATCTGGGCAGAAAAAAACAATCTGAGGGACCTCGGCGCGTGAGGGATTTTGGGTACTAATCATGTCACGATATGGATAGTGTTACAGAGACGCCTATGCCGACGTCCCCTTTCAGTCCCCGAAAGACAAGATGCAATACTCCGCGGTTACCACTGGATGTCAGACCATAAGCACAGCATGTGATTCTAAGCAGATTAACAAGCATCAGAAATAGAAATACAAGAAAATACAATATGCACTGTTACTATTTAGCTGTATATAAGAGGTTCTAGCAGCAGAGTTCAACAATATAGTGAGAATGGGTCAAATGCAGCATACCAAGTGGATTCTTCAAACAGGTCAACCAAGAGGAGGTGTAGACAGACAGCTCAACAGCACTTGCTAAATGCATGCAGGCCGGTGCTTATGAAGGTGACTCTGGGTAATGGGCGGGGCCACCACTGCCAGTGTATATTATATAGCCCCAGAGTTCGAAGGATCCGGGCTACAGTCAGGGAAAGAAGTCTCTCGCCGTCCACATGCCGGCACTGGGTCCAAAGATGGCAAGACTTCTGATGCTTGCATCTGCTAAGATTCACGTGCTGTGAATAGGCCTACATCTAGTGAAACTGTGGAGTATTACATAGTAAAGGATTCTGTCTGGAAAAGTATAACAAGTGTTTAAATATATAAAATATATAAAATGTACACACTATTTAAATAGTGTGTAGTAAATATATTACATTACTCACCGTAATCGTATTTCTGATGCTTGTATCTGCTTAGATTCACATGCTGTGCATAGGCCGACGTCTAGTGAAACTGGAGTATTACAGTTGTTGTTTTCGAAATTCGAAAAGGGATGTCGACAGGGTGTGCCAGTAATACTATCCCTAGTGTGATGTCCACTGTACCCATAGTCCTTCGCGTGTCGAGGTTCTGCAGATTTGTTATTTTTCTGACATGAGGTATCATGAAGTGTAGCGCGAGTACAGTTGTATCCAGGTAGATACGTGTTAGACAAGCTCATAAGGATCCATTCGCCATCTCTCTGCATGTGAATGTAAGCAGATACAAGCATCAGAAATATGATTACGGTGAGTAATTTATCCCTTCTGAGGCTTGTGGAATCTGCTTAGATAACATGCTGTGCATAGATTAGCGAGCAGTGTTAGGAGAAGGTGGTGGGATATGAGAAGGTTCATGTCTTAGAACCGCTTGTCCCACCCGTGTATCTGTCTTGGAATGAGTGCCAATGCAGTAATGCTGAGTAAAGGTCTGTACTGAACTCCATGTAGATGCTTTGCAAATGCTGTCTAGAGGGACATTTGCAATAAAAGCCAGAGTGGCTCCTGTGCTCCTTGTGGAGTGAGCCTTTGGTGTAAAAGGCAGTGTCTTGTTTGATAAAGAATAGCACAGTTGGATACATCTGACTATCCATCTGGAGATGGCATTTCTGGAAATGCGGCCTCCTTCTCTGCCTGTTGTAGTGGAGACAAACAGTTGGTCTGTTTTCCTTAGCGGTCTTGTCTTTTCTAGGTGGTAGAGGACCGCCTTCCTCACATCTAGTGTGTGGCGATTTACCTCAGCAGAGCTGGTGGGGTTCTGAAAGAAAGGCGGTAGCTCAATAGACTGGTTTACGTGAAACTTGGAGATGAACTTAGGGGAGAACCTAGGATGAGTACGCAAAACCAGTTTGTCCTTATGTATGGTAAAGAAAGCATCCTGCACTGACAATGCTTGTATATCACTCATTCTTCTTATGGAAGTGATAGCCACCAAGAAGGCTGTTTTGTAAGTCAGGTGTCCAAGACTAGACTTGTGCATCAGCTTGAAAGGGGGCCCATGAGATTAGCGAGAACAACATTGAGATACCAGCCTGACGGCGGGTTAGAAATTGGAGGGTGAAGTCTCTTTACTCCCTTCATGAATGACTTAATAACGGGCACCTTCCACCATGAGATCTTTTTGTGGAAGGTGGTGTAAGCTGACAAGGCTGCCAGGTGGACCTTCAAAGAGTTGCTAACCCTGAATCTAGCAAGCAGAGCATATAAGTTATAATGTGGAATGGGGTACATTCTATGGGATTAATTTGTTTAGAATGTCACCAAATTACAAATCTTTTCTACTTGACAAAATAACAGTGCTGAGTGCTAGACTTTCTTGCTTCCTTCAGGATATCCATACACCTCTGTGGCAGGTTAAGATGTCTGAACACTAGGACTTCAGGAGCCATGCTGCCAAGTTCATTGAGTGAGGTTGAGGGTGCACTGTTATTCACCTGTGCTGAGTGAGCAGATTGGTCCGGCACGGGAGCTTGATGGCAATCGCACTTCGCCAATTTGCGCAGATGTGGATACCAAGGTTGTCTTGTCCACATAGGAGCAACTAGGATAAGTGTCACCTGTTCATTGTGGATCTTGTTCCCCACCTTCCTCATGAGAGGGGTTGGGGGAAAAGTATAAGCACATTTCCCTGACCACTTCATCCATAGGGTGTTCCCCCTGGAGCCTGGCTGGGGGAACCTGGATGCAAAATCTGGGCACTGACTGTTTTCGTCTGTAGCAAACAAGTCTATTGTGGGCTAACCCCAAAGTGAGAAGAGGTGATCTACAACCTCTGCGTATAGTCTCCACTTGTGTTCCTCTGGTAGGGGATCTCTGCTCAATGAGTCTGCTAGAGAGTTGGGTTCCCATGGAACGTACCGTGACGATGGGCCCTCAAACGGAAAATGTTCCCATTTCCAAATTTGTTGCGCAAACTTGGACAGATTTGGAGAACGTGTGCCCCCTTGTTTGTTGATGTAAAACATCGCCGTAGTGCTGTCGGTTAGGACTTGCACTGATTGGTTCGCTAGTTGAAACGAAAACGCCTGAAGGGCCTTGAACACCACCAATAGTTCCAGCAGATTGATGTGGTTTTGTGCCGTTGCATGAGACCATAGACCCGAAGCTGTGTGATGAAGGTAATGAGCCCTCCACCCTGCGAGTGAGACGTCTGTTGTGACAATAGCTTGCACTTCTGGATCGTGGAAGGGTTTCCCCTTCAACAGATTTTCTCTTGTCCACCACAGAAGATTTTGTACTAGAGTTGGTGAAACGACCACTAGATCGTCCCACTGACCACTTGCCTGAGACCACTATTTCGCCAACCACTCCTGCATGGGTCGCATGCGCAGTCGCGCGTGAGATACCAAATAAAAGCAAGATGCCATCATGCCTAGCAAACGCATTGCTTTGCATACGCTTATCTGTCGGCCGGCTTGATAATGCGGTATTTGCAGCAACATGTTTTGGACTCTTTCGTCGGACAGAAAGACAACCCCCAACCCCCTCTTGAGCGTTTATTACATCTCCTAGGAACGACTTGGTTGTTCTTGGCACTAGGCCTGATTATTTTCTCATTGATGGAGAAGCCCAATTGAAAGAGAAGGGTGATGGTTCTTTGAAGGTTTTGTCTGCAAATTAGGGGAGACTCCCCTGTAATCATCCAGTCGTCCAGGTAAGGGTACACTGGGATTGCTTCCCTGCGCAAGTGTGCTGCCACCACCGCTAGTACCTTTGTGAATACCCTTGGAGCAGAAGCTATACCGAAGCGCAGCACTTTGAATTGGTAGTGCTGGTTCGCTATCTTGAAAAGCAAGAATCTTCTGTGCACTGGGAACATTGAAACATGAAAATGGGCCTCTTTCATATCTTGTGTTGCCATGTAGTCCCCCATATTTAGCAGGGGGATTACCTCTTGTAGCGTAGTCATGCAGAACTTTTGTGGCTTGACATACTTGCTTGCAGGGCACAAATCTAATACTGGGCGCATTGTTAGATCTTTCTTTAGCACAAGGAAGTAGGTTGAATAAATACCCTTGTTTACACCTGGTTGCCCGAGACTACTTCTATGGCGTCCTTTTGGAGCAGCCTGTCGCTTTCCTCGAGGAGGATGCGTTGGTCTTCTTTGGAGTGGGTTTTCTGATGTGGGGGATGGTTCTGGGTTTGTTCGAGGAGCGCTATACAATATCCAGCCGCTTCGGTGGACAGCACCCATCTGTCTGAGGCGATTCCCTCCCATACGTGGGTGAAGTTGGAAATGCGCCCTCCCACTTGAGAGGTATGGGAGGCCACCTGGAGCAGTCAGTCACTGTTTCTGAGGTGGGGTACCACCTCTGCAGGAGGAGCCCCTTCCCGACCGCAGAATCTGCGCGGTCTTCTCTGCTAATTTTGAAAGGCCTGGCCTTGGTTGTTCCCCCAGGAAGTACTCTGGTTTTGATTATAGTTGGAACCCCTCTGGGAATTTTGTCCGCGTGAGCAACGAAAATTGCCCTTCCCCCTTTGGCCAGTAGATTTATTGGTCAGTTGGCCCAATGACGAGTGTATCGTATTCTTCCTTGGCTGTCTTTAGGGCGTCCTCGACATCCTTGCCAAAGAGCACAACGGGCATGTTGATGAGGGTGGCTTGCGTCTCTGGTTTAAAACCAGATTGACGTAACCAAGCACAACGCTTGATAAGGGTTTCCTCAGGTATTATACTGCCAGCGTTGACTGCGGCGTCAAGATTGCTCTTCAACAAGCAGCTTGAAACTGCCCTGCCTTCTGCAGCCACCAGTGCCAGTTGAGACTTGAGGGGTTCTGGACCAGATGACAGTAAGGCTGAGACCTCATCCCATTTATGGCAGTTGTAACAAGCTAACATCCTGGAGTTATTAGCTGTTCTGGTCTGGAATGCTGCAGAAGAGGCCACCTTCCTGCCCATTGTGTACAGCCTCTTACTTTCCTTGTCTGGCAGAGCCTCAGAGGAAGCTAGGGGTGTACCATCCCTCTTCCTTGTTGTAGTAACTAGTGAGTCAGGCTTCAATTGGCCCCTGATGTATAACGGGTCAGAAGGGGCAGGTCTAAAGAGCTTCTCTATGCAGGAGTTAACTGCCCGCGTGAGATTGGGAGTTTCCAGCGAGGGCTGTATTTTTCACTGAACAGACTTGAGGAGGGTGATTCACTGAGTAACAGCCTTCTTATCTCCTAAGATGTCATCAACAAAATCTTTATCTTGTTGGTCCTCCTGTGTAGCCATTTTACAATGCTTCGCCGCCTCGGCGAGCACTTCATTTAGCAGAGGTTAATTGTCTATGTGTGAGTCTATAACAGGGGGAGGGGGAGTCCTGATTAACGGGTGAGTCCATGATATTCATATCTGTATCAGGGTCACCCTCATCATCCTCGTAATAAGGGTCTGCTGCCTCTTGGATAGAGCGGTCCTCATGATCAGAGTCTGGGTCATACAAGTCAATGACTGGGCGAGACCTTTTAGCAGGGGGTTGAGCAGGAATTTGGGAGCAAGAGGGCACTGTTTGGGGTGTAGGAGGGAGTTTGCGAAGTAGTCGGGGTCTTTTTCATAAAAGTTTGCCATGAAGGACATTCTCCTCATGACCCCGTCAATATCTTCAGCTGACCATTGGGCAGAGCTAGGAATGACCAACTGTTGAGAAGGGAGCCCCAAATCCTCAGGTCGGACTGAGTATAGTAGAAGGCAGAGCCTTCTTCAGGGTGAAAGACAGTGAATCCTATAATCTAGGTTCCTTACTCTTAAGAGGGGACCTATCCTCCCGTGACTTATCCCTATATGGGGTCTTAGAAGAACTTCTTCTTGGACTCCCTATGTTTAACCAGGCCCTCTGGGACATGCTTTTTGACTAAATGGGCTAGTCCTGCCTGTATAGGGTCTTTTACCTGCTTCGACGTAGAACATCGAATTTGGGGTGCGGGCTGAACCGGAGTGTCGTCAGCAGATGATCGACTCTCGGGAATAGTTTGGCGCACAACGTCTGTTCTGTCCATCGACAGCTGGGGGCCTGTCATGTGGCATCTCGATTTGGAGTGCCAAGAGGACAGCGAATCAACGGACCTCTCCCTATACGTTGTGCACTGGCCTTTGTTTGACCTGAGTGTCGTGTCAGGGCCATGGGTCGTGTACTTGGTGTGGGAGGAAATGGGTGCGCTTTCATCGCGGGGTGTCGTCCCCGTAACGAGGCCACCGGCCTGTCTGTTGGGGTCGGGGGCAAGCGCTTGGGAAACCGGGGTAACCCAGTCGCCTTTGGATACCCCCAGCGTTGCTGCAGTCACTGAAGGCCCCCTCCACGTCCATGGTGGCCTCGACCTGCATGGCATGGTGGGCCCAGCGTTTAGTTAAGCAGTCCTTTATTGTCTTGGGTTTGAAGAGCCTACACGCTCGACAGGTACCCTCGACATGGTCCGGAGGGAGAAAAAAGGTTGCACACAAGGCGTTTGTCAACCCACGGGAACTTCTTGGTACACTTAGGACAAAGTTTAAATGGGGTCTTATCCATAACGGAATGACAAGGCAGCTAGGCGAGTGTGGTGTAACGAAAAGGGGCAAATACATTCTAAAATGTACCCCCCGCCCCGACCCCCCTCGCTCCCTACTGTGAGGGCTGAGGCCTGTATCGGCCTTCCAGACCGGAAAGATCTGTCGCCGGGAGTCTTCGACGGTCGTCACCTCCTCACCGCTGTCGGAAGATCACAATAATCGGTGAGATTATGAATAGAGGATAGAAAGAAAAACTATCGGTAATTGAAATAAGTAAATGGCAGTAAGCCGAAAGATTAACTCCGCGAAGAGAGTCTATCTAGTATGGCGGAAAAAAACAATCTGAGGGACCTCGCGTGAAGGACCATGGGTACAGTGGACGTCACACTAGGGATAGTATTACTGGCACACCCTGTCACCGTCCCTATTCGAATTTCAAAAACAACAACTGTAATACTCCACAGCTTCCACTAGATGTCGGCCTATGCACAGCATGTGATCTAAGCAGTTTCCACAAGCCAAGAAATAAATTATTATATATATATATATATATACATATATATATATATATATATACACATACATATATGATACATTACTCGCCATAATCATATTTCTGATACTGGTATCGGCTTGGATTCACATGCTGTGCATAGGCCGACATCTAGTGGAAGCTTCAGAGCATTACAGTTGCTTTATTTTGCCGATAGCTCCTTTTAAAATTATATAGGTTTCAGTTAACTTGAATTAGCTGTGTGTGATCCTAAAATAAGTTAAAGAGTTATTGCTTACCTCAATCTGTGTTACACTGATCTGAAAAGCAATTGTAATTGTATATTACACCAAAAAGGTTTTACTCACCTAAAATAACTTATTCAGAATAATGGGTACAGGTTTTTACTGTTCCTTGAATTAGTGTTCCATTATTCAGAAAAGTCTATTTGCAAGTTGGTTTACTATGCAATTTCTTTGTTGAGCGTGACTGCATAACTGACAGGGACTACTACCCTTGCATTACAGAAAGCAATCTAAAAGTAACGTATGGTTTTACTCCCCAAGGATAGGTGTGACCTATACTGAATGTGTATGAAGAGGTTTCCCTTCCCTAGAACTACGATTAGGTATTCTGAAGAAGGCGTTATGCTTCGGTTTGCGTAACTTCAAGAATTGTGGTGTGTTTTAAGTGTTTATGACTATGACCAGTACTTACCCCCAAGACTTAACTTGGCCTATATATATTTATAATAAACCTTTATTTTTTTTTAATGCTTCTGGTTGCAAGTGTTACTATTGAATTCCTGGTGTACTACAGGTTCAGTGTACTTTCCTACAGCCCTCTCTCCCTCCTAAGACAAGCCTTGCTGCTCTGTCTACGCTACCATATTATCAGGTGGTACAGCCTTGTACTAAGAGTGGAGTCTTGCACCGTCAAAGTTAAAGGGATAGTCCAGTAAAAAATGTTATTTTAAAAATAGATAGGCAACATTAAAAAAATAATACCAGCACTTTTTTTAAAACTTCCTATGTACAGGAGACCCAAAGTGAAAGCTAAGGCAGGCAGAAACACAAACACGGTTGTGTTTGAAAACACTGCGGTTTTTCTTTCCGAGAAACTTGGAAAGAAAAACCGCAGCGTTTTCAAACACAACGTTGTATTTATGTTTGCGGTCGCTTCAAAAGCTTTTTTATAAAGCTGCGGTTTTATTTCTAAGTTTTCCGGGCTCCTCCAACCTGGAAAACTTAGAAATAAAACCGCAGCTAGTGCTTATTTTTTTTAAAAAATAAATAGCACTTACCGAGATTCAGCTGCAGCTTTCCTGCTCTGGTCTCCGGTCCCCATCCTCCGCATACAGCACCAATGAAGGAAAAGCCACCCAGCGATAGCTTTTGTTTACTACAGCTGGCTGGCTTTTCCTTCATTAGTGCCGCAAAAGCAAAAGCCAGCACAGGCGGGCATCCATTTCACAAAATGAAAGCTTGAATAGCTCAAAATTTTACATAGGATGTTTTAAAAAAAAAAAAAAAGTGCTAGTATTTTTTAATGTTGCCCATCTATTTTTAAAATACATTTTTTTACTGGACTATCCCTTTAAATGGTTTTTACTAAGCCCTTAGGACAGTTTTTCTGAAGTCCAACTAACCGAAAGTTCTATGAAGCCAAGGCTGTCCCAAGTATCTGCTATGGTTTGGAGATACATTACCAACTAGGGGAGTACAACATTGGTTTTCGAGGGCCGGATACGGAGAGCCGTTTTAGGCCTCTCAAAATCGGTGCCAATGACAGTAATTAATCATCAACTAGGTATTGTATCCATTAATGTTAAGCTGCTTTGGAAGAGTTTTGTTGTGCAACACATTATGCAATCCCCAACCCCCCAATAATCGATTTATGTAGCTTTAGACGTTAAGCAGCCTAAAGTGTCAAATTTATTTTTTTATTTGTAAGACACAAATAGAAGACAAGCTACTGAGCACTTTAGAGGAAGCATGTACAAACCTATCAAGGTATAAAGGCAGTCTGCAGGATCATGACTGGTCATATACTTGTGATAAGTGAAGTACTTATAAGAGGTACAGACATTTGGGAACATGTAATCATAAAAGAGGGCACATAGCGAAATTTTTAGTAAAATACCCCCCATGGCATTTTGCAAGAGCAATTTAGTGTTTTCACTTACATCTTTTACCGACTAGTGAAAATTGTTTCCCATGGTAAAATAAGGGGCTTAGAGTGCAGGTTCTGCCAAAAAGATGTGGAATCTATAAAGCACTTGTTGCTGGCTTGTCCTATTTTACATAATCTTCATTTGCATTGTTTTAAGCATTTGTTTTGCGAGTTACGGGTGCTTCCTTTGCATTCCTTATTGACATGATTACTGACTTTACTGTTGGATCGCTGGAGAATGTCTGCCCTCTCCAGTGGTTCTGCTTCTATCTCGGGGGTATGGCTCTCTTCCTCTGGATCTTGTTCAGACTCCCTTCTGTGTGCCATCTATTATGCAACACCAGATGTGATGTAGTTTCAGCACCAGGGGGTAGGCCGTTCTGCCCCGGGTTCTTTTTAGGCTTATCACAAGGTCAGAGGAAAGGACTCCCTTTACCTTGGTCTTTCACAGGCTTCTCTGCTGACCGTGTAGAAGACCTGGTTCACTATCTTGCTAGGTACTGCTATTGTCCCTAGAATACCTTTTCTGCACTTGGGGGCAGGCTCGGATTGCCTATAGGGCAATAGGCCCATGGCCGAACCAAAAACGCAAAATGCTCATGTGGGCCAGTTTTGGGTCAAGGTGGGTCATTTCTTTGGCCAATGTAGGCCAGTTTGATGAGTAACTTCACTATCTGGCTAGTAGTTTTGACCAGTGTTGCTGAGTAAATCTTCTTTAAAATGCACAATTTACATCACATTTTATCTAAAAACTCCCCCTTGGGTAATATTCAAACAGTGCCACAAAAGGAATGAATAGGCATTTGCAACAGTGGACCACTTTTTCACTAGTGCCTGAGACAATTTTATGGCCCAGTCCGACCCTGCTTGGGGGTCCCAGACCCTAACTTCAGGTGCAATTACTTGTTCAAAGTCTCTTTACCAGGCTCTCTTCTCATCCCGGTTCTCTAGGGTTGAGAAGAGACCCCTTCTTTATATGGCCCCAAGCCCTTCTACCGTCTTCACCACCTAGCCCCGGCAAGCCCCTACACCTATATGAAGCTTCCGTTCTGACTCTGGTGAATCCCAATACTCAATCTCTTCCATCCCATGCTCTCCGCATGGTACGCTCCAGCGTCTCCATAGCTGCTGCTCCCCCGCTGGCCTGCCTTTCCGGTGTGGACCGCTTGGTCCCTTATCTTCCTTCGGAATCGGATGACTGCTTCCAGTCGGGACAAGGGCCCTTTCTCTCCCTGCTCTTTTCGGAGGCTTCACCTTCTCGCCACACATCTCTGTTTCCCTTTGGCGCATTGCTGACCTGCTTACAGCTCCTCCATTGTCAGTCCTTCTTAACATTTTATGCTCCATTTACTCCCAGAATTGTCCATATTGACTTGAATGCGGTTTTTGGTTCAGTTGAGCGTTCTTCATTACTCCACGCCTCTTCTTAGTCTTGGTACTGATGATATCATTCGCAAATGGGTTACTTGGCTTCTTATTCATCCGTCTTCCTACATGACTCACATAGGTAGTTGTTGGGTATTTCATATTTATGATAAATCTTCCTGACCTCTGCCAACTCCAGAACATTTTGCTTGCACTTGGTAATTATTTTACCTTGTCCCTAGGTGAAGGGGAATCTTTTTCTCCTCTCACATAGTCTTGTGTTTATGGGTGACCTGTCTATGTCTCTCCATAGTGTATGGTTGAATTTTTAGTTTCCTACAACTTTTGGGCTTTGGCCGGGTTGCCTCGTTGGGCTCCCCTGTTAATCTCTCTTTCATGTACTTGGGTGAACTATTGTTCCCAAGTAAAGTATTTTTTGAAAAGGTAGCAGGCGCCCCTCAGTTCACTTCTAGACAGGGGCGCCTGTTACCTTTTAAAAAAATATTTGCAAGGAACTTGGGGTTTGTTTGTTTCTTTTATTTCTATAGGGTACCTGACTCTGAGGCATCTGGGCACATTTGGTCACAAGTAGATTGTTACAGAAGTAGGCATTGTGGTCAAATTACAGTTGGGTCTGTTAGGCAAAGTACCCTCTGGGAACACTTCAAACAATTATGACATCGGGTATAGGCAACCGAAACTTTGGTATAAGCTTGTACTACACAGTTTTGGTAGCGTGTTGAGCAGCCAGGCTTATCCCAAGAGGGGAAATGTGAGCTGTAGTGGAGTTACAAAGATTCACAGTTACAGGTATTCAAATAAACTCTTACACTCAAGGTTTCTTGCATAATTTATCAGTCAGTTATAAAACATTCATTAGAAGGAGGCAATCATATAGTAACACACAAATATACTTCAATACTGTACGCTCTAAGTTTCTGAATCAGACAAGACCCTTTTGGGATGGGCCAGAGAAATAACCGACACCCACAGGTGACTTAGTATCAAGGGTGCTGGGGATATTAATATCTTACTGTTGGCATTCAGATTACTTTTCAAGAGGAGTAAAAGGCAAAGGTTATTAGAACATGACAGACTACAATTATTCTTAGACAGTGCAAATACTTTGGGTTCTCGAGAAGAGTTAATTCAATTCAATAGGCTAGGCCAAAGTCAATGGGCAAAAGTCTTGGATAGGATAAAGCGGTTCTGGTAAGTAAACGAAAAAAAGTTTCTTCACAAGTTCTTAGAAGTACTTTGTAAAAAGAAGAATCATATGTTGGGTCACAAGCTGATTAGGCCTGCGAGTTGCAAATTTTTCAATCACTTTCACTGTGAGAGATATGTTCTCTCAGTCTTGTTTTACAGTACCTTACAATGGAGCAAAAGATGCAGCTGACGACTTCTGTTCCTGACAGTTCCTACAGATCTCGCTGTTCCTGGAACTCAGTCGTGGGGGCAAAAGGGAGGACATCAGGGGACTCCTGCACTGCCTGGGACGGTCAAAAGCTTGCAACTGGCAAACTTCAATTTCAGTGGCCCTTTCGCTTTTCAGCTACCGCACTGGTAACAATGCTGGTCCTGGCTGTCAAGGTGAACTGTCCTTGCTTCTGACGTCCCACACTCAACTGAGCAGGGTCAGGCTCGGTCAGTCCGACGTCGTGGGAGTCCGAAGGATCTTCCCAAACATTTTCGGCCAGCTTACAAGCAACGCACACAATCTGGTGTCCCTCTCCCTGGCGCTACAGTTTCCTGCAGCACTCTAAGGAAATACAACCAGCCTCGAGATGGGTGTCCAGGTGGCTTACTTGGGAGTTGATTGGTCCTACTAACTCAAAAGGGAGAAGTCGTCCTTTGCAGGGCTTCTCTGTCGATGCAAACTTAGCGATTCGGACCTGCAGCAGGGCTTCACCGGGCAAACCAACGGTCCAGGAGTTGCTGGAGCTGCCTTCTTCAAGCTCTTCTTTGGTTCCTTCGTCCAGTGGTCGACTGCCTTCCAAGCCAAAAGACTCGCCTTTTATACAGTTCTCGCCCATTCATTCCAGCCTAGCTTCCACTCACCCAGCAGGTGACAGTCAGTAAGCCAATCATCACAGAGTGCATTTGGGTCTCCTAGGAGACTAAGCACAGAGAGTTTCAGGCCCCTCCCTCACTTCCTGCCTACCCCAGACACTCTGGAGCCAGAGGCGGTCTTCACTCCTGAAGCCTGCCAAAGGCGAATGAACAAAGAGACCAAACCTGCTTTGGTGCTCAGAGAAAAAATCTAGAAGGACCTTTCGACAAAGACATGGCGAAAAAAGAAGACCGGGAACCATTTTACAAAGGAGGCTCAGGCGCCATCTTGAAAAACATGGCTCCTGCAATTTAACGTTAATGGAGCTGCGAACAGTTCGCGGTCGGGGTAAATCATGGTAGTTCATTGTAAAAAGACTGCCGCCAGCCATTCTGAGAGGAAAGGATAACATTTGACTGTTACATAAGTAACTAGACATAGGGGATACTATGTAACCCCTGCAGCACTCTATTGTAAGATAGGGTGTGCTGGGTCTAGAAATGTACAGGGCTAAGTGAAGTCAATTTCACTCCACTGTTCTGGGAAACAGTAGTGGATCCCAGAGAAGGTATTTAAACCTTGGGAAATCTGAAATACTTCCCTTTGTCACTGCCCTGAAGGTGCTTTGTGACAATTGTAAAAGATGATGCCTATAGAGTTGGATAGACTCCATAAGCAAAAAGAAACCCAGTGTATAACATCACATGAAATACATGAGAGAGTGGGAAAAAGGGTCTCACTCTCTCCAGGTTAAAAAATTCAAGTCCTCAAAATCCAGCAAAGTTGCTGGGGGTCTCTAAGGTAGAGGGAATTAGCACATTTTTGAGAATTCTCCCTAACAGTGGCACAGGTAAATTGTTACAGACATAGGCATTGTAGTCAAATTGCAGTTACCTATGTAAAGTTCCAGGAGGTGAGAATACAGAAGAAGACGACAAAGGACTACTGTTAGGGTCGATATGGGCATGTGGTAGGAGACGTTTACACTTGTTAATGAAATTAAGGTCAGAACTCCTGATCTCTGTAAATTCTTACTAAGTAACCAAGAAATTACATATCTCCGGAAGTTGGAGAACAGTTGGGTGGTCTTGAGGGGGGGGTATTCCACAATTGGGCCGCCATGACCGGGAAGCTACTCCCTCCTGATCTTTTCAATGTATATCTCAGGACCACCAGGCATGACGCGTTAGTCGATCTGGCGGCCTGTGTGGATGATCCGATAGTGAATTTTTCAGCAAAGTAAGGTGGAGCTGTATGGTTCAGTGATTTAAAAAGGTAAGACACAGTGTTTTCAACTCAATCTTTTCCTTTATAGAGAGCCATTTGTAATGTATTCTTGTTGCTGAGATGTGCTCTCTTCCTGGTATATTTAATGAAGCTCTAAGTGCATTATTCTGCATTATTTGTAATTTGTGGAGCACAAATTTGCTAGAGCCCAGATAAAGACTGTTACAATGGTCCAGTTTGGAAGTATGCATTTTCTAGCTAAAATGAGGAAACTTTCTGTTGAGAGCAGTGGTCTACAGGCCCTTATTAGTTTGCCTGTATAGGAAGTAGCTGAAGCAGTCATGTTAACTTGTTTAAGTTAGATGTAGCGTCTAGATAGCAATCTAGTGTTTTAACATCTTTGGCCACTAGGACGTTATTCCTTTCTATATTGAAAGAGGCATAGTTCAGGGTCATCTTGTTTATGTTGGCTGGAGAATCCACCAACAGGAGTTCCGTTTTGTCGTCATTCAGGCAGAGGCCATGAGTGGCCATCCATGCCTGAATGATTTGGTAGATTTTGTTCACAAGCCGTACATCCATGTCGCAGATCCCTGGTAAAGGAAGGAGGCTCTGGGTTTCGTCTGCATAATTCGTGTAGGTGACACCCAGACGGTCCAGTTCATCAAAAAGTGGCTTTGTAAAAATATTATACAGAGTAGGGGGGGGGACACACAAACCCTGGGGCACTCCGCAAGTGATAGATATGGGGTCAGCTGATGCAGACAGCGAGAAGAGTAGCATGGTCCTATTGTGTAGGAATGATTGAATCCAAGCGATTGCTTTCTGGGAGAAATGGGCTGCTGTGGCGAGGTAATCAAAGTACACTGTGGTCGACCAGATCAAAAGTGCTGATAAGTCCAAGAGGAGCAGAATTGCAAGCCTTCCTTTGTCTTTCAGTTCGTCAATCTGGCTTTTATGGTCGATATGGGCCATTTCAATCCCATGTTGGGGTCTAAAGCCAGACTGCCGAGTCCCCAAAAGCTGATTGGCTTCCAAGTCTTCTTGGATTTGCAAGTTTGCGACCCTGTCCAAAATCTTTAGCAGATATGGGACTGTTGTAATTGGTAGGTATAGTTGGATCTAAGGATTGTTTTTTTAAATAGTGGGAGTACCCAGGATTCCTTCAAGTTACTGGGTACAATAACCGTTGAAAATGAGACATTAATTTGGTTATGAAAGGGGCCAGGTCTCTGGCAGCATCTTTGATAATCTGTGCCGGAGGCAATGATTTTTTGTACCTATGGTACAGATACTTTTGAAAATGTTAAGCCTTGGGGTTGTTGAATGAGAGGCTCTTGAGATGGCCGAGTAGAAACTAGGTTAGTTAGGTTACGCTGTTTGTCTGCTATTTTAGATTGCAAGGTAGCAATTGTATTGGTGGGAGCATTCTGAATGTTCGTACACCTGATTAACAATGGTTGGAGTTAAGGTGTCGGGACTCCCTCGCTCCTGCGCACCTGCTTGTTGCTTTTAACTAGATCTACCTTCAGCCTTAATCCTGGTTTGTCTAGGGACCAACTCCAAGGTTCCTGTTTGGTTAGATGCGTTGTGGGGATGACAAATCCATGGAGCGGTTTGGCACTGGTTGGATAGGTTAGTCCATAGTGTCACAGTTTGAGCGAGTTGGTAAAATCAAAGATCACGTCTTATTCTTTTGTCATTACAAGGGTTATTTATTTCTTGGTTGGTTGGCACCAAAAAGAACATCATTGTATTAATGAATGACAATTTTTTGACATGGTGAAAAAACAACACAGCCGACCCGCGTTTCAACCTTAGTTTTTTTCAAGGCTGTGATGTCGAGTTGGTTCAGTGAGATGGTGATACACGTTGTGAAGTGACATATTTGGTGGATATACGAATCATAAACAGTTGTGTTTAATCCAATATGCATACATGAAAGTATTAGGACATAAAATTGGTGGAACACATTTTGACACCTTAACTCCAACCATTGTTAAACTGTAACATAGGGACCCACACCCCGCAGCACCAGAGCCAACATGGCTGACTACTTGGAATCAAGGAAAACTGACACCAAGAATCTCTTCGCTGCAAAAGGATCCACAGTACATGCTTTCCCACCCACCCCAAGGGCGCCGGATAACCTAAGGCAACAATTTTTCAAACTAGAAAGACTTTGTACCAAGGAAATCAACAAATTCTGGGAGAGATTTACCCTCCAAACTTACCTGGAACAGGAAAAAATCCCAAGGGGTTTAAGAATTATCATTTTTCCGGATTTTACTGACCCTGAGGACGCTGACCTGGCGGCCAAATGGGATGAAAACCTGATCATAGGTTCCAAAATAATGATGGACCAACTCCTAGAACATGCTGACAGGGCACATAGAAGACTTGTGCTACAGATAGATCAACAAAAAGATGACATTGAAGCCAGCAACTCTCCCACGGCAACTAAAGACAAGAACTACAAAATCATGTACGAAATATTGCCAAATCACCAAGATGAAGTTTGTTGTACACCTGAGTTTGTCTTTTTGGCATGAGTCAGTAGGGGGTTAAGCGTCTCCATTTCTCTCAAGATGATGAAGAGCCCTTTGGTACTGGACCCACCTGGGTTAATTCTGTTATAGGTATCTCGTTTAGTACAGAATCTCTTCTTTGTATTTAGCGGAGAGGTTGGCCAGGTTAGTTTTGTTCTCTGAAGGGGGGGTATGTTTCCATAATGTTTCAAGTTTTCTTTTTTCAGAGCGTAGAGTTTTTAACTCGGGGTGGGGGCCGGGGGTCTCCAGGGGGTAAACCAGGAATTCAAATGGGTTTTTGAATTGCCTTTATGCATTTTGAGAGGTGCAACTATGTCTAAGGCTTTAGACATAGTAGAATTGTAGGTGTCTACTAATAAGTTGGGATCAGTAGTATTTAGAAGAGAGTTTAAGGTCCGGAATACCAAAGGCATAATTGCCTCAGCAGTGATATTTCGTTTATTTCTTGTTGGGCTTGTTGGGCATGGCGGTGCTATAGGGCTAGTTTTGTTCAGTAGTTTATTAATGCTGAACTTAAATGAGATCAGGTGGTGATCGGTCCATAGTTGTGGTAGGCTATCGTTCACTGTGATGTTACAGTTTAGGTCTGCTACCCAGTCAAGAGTCCTCCCTTTCTCATTTTTTGCAGGAATCCACGCTCGGTCAGGGTGTTGGCTAATGAGGTTGCTTGTGGGTCGTTAGGGTCATTAAAGCCTACGTTGAAATCCCCTAGTATTAGAATTTGAGAGGATGTTTTATGTTGTCAGATGGTAAGGTCATCATGTCTTCCTCGAATGGGCCTATGGGCCCTGGGGTCGATAGATTAAGTGCATTGTGGTGGTACTTTTATGCAACGTCTGCAGTTTGGCTGAGAGCAATTCGCATGAGGAGAATGAAGGTGTAGTAGCTATTCTCATGTCTAAGATATTTTTAAAGATAATGGCATTACCCCCTCCTGTGGAGACCGGTCTGTCCACTCTAATGATAGAGTAGTTGTCTGGTACAGCTAGTAGGAGTGAAGGGCCCCCTGCAGCATGCAGCCAGGATTCCGTTACTGCTAGGAAGTCCAGATTTGTGGCTAGGATGATGTCTGCTATGACGGTAGCGTGAGCTATCTGAGACCTAGCATTTACTAGAGCTCCCTTGATGGTAGGTTGGATTCGTTAGAGGTGGTGCTACTAAATTTAGGCCGTTTCCGATTCTCATTTTGACGATTTAAAGTGTTGTTTACGGCCAAGATCCCCCTCAGGGGTGGGGGGGGGGGGTTCTTAGTAGTTGGAATAAGTTTGTTATAGTTGTTTTTGAGTAGTGACTGGTTAAGTATTGGTAGTCTAGAGCAGAGTCTATAGTTTCTGTCGTTGGTGTGGCACGGGCGGTTAGTAAGTGTATCCAAGGTAGGAGCTACGGTACACTTATTAGTAGGTAGGTTTAACACAATGGTGTTGGATGATGTAGTCTTATTAAGGCCTAATGTATTAAGACATGACTTAGCTAAGAATGCGGTGGGCCTGATTGAGGCATTAAGTATGTCGAAATTAAGTGAGGGTAGGAAGGGGGTGGCTTTAATCCTAGGGGTAAGGACTTTAGTAGTGATCATATTTAAACCAAAGTGGTGCTCATTCATAGGGTATAGTGGTAGAGGATGACAGTCGGCAGCCCCAGTGAGACCTAACACTAATAGCAATGTTGGAAATAAGGTGTACATGGTGTGCCCTTTAAGGCGTCTTGGTAGCTAACTTAGCTGAAGTAAATGCAGATATCACGCAATAAGGACGTGTTGGTGGTAATGGCTATCATTATAACATTGGAAAGCATCAAAGAACAAGGAATCAGTGAAGCACTGTGGCCAGTAATACAACTATTCACATGTAGTTCAGTTAGGCATTGAGGAGTGGTACGTTACTGGGTTGGTCACCCTAAGTTACCTGGGGGAACCCAGACGTGGACTCCCTGCGCTTAGAGGCACAAATCCACCTCACTGATGAGACACAACAAGGCTAAAACATGTGTATGGGGTTGCTGTAGGTACACTCTTGTTCAGAAGGGAATTGCCATAGTATTTTGTTGCTGGACTGCCCATGTGGGCGGGACAAAGACTGATACGCAAATGGATATTTCCCATCTGTGAAAGGTACAGTGAGCAAAAAACGGTGGCTGCGGACTCCCAAAGTGGAAAAAAAAATAACACAGAACGGGTTATGATGCCATGTTCTTTCTAGAGAGGGGCGCCAGCTACCTTTAAAAAAAATATTTGCAAGGAACTTGGGGTTGGCTACCCTAACTTACCTGGGGGAACCCAGGCGTGGACTCCCTGCTCACTGTGCTCAGAGAGGCACAGCTCCACCTCACTGAAGAGGCCCATCAAGGCTGAAACACGTCTGTGGGGTTGCTGTAGATACTCTTTTTAAGAAGGGAATTGCCAAAGCATTTCGGTGCTTGAATGCGCATGTGGGCGGGACAAAGATTGATATGCAAATGGATATTTCCCCATCTGTGAAAGGTACAGTGAGCAAAAAGCTATGGCTGCAGACTCTCAAAGTGGGGAAAAAACCACAGAACGGGTTATCATGCCATGTTCTTTCTAGAGAGGGGCGTCTGCTACCTTTAAAAAAAAAAATACTGTTCCCAAGTAGTAAAGAGGGAGTTTCATCCATCCCCTTTAAATTTTGTATAAGTGAGTCAGCACCCCCCACCTTAGGTGGAGTGCTGGGGGGATACAAAGTATCCCCTTTCCTACTTACATGGTAACATTTTGTTACAATTGCGAATTTACATGAATGGCTGGTGGCAACGGTTTTACCTTCATGACTTTTACCTGTTGGCTGTTAATTCAGCCTCGGACATGCAAAGAAGGGCCAAAATCCTGCTAAAATGGTGTGCTCTTTTAATAGCCATTTCTTTTGTGCTCGCTGTTTCTGAGGCCTTACCCTGACATTCTAGGTGGGAATAACCTCAATGGAAGTTTTGTCTTCGGCAGGAATTCCCTGCCCAGGCTCCAGAGTGTGAGAAGGCAAGAAGCGGGGGAGGAGTCCAAAACTCAGCAGCATGGGCATAATTTTAGGGGGGGCAGGGGTGTTTGTCCCCCCAACTTTAATGGCACACTATTTTTTCATTATTCATTTGGCTGGGGCACCTGTTATTCTGATGTCATGTCCCCCCCAACATTTTCAGCAAAGTTACTCCACTGCTCAGCAGCCCTTGGTCTTTCACCTTACCTGAAAGGAACCAACTCTCAGTGGGGCTGGCTGTCCTGATTGACAGCCAGACCACCCTTTGCCGTAAAATTCAGGTAGAGAATGCAGATGCTGTGCTGTAGATCCTGATAAAAACTTAGAACATGGAAGCTGCTGTCAAGTCAACAACTGGAGCTGAAACCGAAGAGGAAGATGAACAAACGACAGCCGTAGCATTTTCCAGCAGCCAGAGAGCCTGCTGTGTAGCCAGGACCTGCTATTACTCTTCCTTCCAAACGACCTGGGGATTCCAAAAAGGACTACCCTGACCCACAGTGTTTCAATTACACTTTGAGCTCATGCACGCAGACACACTTGGGAAGATATTGAGGCTAATGAAGATAGTTGAAAGAAGAAGCGGGGGGGTGGACAAATGTATGCAGATGTGAGGACTGATGAATAAATATGGATGGATAAATGCATAAGTCTGTTATGGATGAATGGAGTAAGCATGTACGGATGGTAAAAGAATCTGACCATGGTCAAATCAATGAGAACCTGAGGATGAGTGAGTAAGTAAGTGAGTGAGCGAGCGAGCGAGCGCAACAAGCCCACAGCAAGGCTTTGTCTTGTAATCAAAGTTTTGACCGCGAAGCAGCCAGGAAGTTTGAGTGTGCGTGACACATCATCTGAGGGTATGAGAGTATTCGAGCATGAGGTAATCTAAGGCCAGAACACGACAGCATGAGTGAAAATCCTTCAGAGGCCCGCCATCCTGGTTTCAACAGTTTGAAGTTGTAGGGAAGAGTGATGGGTGCAGATCAGTTTCTCATTCTACCAGCAGCCTTGTCGTTGGATGCATGCAGTTCACATAGTCAGTTGACACGGTTGTGTCCTACCCACATTGGCTTAGGTAGCTTTTGGTGCAAGGGTGGAGGGCGGCTCCTGACTGGGCACCAGCATTACAAATAATTAAAGGTCGGAGGACGTTAGTGAACACTTTCAGTGGCGGGGCATTCTTAGGTACCCTGAATTAGAACAAGGGACCAAGCATAGTAAGGAACTCTAAGTAATGTACGGGGAGTTCAGGTGAAACCCGGATAAATGCATTTATATAATGTGCGAAAATGCTCCCATTTATATCAAAATTTGAAAAGGATTAGGTAAAACATTATACAATCTGTTCCGGAGGGTAACCAGTACTACAACAGACAGCAGGTCACCACCACCACACTTCATCGTTCTGGCAATACCTGCACCCACAAAACAAATGCCAGCATCCACTTACCAAGTTTTTTGGGGGGCAAACAATGGATTTCATGTTGACTGAAGTCTTTATTTGATGCCCAACGGTATTTTCCATATCCACA